>NC_134488.1:34767106-35070136 GCF_040206685.1 Ascaphus truei | reverse complement strand
GGAAGGGAAAGCTCGGAGAGAGGGAAGGGAAAGCTCGGAGAGAGGGAAGGGAAAGCTCGGAGAGAGGGAAGGGAAAGCTCGGAGAGAGGGAAGGGAAAGCTCGGAGAGAGGGAAGGGAAAGCTCGGAGAGAGGGAAGGGAAAGCTCGGAGAGAGGGAAGGGAAAGCTCGCTCTTGCTACAGTCTATAAGATGGTGCCAGGGGTAAAGAAATAATGAGCAAAACTACACTTGCCTAAACAAGTGAAAAAGACCCCTATATAACTAGCACTCATGAGTTGATGGTATGGTATATACAGAATAAAACTTAACCTTTATTTATTTCAAAACCAATAAAGGTTAAGTTTTATTCTGTATATATCATACCATCATCTCATGAGTGCTAGTTATATAGCGGCCTTTTTCACTTGTTTAGGCAAGTGTCGTTTTGCTAAGAACCTCCTCCCCCCATCTTATAAGAGCAGGTCAATACTGCCGCTGACCGTCCGGAGGCGTCCGCGTGGGGCGCGATCACATTGCCTATAGGCATTGATGGCGCCCAGAGACCGCGCGGGCGCAAGCAGGAGAGGGCGCGCGTTGCACGAGGAATCAGTTGAAACTGATTTCTTGGCGTGACAGGCGGTCACGTGAGCGGTTCAATGAGGGCAAACCAGCTCCGTGACAGCCCCTAGGCACGCCCCCCACGGCGCGTCCAACATGGACACAAAATGCAGCTGCTTCACGCGGGTGACGTCGCAGACCTCGCACGCCTCTGTGTGGGCGATGGCTGTATGGGCCTTAGCCTGAGACCTGTCTCCTCTTTCAGACTGTTACAGTGAGACCGAGGCCGAGGATCAGGACGAAGATCCACCCAGAGCACAGGATCCGGTGAGAGAACAGTGCAACCCCCCCCCCACACCTCCCGTCCCTGTGTAACCACCCTCCCCACCTCCCGTCCCAGTGCAACCCCCCCCCACACCTCCCGTCCCAGTGTAACCCCCCCCCCCCACCTCCCATCCCAGTACAACCCCCCTCCCACACCTCCCGTCTCTGTGTAACCCCCCCCCCCCACCTCCCGTCCCAGTGCAACCCTCCCCACACCTCCCGTCCCAGTGTAAACCCCCCCCACCTCCCATCCCAGTGCAACCCCCCTCCCACACCTCCCGTCCCTGTGTAACCCCCCCACCTCCCGTCCCAGTGTAACCCCCCCCCACGTCCCGTCCCAGTGCAACCCCCACCTCCCGTCCCAGTGCAACCCCCCCCACCTCCCGTCCCAGTGCAACCCCCCCTCCACCTCCCGTCCCAGTGCAACCCCCCACTCCCGTCCCAGTGCAACCCCCCCCACCTCCCATCCCAGTGTAACCCCCCCTACCTCCCGTCCCAGTGCAACCCCCCCACCTCCCGTCCCAGTGCAACCCCCCCACCTCCCGTCCCAGTGTACCCCCCCCCACGTCCCGTCCCAGTGCAACCCCCCTCCCACACCTCCCATCCCAGTGCAACCCCCCACCCCTCCCGTCCCAGTGCAACTCCCCCCCTCCCGTCCCAGTGCAACCCCCCCCACCTCCCGTCCCAGTGTAACCCCCCCACCTCCCGTCCCAGTGCAACCCCCCACCCCTCCCGTCCCAGTGCAACCCCCACCCCTCCCGTCCCAGTGCAAGTCCCCCCCCTCCCGTCCCAGTGCAACCCCCCCCACGTCCCGTCCCAGTGTAACCCCCCCACACCTCCCGTCCCAGTGCAACCCCCCCACCCCTCCCGTCCCAGTGCAACTCCCCCCTCTCCCGTCCCAGTGCAACCCCCCCCCACCTCCCGTCCCAGTGAAAACCCCCCCCACCTCCCGTCCCAGTGTAACCCCCCCCACCTCCCGTCCCAGTGCACCCCCCACCCCTCCCGTCCCAGTGCAACCCCCCACCCCTCCCGCCCCAGTGCAACTCCCCCCCCTCCCGTCCCAGTGCAACCCCCCCCACGTCCCGTCCCAGTGTAACCCCCCCCACACCTCCCGTCCCAGTGCAACCCCCCCCACCTCCCGTCCCAGTGTAACCCCCCCCACCTCCCGTCCCAGTGTAACCCCCCCCACCTCCCGTCCCAGTGTAACCCCCCCCACTTCCCATCCCAGTGTAACCCCCCCCACCTCCCGACCCAGTGTAACCCCCCCCACCTCCTGTCCCAGTGTAACCCCCCCCACCTCCCATCCCAGTATAACCCCCCCCACCTCCTGTCCCAGTGTAACCCCCCCCACCTCCCATCCCAGTATAACCCCCCCCACCTCCCATCCCAGTATAACCCCCCCCACCTCCTGTCCCAGTGTAACCCCCCCCCACCTTCCATCCCAGTATAACCCCCCCCACCTCCCGTCCCAGTGTAACCCCCTCCCACCTCCCGTCCCAGTGTAACCCCCCCCACCTTCCATCCCAGTGTAAACCACCCACCTCCCGTCCCAGTGTAACCCCCCCCCACCTCCCGTCCCAGTGTAACCAACCCCCCACCTCCCGTCCCAGTGTAACCCCCCCCCCACCTCCCTTCCCAGTGTAACCCCCCACCTCCCGACCCAGTGTAACCCCCCCACACCTCCCGTCCCAGTGTAACCCCCTCCCACCTCCCGTCCCTGTGCAACCCCCCCACCTCCCGTCCCAGTGTAACCCCCCCACCTCCCGTCCCAGTGTAACCCCCCCCACCTCCCATCCCAGTGTAACCCCCCCCACCTCCCGTCCCAGTGTAACCCCCCCCCACCTCCCGTCCCAGTGTAACCCCTCCCACCTCCCGTCCATGTGCAACCCCCCCCCCTCCCGTCCCAGTGTAACCCCCCCACCTCCCGTCCCAGTGTAACCCCCCCCACCTCCCATCCCAGTGTAACCCCTTCCCACCTCCCGTCCCTGTGCAACCCCCCCACCTCCCGTCCCTGTGCAACCCCCCATCACTTTTTCTCCATCCTGGCACGCCTTCACTCCCCCCCATACCCCCCCCCCCATATCTCAGAGGGAGATGCAGACTGTGCAGCCGCAAACCAAGAATGTGTCAGGGGCCGAATCCCCAACATCTCGAAAAGAGAGGGAGGCAACAGGAGGAGGACAGTCCCCTGGAGCCAGCAATGCCCAGCCTGAGGGTTAGTGACCGCTACACACACACATACCACACACCCCACACATACACACACATACACACACATGCACACCACACCCCCCCACACACATACACACACATGCACACCACACCCCCCCACACACATACACACACATGCACACCACACACCCCCCACACATACACACACATGCATACCACACCCCCCTCCACACATACACACACATGCACAACACCACCCCCCACATACACACACATGCACACCACACCCCCCACACATACACACCACACCCCCCCACACACATACACACACATGCACACCACACCCCCCCACACATACACACACATGCACACCACACACACAACCGCTACACACACACACAACCGCTACACACACACACAACTGCTGCACACACACCACACACACAGCAGTGTGTAACATCCAGTCAGTATTGTGTTCCTGTGCGGTGACGCAGTTTCCCTGTGTGACAGGTGACAGTCTGGAGTCCCTGATCTCCTGTCTGAAGCAAGGGGGGGTCTCTCTCATCGGGAAGAAGACACCGCTGACGCATGATGAATATCGCAAGTCCTTCATACGGAGAAATAATAACCCGGACATAAACCGCCGGGCGCACACCCTGCGCACTCTGCACAGCACCCTCAAGGTGAAGGGGAGTGTCTGCGTGCTGCGCACAGCACCCGAAATGTTAATCTCTGCGAGCCGCGCACAACACCCGAAATGTTAATCTCTGCGTGCTATGCACAGCACCTTGAAAGTGAGGGGAAGGCTCTCTGCTGTCTCCCCCTTTGTGTCTCCATCTCTCCCCCCTTATCTCGCTCTCCCCCTTTCCTCTTGCCCCTTTGTGACATTTCCATCTGTCCTCCCTCCCTCACCCCCCTTCTTGTCTCTCGTTCTGACGTCTCCCCTCTTCTCTCACTCTGACTTCTTTCCTCCGCCTCTCTCTCGCTCTGCCACGTCTCCCCCCTCCTCTCTCGCTCTGACATTTCTCCCCCCCTTACTTTCTCGCTCTGACATTTCTCCCCCCCTTCCTCTCATGCTCTGACACGTCTCCCCCCTCCTCTCTCGCTCTGACACGTCTCCCCCCTCCTCTCTCGCTCTGACATTTCTCCCCCTTCTCTGACACGTCACCCCCCCTCCTCTCTCGCTCTGCCACGTCTTCCCCCCTCCTCTCTCGCTCTGCCACGTCTTCCCCCCTCCTCTCGCTGTGAAACGTCTCCCCCCTCCTCTCTCGCTCTGACATTTCTCCCCCCCTTCCTCTCATGCTCTGACACGTCTCCCCCCTCCTCTCTCGCTCTGACATTTCTCCCCCTTCCTCTGACACGTCACCCCCCCTCCTCTCTCGCTCTGCCACGTCTTCCCCCCTCCTCTCTCGCTCTGCCACGTCTTCCCCCCTCCTCTCGCTGTGAAACGTCTCCCCCCTCCTCTCTCGCTCTGACATGTCTCCCCCCCTCCTCTCTCGCTCTGACACGTCTCCCCCCTCCTCTCTCGCTATGACACGTCTCCCCACCTCCTCTCTCGCTCTGACACATCTCCCCCCCCCTCCTCTCTCGCTCTGACACGTCTCCCCCCCTCCTCTCTCACTCTGACACGTCTCCCCCCCTCCTCTCTCGCTCTGACATCTTCCCACCCCCCCTTTGCTCTGTGAGGTCCCTCCCGCCCCCCCCCTTGCTCTGTGAGGTCCCTCCCGCCCCCCCTTTGCTCTGTGAGGTGCCTCCCGCCCCCCTTTTGCTCTGTGAGGTGCCTCCCGCCCCCCTTTTGCTCTGTGAGGTGCCTCCCGCCCCCCTTTGCTCTGTGAGGTCCCTCCCGCCCCCCCCCTTTGCTCTGTGAGGTCCCTCCCGCCCCCCCTTTGCTCTGTGAGGTCCCTCCCGCCCCCCCTTTGCTCTGTGAGGTTCCTCCCCCCCCCCATTGCTCTGTGAGGTTCCTCCCGCCCCTCCCCCTTTGCTCTGTGAGGTAGCTCTGTGATGTCCCTCCCACCCCCCCCCTTTGCTCTCTGAACCCTCCCACCCCCCCCTTTGTTCTGTGAGGTCCCTCCCGCCCCCCTTTGCTCTGTGAGGTCCCTCCCGCCCCCCTTTGCTCTGTGACGTCCCTCCCGCCCCCCTTTGCTCTGTGACGTCCCTCCCACCCCCCTTTGCTCTGTGACGACCCTCCCACCCGCCCCTTTGCTCTGTGACGACCCTCCCGCCCCCCCCTTTGCTCTGTGACGCCCCTCCCATCCCCCCTTTGCTCTGTGACGTCCCTCCCGCCCCCCTTTGCTCTGTGACGTCCCTCCCGTCCCCCCTTTGCTCTGTGACGTCCCTCCCGCCCCCCCTTTGCTCTGTGACGTCCCTCCCGCCCCCTTTGCTCTGTGACGTCCCACCCGCCCCCCCTTTGCTCTGTGACGTCCCACCCGCCCCCCCTTTGCTCTGTGACGTCCCTTCCGCCCCCCCTTTGCTCTGGGACGTCCCTCCCGCCCCCCCTTTGCTCTGTGACGCCCTTCCCGTCCCCCCTTTGTTCTGTGACGTCCCTCCCGCCCCCCTTTGCTCTGTGACGTCCCTCCCGCCCCCCCTTTGCTCTGAGACGTCCCTCCCGCCCCCCCTTTGCTCTGTGACGTCCCTCCCGCCCCCCCTTTGTTCTGTGACGTCCCTCCCGCCCCCCCTTTGCTCTGTGACGTCCCTCCCGCCCCCCCTTTGCTCTGTGACGTCCCTCCCGCCCCCCCTTTGCTCTGTGACGTCCCTCCCGCCCCCCCTTTGCTCTGGGACGTCCCTCCCGCCCCCCCTTTGCTCTGGGACGTCCCTCCCGCCCCCCCTTTGCTCTGGGACGTCCCTCCCGCCCCCCCTTTGCTCTGGGACGTCCCTCCCGCCCCCCCTTTGCTCTGGGACGTCCCTCCCGCCCCCCCTTTGCTCTGTGACGTCTTCCCCCTCCTCCCTTCGCTCTTTGACGTCTCTCCCGCCCCTCCTCTGCTCTGTGACCTCTCCCTCCTCTCTGACCTTCCCTCCTCTGAACTCTTTCCCCCGCCTGCCCTTGGGCGTCTTCCCCCCCCGCCATTCCGCTCCTTGACGCCCGTCCCCCATTCCGCTCCCTGACGCCCGTCCCCCATTCCGCTCCCTGACGCCCGTCCCCCATTCGGCTCCCTGACGCCCGTCCCCCATTCGGCTCCCTGACGCCCGTCCCCCATTCCGCTCCCTGACGCCCGTCCCCCATTCCGCTCCCTGACGCCCGTCCCCCATTCCGCTCCCTGACGCCCGTCCCCCATTCGGCTCCCTGACGCCCGTCCCCCATTCCGCTCCCTGACGCCCATCCCCCATTCCGCTCCCTGACGCCCGTCCCCCATTCCGCTCCCTGACGCCCGTCCCCCATTCCGCTCCCTGACGCCCGTCCCCCATTCCGCTTCCTGACGCCCGTCCCCATTCCGCTCCCTGACGCCCGTCCCCCATTCCGCTCCCTGACGCCCGTCCCCCATTCCGCTCCCTGACGCCCGTCCCCCATTCCGCTCCCTGGCGCCCGTCCCCCATTCCGCTCCCTGACGCCCGTCCCCCATTCCGCTCCCTGGCGCCGGTCCCCCATTCCGCTCCCTGGCACGCCGTCCCCCATTCCGCTCCCTGGCGCCCGTCCCCCATTCCGCTCCCTGACGCCCGTCCCCCATTCCGCTCCCTGGCGCCCGTCCCCCATTCCGCTCCCTGGCGCCCGTCCCCCATTCCGCTCCCTGGCACGCCCGTCCCCCATTCGGCTCCCTGATGCCCGTCCCCCATTCCGCTCCCTGACGCCCGTCCCCCATTCGGCTCCCTGATGCCCGTCCCCCATTCTGCTCCCTGACGCCCGTCCCCCATTCCGCTCCCTGGCACGCCGTCCCCCATTCCGCTCCCTGGCGCCCGTCCCCCATTCCGCTCCCTGACGCCCGTCCCCCATTCCGCTCCCTGGCGCCCGTCCCCCATTCCGCTCCCTGGCACGCCGTCCCCCATTCCGCTCCCTGGCACGCCGTCCCCCATTCCGCTCCCTGACGCCCGTCCCCCATTCCGCTCCCTGACGCCCGTCCCCCATTCCGCTCCCTGGCGCCCGTCCCACATTCCGCTCCCTGACGCCCGTCCCCCATTCCGCTCCCTGGCGCCCGTCCCCCATTCCGCTCCCTGGCACGCCGTCCCCCATTCCGCTCCCTGGCGCCCGTCCCCCATTCCGCTCCCTGACGCCCGTCCCCCATTCGGCTCCCTGATGCCCGTCCCCCATTCCCCCATAGGGAGAAGGAGCGGCTCAGTGAGTAACGACACTGACTGAGAGTTTGAAGCAGGGGAACCAGGTTCAATTCCCGGTGCCGGCTCCTTGTGACCTTGGGCAAGTCACTTTATCTCCCTGTGAATCAGGCACCAAAAACATAGATTGTAAGCTCCACGGGACAGGGACCTGTGCCTGCAAAATGTCTCTGTAAAGCGCTGCGTACAACTAGCAGTGCTATAGAAGAACATGCTATTATTGTTATTATTATTACGCTCCCTGGCGCCCGTCCCGCCCTCTCACGCCCCCCTCTCTCTGTGTCTCACAGGCGAAGCTCTCCGAACTTCAGGCTCTGAATCAAATCCTGGAGAATCCGAACATCAACTCGGCCATATTCCAGAGGTGGAAAGCGGAGCACGGGCAGCTGTACGGGAGCCCGGGGCAGGAGAGGAGAGGGAGAGAGGAGAGTGTGGGGAAGGAGGAGAAAGGGGGGGAGAGTGCCACAAGTGATTAAAAATATAAAGGGACTGAAAAATACTACAGAGAGCAATATATAGCAGGACTACACATCTGTATATAACTACAGACTGTGTATATATTTATATATATATACGGGGGAGAGTACATTTTTTAGACTGGTGTATATATAGTCGTACATACAGTTAGGTCCGGAAATAATTGGACACTGATACAAGTTTTGTTATTTCGGCTGTGTACCAAAATAAATTCAAGTTACAGTTAAATAATGAATATGGGCTTAAAGTACAGTCTATCAGCTTTAATTTGAGGGTATTCGCATCCAAATTGGAGGAAGGGTTTAGGAAATACATCTCTTTAATATGTAGCTTCCTCTTATTCAAGGGACCAAAAGTAATTGGACAATTGACTCACAAGCTGATTCATGGACAGGTGTGGGCTAGTCCTTCATTATTTCATCATCAATTAAGCAGGTAAACAGTCTGGAGTTTATTCCAGGTGTGGCATTCACATTTAGAAGCTGTTGCTGTGAACCCACATTCATGCGGTCAAAGGAGCTCTCAATGCAAGTGAAACAGGGCATCCTTAGGCTGCAAAACAAAAGAAAATCCATCCGAGAGATAGCAGGAACATTAGGAGTGGCCAAATCAACAGTTTGGTACATTGTGAAAAAAAAAGAACGCACTGGTGAGCTCTTTAACACAAAATGCCCTGGACGTCCACGGAAGACAACAGGGGTGGATGATCGTAGGATCCTTTCCATGGTATAGAAAAACCCCTTCACAACATCCAGCTAAGTGAAGAACACTCTCCAGGAGGTAGGCATATCTTTATTCAAGTCTACCATAAAGAGAAGACTTCATAGGAGCAAATACAGAGGGTTCACCACAAGGTGCAAACCATTCATAAGCCTCAAGAATATACAGGCTAGATTAGAATTTGCCAAACAATATCTAAAAAAGCCAGCCCAGTTCTGGAACAGCATTCTTTGGACATATGAAACTAAGATCAACTTGTACCAGAATGATGGGAAGAAAAAAGTATGGAGAAGGCTTGGAACGGCTCATGATCCGAAGTATACCACATCATCTGTAAAACACGGTGGAGGCAGTGTGATGTCATGGGCATGCATGGCTTACAATTGCATTGGGTCACTAGTGTTTATTGATGATGTGAAAGAAGACAGAAGCAGCCAGATGAATTCTGAAGTGTATAGGGATATATTGTCTGCTCAGATTCAGACAAATTCAGCGAAGTTGATTGGACGGCGCTTCACTTTACAGATGGACAATGACCCAAAACATACTGCGAAAGTAAGCCAGGAGTTTTTTAAGGCAAAGAAGTGGAATATTCTGCAATGGCCGAGTTAACCACCTGATCTCAACCCGATTGAGCATGCATTCCACTTGCTGAAGACAAAACTTAAGGCAGAAAGACCCACGAACAAACAATAACTGAAGACAGCTGCAGTAAAGGCCTGGCAAAGCATCAGAAAGGAGGAAACCCAGCGTTTGGTGATGTCCATGCGATCCAGACTTCAAGCAGTCATTGTTTGCAAAGTATTCTCGACAAAGTATTAAAAATGAACATTTTATTTATGATTGTGTTAATTTGTCCAAATACATTTGAGCCCCTGAAATAAGGGGACTGTGTATGAAAATGGTTGCAATTCCTAAATGTTTTATACGATATTTTTGTTCAACCCCTTGAATTAAAGCTGAAAGTCTGCACTTCTATTGCGTCTCGGTTGTTTCATTTCAAATCCATTGTGGTGGCGTACAGAGCCCAAATTATGAAAATTGCGTCAGTGTCCAATTATTTCCGGACCTAACTGTACATAGTTATTGGAAACAATATGATGGGGAGAGACAGGAGACTGTACCCCCGTGTAAGATGGGACATTATGAAGGTCGCAGGATGTATCTATAACCAAGATTCTCGCACAATTATTGCCAGCACCAGGACACACTGTGCTCTGCACCGACGGAGTCCTGCCTGCTCTGCTCCTGTTTATCATCAATAAATATTCACACTGTTTTCAGCAAAAAGTCTGTGTTCTCCCAGCTAACTCTACACAGTCACAAAGCACACCTCCCCGGGCGCATAGCTTTCTCTGCCCCTCCCGGGGCGCATCGCTTTCTCTGCCCCTCCCCGGGCGCATAGCTTTCTCTGCCCCTCCCCGGGCGCATAGCTTTCTCTGCCCCTCCCCGGGCGCATCGCTTTCTCTGCCCCTCCCCGCGCGCATAGCTTTCTCTGCCCCTCCTCGGGCGCATCGCTTTCTCTGGCCTCCCCTGTCGTATAGCGCTGTCTGCCCCTCCCCGGGCGCATAGCGCTCTCTGCTCCTCCCCGGTCATGTAGCGCTCTCTGCCCCTCCCCAGTCGTGTAGCGCTCTCTGCCCCTCCCCGGTCGTGTAGCGCTCTCTGCCCCTCCCCGGTCGTATAGCGCTCTCTGCCCCTCCCCGGTCGTATAGCGCTCTCTGCCCCTCCCCGGGCGCATAGCTCTCTGCCCCTCCTCTGTCGTATAGCGCTCTGCCCCTCCCCGGGCGCATAGCACTCTCTGCTCCTCCCCGGGCGCATAGCACTCTCTGCCCCTCCCCGGCGCATAGCACTCTCTGCCCCTCCCCGGGCACATAGCGCTCTCTGCTCCTCCCCGGCGCATAGCACTCTCTGCCCCTTCCCGGGCACATAGCGCTCTCTGCCCCTCCCCGGGCGCATAGCGCTCCCTGCCCTTCCCCGGCGCATAGCGCTCTCTGCCTCTCCCCGGGCGCATAGCGCTCTGCCCCTCCCCTGGGCACATAGCGCTCTCTGCTCCTCCCCGGGCGCATAGCGCTCTCTGCCCCTCCCCGGGCGCATAGCGCTCTCTGCCCCTTCCCGGGCGCATAGCGCTCTGCCCCTCCCCGGGCACATAGCGCTCTCTGCCCCTCCCGGGGCGCATGGCGCTCTGCCCCTCTCCGGTGCATGGCGGTTTCGGCCCTTCCCCGGGCGCATAGCGCTCTGCCCCTCTCCGGTGCATGGCGGTTTCGGCCCCTCCCCGGGCGCATAGCGCTCTCTGCCCCTCCCCGGGCGCATGGCGGTTTCGGTGTACTTTCTTTTTCACATGACTGTATAGTAATGGAAGATATCAGATGAATATATATTAATGGGAGGAGAAAGTAATGATAAACAGCACTCACGGGATCCGATAATGTATGCTAAATGCAGGGTGCACAGGAACACAAGGACCACCAAATATCCTACTAAAAAATAGTAGTAATAGTTCCAGCACGCTCTGACTAATGGAATAAATCTAAAAAAGTGGAAAATGCCAAATCAAATAAGTATTTAATGTATGCACAAGTTATATATAAGGAGCAATGTGACACAACATACAATAATATGTAGCAAAAGAACAAAACCCAGGGAAGGGGTATGGGGGAAAAAAAGGGGCAAGAAATGGGGATAAACAGGGGGGCAACATTTCGGGGACAGACCCCTTCCTCAGGCCCATTCCCTCTCGCCCCAAAAGGTACTTCCCTTTCCCCAATACCCCTAAAAAAAGGAACAAGTTAAGCCATAAATATATAAGCAAAACGATAACCTCACAAGCAATCAATGGATGTAAACACAGATTAGGTAGCGCTAACTATATAAATGAACAAACCCTATTATGAGGGATAACTCACATAGGGGGCTGCCTAAATACTAAAACTGACCCCCTGGTCAGATGACAAACTAGAGAAAAAGAAGATTAGTATTAAAAAGGCGCCAACAATAAAAGGATATATTCACCAACAGGAAGAGACCGATGTGGATTCCAAACGGTAAAGATGTGCTTAAAAAAATGTAAAAAAACACAAAACATAGTGTAATACTGTAAAAACAAACAACATATATGTGAA
The DNA here is from genome assembly GCF_040206685.1 of Ascaphus truei. NCBI lineage: Eukaryota > Metazoa > Chordata > Amphibia > Anura > Ascaphidae > Ascaphus > Ascaphus truei. The sequence goes on along the minus strand of NC_134488.1, from coordinate 35,058,524 downwards.
CAATTATAATTAAATATATATCAGCTGAGATCAAGGGTGAGATGAATATAACAACATTTAATAAAATGATTTAAAAACTCTGGACATAAAAAACATATACAAATAATATAACACAAATAATATAACAATTATTAGGACAATTAATATGGGACCAGTATTCAGCTGCACCAGGTGGAGTGCCCACTCACCGGACGACAGATATAAACAGTCAGTGGATATATCTGAGAGTATCCCCTCTCTCTTTCCAGCTCACACTGCTACCGCATCAGGATCAGGGCCAGGGTGGTAGTTGCACACGTCAGACTGCGTGTGTTTTCCCCTCGGCACTCGTTACTCCTTGCAGCTTGTGGCAGATGTAACACAGTGAAATTGTGCAGTTCACACCGCTGTTGCGCCGAGTTCGGGGTCAAGATGTCAGCTACACACGCTAGGCTGCGTGGGCTTCCTTCCCCTTGGCGTCCCCTCCTCGCGGCTGGTGATGTATTCGCTACAGCAGATTCGAGCTGGTTTGGGGTATAGCTGATAAACAGCTGATTCGTCACAGGCACTGGGAAGCAACTCAGGTGTAGTGGTTCAGGTCCCAACAAATTAGAACCCCTGAGGAAGAGAGCAGCTCGCTCTCGAAACGCGTAGGGTTAATAGGGGATACTCTCAGATATATCCACTGACTGTTTATATCTGTCGTCCGGTGAGTGGGCACTCCACCTGGTGCAGCTGAATACTGGTCCCATATTAATTGTCCTAATAATTGTTATATTATTTGTGTTATATTATTTGTATATGTTTTTTATGTCCAGAGTTTTTAAATCATTTTATTAAATGTTGTTATATTCATCTCACCCTTGATCTCAGCTGATATATATTTAATTATAATTGTTCACATATATGTTGTTTGTTTTTACAGTATTACACTATGTTTTGTGTTTTTTTACATTTTTTTTAAGCACATCTTTACCGTTTGGAATCCACATCGGTCTCTTCCTGTTGGTGAATATATCCTTTTATTGTTGGCGCCTTTTTAATACTAATCATCTTTTTCACAAGCAATCAATGCTACAGAACACTGTAATAGCAGTAGAGCAAGAGAATATGGAGTTAAAAAAAATATATAGTTCAAAATCAAACCACAGCGTATAGGTCAGCAAGTGTAGTCTCTAATTCTCTCCTCTGCTGCTGCCCCCCTTGAAGCATACCATAGTAATGGGAGATATGAGATGAATATATAGTAATGGGATATATATGAGTTGAATACATAGTAATGGGAGATATAGGAGTTGAATACATAGTATTGGGAGATATCAGATGAATATATAGTAATGGGAGATATATCAAATGAATACATAGTAATGGGAGATATATGAGTTGAATACATAGTAATGGGAGATATATCAGCTGAATACATAGTAATGGGAGCTACCAGATGAATATATACTAATGGGATATATATGAGATGAATATATAGTAATGGGAGCTACCAGATGAATATATACTAATGGGATATATATGAGATGAATATATAGTAATGGGAGATATCAGATGAATATATAGTAACTAGCTGAGAGCCCCGGCGTTGCCCGGGATGTTTGTGGTGTGGGTGTGGCATTTGGGTGGGGAGTGGTCCACGCGGCCCATGTGCGGTGGTAGTTCTGCTGTGGCTGTACTGATGGTGATTGTATTGGTGTGTTGATTTGGGAGGGTTTGGTGCTGATGTGGGGGTGCGGATGTGGGTGTGCCGATGGGGGAGGTGCAAAGGTGGCGATGTGTGGGTGCTGATGGTGTTGATGGGGGCTGGGAATGGTGGGGAGCCGAGAATGCCAGTGTGCTGGGGGGGCATGGGATACCGGTGTGCTGATGTGGTGGTGCTGGGGTGTGTGTGTGTATACATGTTTGTGTGTATACATTGTATGTGTGTGTGTGTATACATGTGTGTGTGTGTATGTGTATACACGTGTGTGTGTATACACGTATGTGTGTGTATACACGTGTGTGTGTATACACGTGTGTGTGTATACACGTGTGTGTGTATACACGTGTGTGTGTGTACACGTGTGTGTGTATACACATGTGTGTGTGTATACACGTGTGTGTATACACATGTGTGTGTGTGTATACATACGTGTGTGTGTATACACATTTGTGTATACACGTGTATACATGTTTGAGTGTGTGTATACATGTTTGTGTGTATACATTGTATGTGTGTGTGTGTGTATAAGTGTGTGTGTGTGTGTGTGTACATTTGTGTGTGTGTGTGTGTGTACATTTGTGTGTGTGTACACATGTTTGTGTGTGTATACACATGTGTGTGTGTGTGTGTGTGTGTATACATGTGTATGTGTGTACACATGTGTGTGTGTGTATACACATGTGTGTGTGTGTATACACATGTGTGTGTGTATACACATGTGTGTGTGTGTATACACATGTGTGTGTGTGTATACACATGTGTGTGTGTGTATACACATGTGTGTGTGTGTGTATACACATGTGTGTGTGTGTATACACATGTGTGTGTGTGTATACACATGTGTGTGTGTATACACGTGTGTGTGTGTGTGTATACACGTGTGTGTGTGTATACATGTGTGTGTGTGTATACATGTGTGTGTATACATGTGTGTGTGTGTGTATACATTATGTGTATGTATACCTGTGTGTATACGTGTGTGAGTGTATACGTGTGTGTGTATGTGTACATGTGTGTGTGTGTGTGTATGTCTCCATGTGTGTGTGTGTATGTCTCCATGTGTGTGTGTACGTGTACATGTGTGTGAGTATATGTGTACATGTGTGTGTGTGTGTGTACGTGTACGTGTGTGTGTGTGTGTACGTGTCTACGTGTACATGTGTGTGTGTGTGTCTACGTGCGTGTGTGTACGTGTGTACGTGTGTGTCTACGTGTGTGTCTACGTGTGTGTGTGTCTACGTGTGTGTGTTTGTGTATACGTGTGTGTGTTTGTGTCTACGTGTGTGTGTTTGTGTATACGTGTGTGTGTGTCTACGTGTGTGTGTGTCTACGTCTGTGTGTGTGTGTGTGTCTACGTGTGTGTGTGTGTGTGTCCCTGTGTGTGTTTGTGTCCCTGTGTGTCCTTTGGCCCGTGACTCCGCCTCAGGGAAGGGGGGGGGGGGGTGGGGGGGAGGTGGTGGGAAGGAGGGGGGGGAAGGGGAGGTGGGGGGGAGGTGGTGGGAAGGGGGGGGGGGGGGGGAGGTGGTGGGAAGGGGGGGGGGGGGGAGGTGGTGGGAAGCGGGGGGAGGTGGTGGGGAGTTGGGAAGGGGGGTGGGGGAGGTGGGAAGGGGGGTGGAGGTGGTGAGGAGGTGGTGGGAGGTTGTAAGGGGGGATTGAAGGGAAGGTGAAGGGGGGGTGAAGGTGGGGGTGGAGGGGAGGTGAAGGTGGGGGTGGAGGGGAGGTGAAGGGGGGGGGGGGGTTGAAAGCGCGGGAGACACGGGGAGAGGAGGAGGCTGATTTCGGGGAGGAAGAGGCGGAGGCTCCGGCGGGTATGTGAGGCCCCCCCCCCCCCGGGTTATACATGCTGCTAATGTACACACCCCCCCTACTGTGTGTATGTGTCCGTGTGTGTGTGTGTGTGTGTGTGTGTGTGTGTGTGTGTGTGTCCGTGTGTGTGTGTGTGTGTCCCTGTGTGTGTGTGTGTGTGTGTCCCTGTGTGTCCTTTGGGCCGTCACTCCGCCTCAGGCCAATGAGAGGTGTGCGGGGGCGGCCCAAGGGACCAATGAGATTTCCCCTAGGGACACCGGACATCCAGCAGGCAGGCATGCATGCAGGCAGGCAAACATACAGTGCTTTCACTAATATAGTATAAGATGGGAGATATATCAGATGAATATATAGTAATGGGAGATATATGACATAACATAATGTGATATATACACATACGCACACACATGCAGACATACGCGCACAAGCATATGCACTTACACTCCCACACGTACATGCATATACACACGCTTACACTCACACACTGTATATACACAAGCATATGTGCTTACACACTATATACACAAGCATATGCACTTACACTCCCACACGTACATGCATATACACACGCTTACACTCACACACTGTATATACACAAGCATGTGCTTACACACTATATACACAAGCATATGCACTTACACTCCCACACGTACATGCATATACACACGCTTACACTCACACACTGTATATACACAAGCATGTGCTTACACACTATATACACAAGCATATGCACTTACACTCCCACACGTACATGCATGCATACACACACGCTTGATAAAGAGCTAGCGCTCGAAACGCGTTGGTGGGGGGGGGGCTCAGCACCCCACAATGTTGTTGTATTCTTTTTGCAGTATCCATTAAACCTTTGTATGGGAACTAGCTCTCTTTATTAACCTTTATTTGCTGATCCTGTGTGGCTGCCGGTGCCTGCTTTTTCCTATCTGCAAACTTACACACACGCTTACACTCACACACTGTATATACACAAGCATATGCACTTACACTCCCACACGTACATGCATGCATACACACACGCTTACACTCACACACTGTATATACACAAGCATATGCGCTTACACACTATATTCACAAGCATATGCGCTAACGCATAAACACACAGCTAGCAGAGGTAAGACATATGAGCCCAGCCCCATACACATTATACCCGTATATTTCACATCTTTGCATACATGTAATACAGAGCATGCTCCCTCTCCCACGTGATCAGCCCCTTCTCCCACACGTGTTCAGCCTCTCCCCCTCACGTAATCAGTACCTCCTCCCAGTGTGAAAAGCCCCTCCCCCCACGTGAACAGCCGCCCACGTCACCGTCCTTCCCTCGCGGGTTTGGAATCTCAGCGCGCGCTCAGTTCGCAGGCAGGTCACAATATGCGAGTGACGTCATAGGGGTAGAAGAAAGTGCGGGGGAGGACCTAAAACATGGGCACGAGGAAGCCTCTGAGACCCGCGGAGGTGAGAGGGGGGGCGGGGACATCTGGGGAGGGGGGAGAAGGGGCGGGGCGTCGGGAGGGAGGAGAAGGGGCGGGGCGTCGGGAGAGGGCGTAGACACCCAGGGAGGGAGGAGAAGGGGCGGGGCGTCTGGAGGGAGGAGAAGGTCACCTGTCTGGCTTTTTCTTTTTCACTCAGTTGTTACTATGACTTTCGGGCTCCTGGCCGTCTCTCTGACTGTCGGGCTCCTGGCTGTCTCTCTCTCTGTCAGGCTCCTGGCCGTCTCTCTCTCTGACTGTCTGGCTCCTGGCCGTCTCTCTGACTGTCTGGCTCCTGGCCGTCTCTCTGACTGTCGGGCTTCTGGCCGTCTCTCTGACTGTCTGGCTCCTGGCCGTCTCTCTGACTGTCTGGCTCCTGGCTGTCTCTCTGTCTGGCTCCTGGCCGTCTCTCTGTCTGGCTCCTGGCCGTCTCTCTCTGACTGTCGGGCTCCTGGCCGTCTCTCTGACTGTCGGGCTCCTGGCCGTCTCTCTGACTGTCGGGCTCCTGGCCGTCTCTCTGACTGTCGGGCTCCTGGCCGTCTCTCTGACTGTCGGGCTCCTGGCCGTCTCTCTGACTGTCGGGCTTCTGGCCGTCCCTCTGACTGTCTGGCTCCTGGCTGTCTCTCTGTCTGGCTCCTGGCCGTCTCTCTGTCTGGCTCCTGGCCGTCTCTCTCTGACTGTCGGGCTCCTGGCCGTCTCTCTGACTGTCGGGCTCCTGGCCGTCTCTCTGACTGTCTGGCTCCTGGCCGTCTCTCTGACTGTCAGGCTCCTGGCCGTCTCTCTGACTGTCTGGCTCCTGGCCGTCTCTCTGACTGTCTGGCTCCTGGCCGTCTCTCTGACTGTCTGGCTCCTGGCCGTCTCTCTGACTGTCTGGCTCCCGGCTGTCTCTCTGACTGTCGGGCTCCTGGCCGTCTGTCTGGCTCCTGGCCGTCTCTCTGACTGTCTGGCTCCTGGCTGTCTCTCTGACTGTCTGGCTCCTGGCCGTCTCTCTGACTGTCGGGCTCCTGGCTGTCTCTCTGACTGTCTGGCTCCTGGCCATCTCTCTGACTATCTGGCTCCTGGCCGTCTCTCTGACTGTCGGGCTCTTGGCCGTCTCTCGGACTGTCTGGCTCCTGGCCGTCTCTCTGACTGTCGGGCTCTTGGCCGTCTCTCTGACTGTCGGGCTCCTGGCCGTCTCTCTGTCTGGCTCCTGGCCGTCTCTGACTGTCGGGCTCCTGGCCGTCTCTCTGACTGTCTGGCTCCTGGCCGTCTCTGACTGTCGGGCTCCTGGCTGTCTCTGACTGTCGCGCTCCTGGCCGTCTCTGACTGTCGCGCTCCTGGCCGTCTCTCTGACTGTCGGGCTCCTGGCCGTCTCTCTGACTGTCTGGCTCCTGGCCGTCTCTCTGACTGTCGGGCTCCTGGACGTCTCTCTGACTGTCTGGCTCCTGGACGTCTCTCTGACTGTCTGGCTCCTGGCTGTCTCTCTGACTGTCGGGCTCCTGGCCGTCTCTGACTGTCGCGCTCCTGGCCGTCTCTCTGACTGTCGCGCTCCTGGCCGTCTCTCTGACTGTCGGGCTCCTGGCCGTCTCTCTGACTGTCTGGCTCCTGGCCGTCTCTCTGACTGTCGGGCTCCTGGCCGTCTCTCTGACTGTCGGGCTCCTGGCCGTCTCTCTGACTGTCGGGCTCCTGGCCGTCTCTCTGACTGTCTGGCTCCTGGCCGTCTCTCTGACTGTCGGGCTCCTGGCCGTCTCTCTGACTGTCGGGCTCCTGGCCGTCTCTCTGACTGTCGGGCTCCTGGCCGTCTCTCTGACTGTCTGGCTCCTGGCCGTCTCTCTGACTGTCTGGCTCCTGGCCGTCTCTCTGACTGTCGGGCTCCTGGCCGTCTCTCTGACTGTCGGGCTCCTGGCCGTCTCTGACTGTCGGGCTCCTGGCCGTCTCTCTGACTGTCGGGCTCCTGGCCGTCTCTCTGACTGTCTGGCTCCTGGCCGTCTCTCTGACTGTCTGGCTCCTGGCCGTCTCTCTGACTGTCGGGCTCCTGGCCGTCTCTCTGTCGGGCTCCTGGCCGTCTCTCTGACTGTCGGGCTCCTGGCCGTCTCTGACTGTCGGGCTCCTGGCCGTCTCTCTGTCGGGCTCCTGGCCGTCTCTCTGACTGTCGGGCTCCTGGCCGTCTTTGACTGTCGGGCTCCTGGCCGTCTCTCTGTCGGGCTCCTGGCCGTCTCTCTGACTGTCTGGCTCCTGGCCGTCTCTCTGACTGTCTGGCTCCTGGCCGTCTCTCTGACTGTCTGGCTCCTGGCCGTCTCTCTGACTGTCTGGCTCCTGGCCGTCTCTCTGACTGTCTGGCTCCTGGCCGTCTCTCTGACTGTCGGGCTCCTGGCCGTCTCTCTGACTGTCGGGCTCCTGGCCGTCTCTCTGTCGGGCTCCTGGCCGTCTCTGACTGTCGGGCTCCTGGCCGTCTCTCTGACTGTCTTGCTCCTGGCCGTCTCTCTGACTGTCTGGCTCCTGGTCGTTTCTCTGACTGTCGGGCTCCTGGCCGTCTCTCTGACTGTCTGGCTCCTGGCCGTCTCTCTGACTGTCTGGCTCCTGGCCGTCTCTCTGACTGTCTGGCTCCCGGCTGTCTCTCTGACTGTCGGGCTCCTGGCCGTCTCTCTGACTGTCTGGCTCCTGGCTGTCTCTCTGACTGTCGGGCTCCTGGCTGTCTCTCTGACTGTCTGGCTCCTGGCCATCTCTCTGACTATCTGGCTCCTGGCCGTCTCTCTGACTGTCGGGCTCCTGGCCGTCTCTCTGACTGTCGGGCTCTTGGCCGTCTCTCGGACTGTCTGGCTCCTGGCCGTCTCTGACTGTCGGGCTCCTGGCCGTCTCTCTGACTGTCTGGCTCCTGGCCGTCTCTCTGACTGTCGGGCTCCTGGCTGTCTCTCTGACTGTCGGGCTCCTGGCTGTCTCTGACTGTCGCGCTCCTGGCCGTCTCTGACTGTCGCGCTCCTGGCCGTCTCTCTGACTGTCGGGCTCCTGGCCGTCTCTCTGACTGTCTGGCTCCTGGCCGTCTCTCTGACTGTCGGGCTCCTGGACGTCTCTCTGACTGTCTGGCTCCTGGACGTCTCTCTGACTGTCGGGCTCCTGGCCGTCTCTAATGGTCTGTCTAGCTCCTGGCCATCTCTCTGACTGTCGGGCTCCTGGCCGTCTCTCTAATGGTCTGTCTGTCTCCTGGCCGTCTCTCTGTCGGGCTCCTGGCCGTCTCTCTGTCTGGCTCCTGGCCGTCTCTGACTGTCGGGCTCCTGGCCGTCTCTGACTGTCTGGCTCCTGGCCGTCTCTCTGACTGTCGGGCTCCTGGACGTCTCTCTGACTGTCTGGCTCCTGGACGTCTCTCTGACTGTCTGGCTCCTGGCTGTCTCTCTGACTGTCGGGCTCCTGGCCGTCTCTGACTGTCGCGCTCCTGGCCGTCTCTCTGACTGTCGCGCTCCTGGCCGTCTCTCTGACTGTCGGGCTCCTGGCCGTCTCTCTGACTGTCTGGCTCCTGGCCGTCTCTCTGACTGTCGGGCTCCTGGCCGTCTCTCTGACTGTCGGGCTCCTGGCCGTCTCTGACTGTCGGGCTCCTGGCCGTCTCTCTGACTGTCGGGCTCCTGGCCGTCTCTCTGACTGTCTGGCTCCTGGCCGTCTCTCTGACTGTCTGGCTCCTGGCCGTCTCTCTGACTGTCGGGCTCCTGGTCGTCTCTCTGTCGGGCTCCTGGCCGTCTCTCTGACTGTCGGGCTCCTGGCCGTCTCTCTGTCGGGCTCCTGGCCGTCTTTGACTGTCGGGCTCCTGGCCGTCTCTCTGTCGGGCTCCTGGCCGTCTCTGACTGTCGGGCTCCTGGCCGTCTCTCTGTCGGGCTCCTGGCCGTCTCTGACTGTCTGGCTCCTGGCCGCCTCTCTGACTGTCGGGCTCCTGGCTGTCTCTGACTGTCGGGCTCCTGGCCGTCTCTCTGACTGTCTGGCTCCTGGCCATCTCTCTGACTGTCGGGCTCCTGGCCGTCTCTCTAATGGTCTGTCTGTCTCCTGGCCGTCTCTCTGTCGGGCTCCTGGCCGTCTCTCTGTCTGGCTCCTGGCCGTCTCTGACTGTCGGGCTCCTGGCCGTCTCTGACTGTCTGGCTCCTGGCCGTCTCTCTGACTGTCGGGCTCCTGGACGTCTCTCTGACTGTCTGGCTCCTGGACGTCTCTCTGACTGTCTGGCTCCTGGCTGTCTCTCTGACTGTCGGGCTCCTGGCCGTCTCTGACTGTCGCGCTCCTGGCCGTCTCTCTGACTGTCGCGCTCCTGGCCGTCTCTCTGACTGTCGGGCTCCTGGCCGTCTCTCTGACTGTCTGGCTCCTGGCCGTCTCTCTGACTGTCGGGCTCCTGGCCGTCTCTCTGACTGTCGGGCTCCTGGCCGTCTCTGACTGTCGGGCTCCTGGCCGTCTCTCTGACTGTCGGGCTCCTGGCCGTCTCTCTGACTGTCTGGCTCCTGGCCGTCTCTCTGACTGTCTGGCTCCTGGCCGTCTCTCTGACTGTCGGGCTCCTGGTCGTCTCTCTGTCGGGCTCCTGGCCGTCTCTCTGACTGTCGGGCTCCTGGCCGTCTCTCTGTCGGGCTCCTGGCCGTCTTTGACTGTCGGGCTCCTGGCCGTCTCTCTGTCGGGCTCCTGGCCGTCTCTGACTGTCGGGCTCCTGGCCGTCTCTCTGTCGGGCTCCTGGCCGTCTCTGACTGTCTGGCTCCTGGCCGCCTCTCTGACTGTCGGGCTCCTGGCTGTCTCTGACTGTCGGGCTCCTGGCCGTCTCTCTGACTGTCAGGCTCCTGGCCGTCTCTCTGACTGTCTGGCTCCTGGCCGTCTCTCTGACTGTCTGGCTCCTGGCCGTCTCTCTGACTGTCTGGCTCCTGGCCGTCTCTCTGACTGTCGGGCTCCTGGCCGTCTCTCTGACTGTCTGGCTCCTGGCCGTCTCTCTGACTGTCGGGCTCCTGGCCGTCTCTCTGACTGTCGGGCTCCTGGCCGTCTCTCTGACTGTCGGGCTCCTGGCCGTCTCTCTAATGGTCTGTCTGGCTCCTGGCCGTCTCTCTGTCGGGCTCCTGGCCGTCTCTGTCGGGCTCCTGGCCGTCTCTCTGACTGTCTGGCTCCTGGCCGTCTCTCTGACTGTCTGGCTCCTGGCCGTCTCTCTGACTATCTGGCTCCTGGCCGTCTCTCTGACTGTCTGGCTCCTGGCCGTCTCTCTGACTGTCTGGCTCCTGGCCGTCTCTCTGACTATCTGGCTCCTGGCCGTCTCTCTGACTGTCGGGCTCCTGGCCGTCTCTCTGTCGGGCTCCTGGCCGTCTCTCTGACTGTCGGGCTCCTGGCCGTCTCTCTGTCGGGCTCCTGGCCGTCTCTGTCGGGCTCCTGGCCGTCTCTAATGGTCTGTCTAGCTCCTGGCCGTCTCTCTGACTGTCGGGCTCCTGGCCGTCTCTCTGTCGGGCTCCTGGCCGTCTCTGTCGGGCTCCTGGCCGTCTCTAATGGTCTGTCGGGCTCCTGGCCGTCTCTCTGACTGTCGGGCTCCTGGCCGTCTCTCTGTCGGGCTCCTGGCCGTCTCTGTCGGGCTCCTGGCCGTCTCTGACTGTCGGGCTCCTGGCCGTCTCTCTGACTGTCGGGCTCCTGGACGTCTCTGACTGTCGGGCTCCTGGCCGTCTCTGACTGTCGGGCTCCTGGCCGTCTCTGACTGTCGGGCTCCTGGCCGTCTCTCTGTCGGGCTCCTGGCCGTCTCTCTGACTGTCGGGCTCCTGGCCGTCTCTGTCTGGCTCCTGGCCGTCTCTCTGACTGTCGGGCTCCTGGACGTCTCTGACTGTCGGGCTCCTGGCCGTCTCTCTGACTGTCGGGCTCCTGGCCGTCTCTCTGACTGTCGGGCTCCTGGCCGTCTTTGACTGTCGGGCTCCTGGCCGTCTCTCTGACTGTCGGGCTCCTGGCCGTCTCTCTGACTGTCTGGCTCCTGGCCGTCTCTGTCTGGCTCCTGGCCGTCTCTCTGACTGTCGGGCTCCTGGACGTCTCTGACTGTCGGGCTCCTGGCCGTCTTTGACTGTCGGGCTCCTGGCCGTCTCTCTGACTGTCGGGCTCCTGGCCGTCTCTCTGACTGTTGGGCTCCTGGCCGTCTCTCTGACTGTCGGGCTCCTGGCCGTCTCTCTGACTGTCTGGCTCCTGGCCGTCTCTCTGACTGTCTGGCTCCTGGCCGTCTCTCTGACTGTCGGGCTCCTGGCCGTCTCTCTGACTGTCTGGCTCCTGGCCGTCTCTCTGACTGTCTGGCTCCTGGCCGTCTCTCTGACTGTCGGGCTCCTGGCCGTCTCTCTGACTGTCTGGCTCCTGGCCGTCTCTCTGACTGTCTGGCTCCTGGCCGTCTCTGACTGTCTGGCTCCTGGCCGTCTCTCTGACTGTCGGGCTCCTGGCCGTCTCTCTGACTGTCGGGCTCCTGGCCGTCTCTCTGACTGTCGGGCTCTTGGCCGTCTCTCTGACTGTCGGGCTCCTGGCCGTCTCTCTGACTGTCGGGCTCCTGGCCGTCTCTCTAATGGTCTGTCTGGCTCCTGGCCGTCTCTCTGTCGGGCTCCTGGCCGTCTCTGTCGGGCTCCTGGCCGTCTCTCTGTCGGGCTCCTGGCCGTCTCTCTGTCTGGCTCCTGGCCGTCTCTCTGACTGTCTGGCTCCTGGCCGTCTCTCTGACTGTCGGGCTCCTGGCCGTCTCTGACTGTCGGGCTCCTGGCCGTCTCTGTGACTGTCGGCTCCTGGCCGTCTCTCTGACTGTCGGGCTCTTGGCTGTCTCTGTGACTGTCGGCTCCTGGCTGTCTCTGACTGTCGGGCTCCTGGCTGTCTCTCTGACTGTCGGGCTCCTGGCCGTCTCTGACTGTCGGGCTCCTGGCCGTCTCTCTGACTGTCGGGCTCCTGGCCGTGTCTCTGACTGTCGGGCTCCTGGCCGTCTCTCTGACTGTCGGGCTCCTGGCCGTGTCTCTGACTGTCGGGCTCCTGGCCGTCTCTCTGACTGTCGGGCTCCTGGCCGTCTTTGACTGTCGGGCTCCTGGCCGTCTCTCTGACTGTCGGGCTCCTGGCCGTCTCTCTGACTGTCGGGCTCCTGGCCGTCTCTCTGACTGTCGGGCTCCTGGCCGTCTCTCTGACTGTCTGGCTCCTCGCCGTCTGTCTGGCTCCTGGCCGTCTCTCTGACTGTCGGGCTCCTGGCCGTCTCTCTGACTGTCTGGCTCCTCGCCGTCTGTCTGGCTCCTGGCCGTCTCTCTGACTGTCTGGCTCCTGGCCGTCTCTCTGTCGGGCTCCTGTCCGTCTCTCTGACTGTCGGGCTCCTGGCCGTCTCTGACTGTCGGGCTCCTGGACGTCTCTGACTGTCGGGCTCCTGGCCGTCTGACTGTCGGGCTCCTGGCCGTCTCTGACTGTCGGGCTCCTGGCCGTCTTTGACTGTCGGGCTCCTGGCCGTCTCTCTGACTGTCGGGCTCCTAGCCGTCTCTCTGACTGTCGGGCTCCTGGCCGTCCCTCTGACTGTCGGGCTCCTGGCCGTCCCTCTGACTGTCGGGCTCCTGGCCGTCCCTCTGACTGTCGGGCTCCTGGCCGTCTCTCTGACTATCTGGCTCCTGGCCGTCTCTGACTGTCGGGCTCCTAGCCGTCTCTCTGACTGTCGGGCTCCTGGCCGTCTCTCTGACTGTCGGGCTCCTGGCCGTCTCTCTGACTGTCGGGCTCCTGGCCGTCTCTCTGACTGTCGGGCTCCTGGCCGTCTCTCTGACTGTCGAGCTCCTGGCCGTCTCTCTGACTGTCGGGCTCCTGGCCGTCTCTCTGACTGTCGGGCTCCTGGCCGTCTCTCTGACTGTCGGGCTCCTGGCCGTCTCTCTGACTGTCTGGCTCCTGGCTGTCTGTCTGGCTGTCGGGCTCCTGGCCGTCTCTGTCGGGCTCCTGGCCGTTTCTGTCGGGCTCCTGGCCGTCTCTCTGTCGGGCTCCTGGCCGTTTCTGTCGGGCTCCTGGCCGTCTCTGTCGGGCTCCTGGCCGTCTCTGTCGGGCTCCTGGCCGTCTCTGTCTGGCTCCTGGCCGTCTCTGACTGTCGGGCTCCTGGCCGTCTTTGACTGTCGGGCTCCTGGCCGTCTCTCTAATGGTCTGTCTGGCTCCTGGCCGTCTCTCTGTCGGGCTCCTGGCCGTCTCTCTGTCGGGCTCCTGGCCGTCTCTCTGTCTGGCTCCTGGCCGTCTCTCTGACTGTCGGGCTCCTGGCCGTCTCTCTGACTGTCGGGCTCCTGGCCGTCTTTGACTGTCGGGCTCCTGGCCATCTCTCTGACTGTCGGGCTCCTGGCCGTCTCTCTGACTATCTGGCTCCTGGCCGTCTCTCTGACTGTCGGGCTCCTGGCCGTCTCTCTGACTGTCTGGCTCCTGGCCGTCTCTCTGACTGTCGGGCTCCTGGCCGTCTCTCTGACTGTCGGGCTCCTGGCCGTCTCTCTGACTGTCGGGCTCCTGGCCGTCTCTCTGACTGTTGGGCTCTTGGCTGTCTCTGTGACTGTCGGCTCCTGGCTGTCTCTGACTGTCGGGCTCCTGGCCGTCTCTCTGACTGTCGGGCTCCTGGCCATCTCTCTGACTGTCGGGCTCCTGGCCGTCTCTCTGACTGTCTGGCTCCAGGCCGTCTCTGACTGTCGGGCTCCAGGCCGTCTTTGACTGTCGGGCTCCTGGCCATCTCTCTGACTGTCGGGCTCCTGGCCGTGTCTCTGACTGTCGGGCTCCTGGCCGTCTCTCTGACTGTCGGGCTCCTGGCCGTCTCTCTGACTGTCGGGCTCCTGGCCGTCTCTCTGACTGTCGGGCTCCTGGCCGTCTCTCTGACTGTCGGGCTCCTGGCCGTCTCTCTGACTGTCGGGCTCCTGGCCGTCTCTCTGACTGTCTGGCTCATGGCCGTCTCTCTGACTGTCGGGCTCCTGGCCGTCTCTCTGACTGTCGGGCTCCTGGCCATCTCTCTGACTGTCGGGCTCCTGGTCGTCTCTCTGACTGTCGGGCTCTTGGCCGTCTCTCTGACTGTCTGGCTCCTGGCCGTCTCTGACTGTCGGGCTCCTGGCCGTCTCTCTGACTGTCGGGCTCCTGGCCGTCTCTGACTGTCGGGCTCCTGGCCGTCTCTCTGACTGTCGGGCTCGTCTCTCTTACTGTCGGGCTCCTGGCTGTCTCTGTGACTGTCGGGCTCCTGGCCGTCTCTCTGACTGTCGGGCTCTTGGCCGTCTCTCTGACTGTCGGACTCTTGGCCGTCTCTCTGACTGTTGGACTCTTGGCCGTCTCTCTGACTGTCGGACTCTTGGCCGTCTCTCTGACTGTCGGGCTCGTCTCTCTTACTGTCGGGCTCCTGGCCGTCTCTCTGACTGTCGGGCTCATGGCTGTCTTTCTGCCACTGGGGACATAGCCTAAGGCCGCGATTATAGTGGCGGCGCACGGCCAAGCGCTACAGAGCAACGGATAACGAGACAAATGAAATTGTTTTTGCAGCGCGACAGCCTCGTCATGTGAGCGGTTCAGCCAATGAGGGCAAACCAGCCTAGTGACGTGTCCGCCTCGCCTCCCGATCACCTCCTTCCTGCCTCAGTGCATGTTTCGTGCCAGCGAGAGGCATGCGTGCAACCCTTCAAAGTGAAGCGAAAATAGTAGCACCCCATAGTGGTCAAATGGTTCATATGTATTCCTCCAATGTTTCGTTCAAACACTGCAGACCTTTCTCAAAGCTCTTCTAACTAACCCTTCTACAACTGCCCTAAACCAAAAATAAAATTAATTCACTAGCATGAGCGACATTAGTTGCCATTACAACCAGACACAGGCCTGTAAAATAGTAGGGTCCTTACATTTCCCCCTACTTAACATTGCTGGGGTTTCTCACACAAAATCACAAATCTGATACAATTTGTCCATCACGTGGCTCTTCAGGGGAGTGTCAATCTTGATGTGTATTCAGGGCGGGGCAGCTCAAAGTTACTTTGTTTTCTGACCATTGTGCCCCTATGCTTTATTTGCTAAGTTGAACCTCTGTATCCTCTCAGTGTGTGGTTGGTTGGAGTACGATCTCACAGAGTATTAGCTGTATGTATGTCTAGTCCTGGTGTTGGTCCAGGAGGGGAGAGCTAATGCTGAGCCCTAGTGCTGGTCTATCGTGATCCTGGATCGGAGAGTCCATCTCAAGCCTTGATTCTGGTCCCCTGTGGAGGACCATCCTTGCAGATAAAACCAGGCCAATCACAAGGCGCTGGTTCTGCCTCATGGATGCTCTGGGAAGTTATTGTATCTCTGTGCTCAGGACTTGGTGCTTTCACAGGAGCAGTGCTCTTTGTGACTGCTGCCCACCGTAGGACCAGTGCCTGGAGCTGCTGATGGCTGTTAAAAATCCCTGTTGGGAGTCTCCATGGCACTAGTAAAGGTGCACGGCTTCAGTAGGTACAGATGTAGCGTTTGCTCTGGACTAAGCCTCTGTTCTAAGGACATAAGCTGGGACATCATTGTTTGGCTAATTTACTACAGTAAAGGACTCCTGTCCCACCTGTCCCTCAACTTCTGTTCCTATTATCAGGATCTAACACTCTATGCTTTATTCTAAGCAGGGTTAAGCGAGGCTTCCCACTGTGACCTCCCCCTGAGACTGAACAGCTCTCCGGATACACTGAGCAATTCGCTCGTGGACCCAACACAAACTTTCGTGGTACCATTTCACCCAGATGCCACATTTCTGTTGGGCGTCTCTTCTGGGGCTGGCATTACAAGGTCTATAGGCCCACCAGGAAGAATTGGATGAAGGGTGCGGTGCACAGTATTTTTGTACACACATACCAATTCCTGGAGGTGATAAGGCCAATCTTTCATGTCTTCCAATGGGGAATGCAGTATATTCAGTAGTGTCAAATTGAAGTGCTCACACACTCCATCCCTGGGAATAATATGATGTTGCCCTCCATTTTTGAACACTGTGTAGTTTAGAGCTCAGCCATCAGGGCAGATTCTATTCTGGACCTTGGTCTGAATGGAACCTTTGATGGTGGGACTTTCACGGGGGTCGGATAAACTACTTTGCTCGATTAGGGCTATTCAATACAATTATTGATTTAAGTAATATAGATATTTTGAAGTTGGAACATAATACATAACAGCATCCTGCAATTTCACTTCTCACCCTTAAGAGATGTAATATACAAATCGTAGAGACATTATTACATACTAATTCTGCAATTATTTTTATTAGTATAAATAACATGTATTCTTTCTAGTCCATCTATTTCCCATGCATCATACTTGGTTTAGGCTTCAAGGTTTAGAATTGTTTGGAAGGTTTCTTGGTTTTCATATTATGCGTTGTCTGTCTCTGTTGCTGTATCAATGGAGCTTATGTGAGTTTCCATGGTGAAGACTTGGCTATGCTCCGGCTCAACTCCGCTTTAGTCGGAATTTGAGCGCTCATTAGCACAGATTTGGGCGCATGCGCAGTCTATATAGGCGGCCGCCGGGTCAGCGCATGCACAGTAGAAACTTACTGTTGCTATGATCAGAGGGGCGGTTTTTGGCAGAGCCCCAGAGCACAGCCAATACTTAGCTTTGGAATTGAACCAACGAGGGCGTCGTAGGGGTGCGTATGCTCGTGCATGCGTGCATCTGTTGTGGCATCATGAATTGGTCCGCTTTTTGGTGCAAATTTTGATTGTTTGTTCCTTTTACCACTGTATTTAAGGGGGTCTTTTGTAAAACATCTCCATACTCCTTGATAAAACGAGAAAAAGACAAGAAAACAGCGCACAGCGCTCATTAATAATATATATTATGTAAAAAAAGGGATAATAAATCTGCGTACATCAAAACAATTGATAAAAGCATTTCATGTGACAAGACATGGATTACCGCACACCGGGCCCACGTGTAGATGGAGGCGTGGATGTCTCAATCACCTTCGGGGTACAACCGGGGAGATGTCATCCTTCAGGTAAGTGGCACCTCGTGTAATGTCACAGGAGTTCCTTCTCAAGAGTTTAAGAGTCCCGTTATCAGTGTCCTTAACAGCGGAGCACAATGTGCTGAAAAAAAGTCACTCTGGACAATCTCGTAGTGTTACCAGATGGAATCTTTCTCTTCTGCTCCGAACGGCAATCGTAGCTCATGTACGTCAGAGCGGAGGGAGATCCAGATGGAGCGGTATACACAGAACAGCTCCGGAGCATGAATCAGAAGACCCTGCTACGGTACATCGATTGTGTTGGCACTGGGTGATGGCGATTGACGCAAAGGAATAATTCCTTTCGCCGGCAAACGGCACAATATGGGTGTAGAGGGAGAAAGGGGGTGGCCCGGTATTAAAAGGGTTGCACCCCATATGGTCATCCCCTGACCTCACCAGAGAGACAAGGGGTTAACTGGACTGCGGTCCAGGGATGTGGTTTGCACCTTGTTATACCTTGAAAATGTATGTTTCCCTGTTCCCATGTTTCATTATAAGCCTGTATTTTAATGTTTTAAAGTGCATTTCTGTATCTCCAGTTCTGGAGGTCACAGACAGTTGATATTTGGCTAATATGTGGAGTCACTGTAGGCATTAAAAACTGGCAAAGGTCGACCCACTGAGCCCACCAGAATGGAACTTATTAATATGTGTAGATATTAAAGTGTATATGTATTTTATTTTGGGTCTGTTCTGAAAATGCAGACGCCATCTGCTAGGCTAATGGGTCATGAAGGGCAGTCGGCTGATTAGCCTAAGCACGGTGATCAAAAAGTTAACTGCCCTGATTGTTTACCCAAAGTCTAGAGATTAAGTATTAATCAACAAACTCTGCCAGTCTAATCGTTACCTGAGGGCGGAGAATCATCAAACTGGAGTGGTTTGTAGTGTTATGTCTACACCTTCAAACAATGCAGATACTTCATTTAGTAAACTGGTCGTCGCCCCTGATTTCATTATGGGGCTACCCATGGAGTCCCAGTACACATTAGCTAATTAGCTGGAAGGCATGGGTTAGTCTGTGTCTCCACGTTAGGGAGTGGATACAGATAATTGTTCACCAATCGTCTGTATTCAATGTTAAGAATAGGGTTACACAGGTATATAAACTGTGCCAACCCTACAGTTTTGAGTTGTGCTTCTGATTCCACCTGGAATGTCACTGGATTGATGGAGAATTGCTAGCGGATACTTCTCCATCCCCCAACCTTAAGTAAGTGTTACCTTCTTGTCTGTTAATTGTACTATATTGCTGTGTTCACCTTATTTAAGGAATAAATTATATTTTATTATATCTAAGCCTCGTTCAGTTCAACCCAGATATTTGGTGTTCATTATACCTTGTCATAAGCTAGAGCTTCCTTGATAAAGCACCTTCGGGTGCGAAACACTTTGGAGGTCCTACACCTCCTTTGGGTGATGTATTATCAATAAAATATTTTCATTTGTATACAACCTGGTTCCCTTAGCAGTGTGCAGCTATTTCTCTTTTTTGTTTCCATCTGGATTTCCTGCTTGGCAGCTGGACATATTGAGGCTCTAGGAGTGCGTGAGATTTCTGATTTCATACTATCATCAATAAGAAGAATCCATGTCTGGGAGAACTGGGAGTAATGTTCTTGTTTTATTATTATTCACCTCCAATGAAGTTACAGCAACAGCAAGGTGATTTTTTTTTTTCATTCTTGACCATTGCCTTCAGGAGGGTTTGTTATTGTCTATATAAGACACACACACATTGTATTACCCACTCCATGCAAGAGTTTGACTCATATGTCTGTACATTATTGACATTTACTAAGAATTCTGGAACTATTGGAGCACCCATTATTTTCTATTTGATACAATGTCATCTCATATCTCTAAACGGTCCCCCTGCCGTAGAATTGTACAGGCAGCATTAGTTCTACCGAGCCAAAAAGACATCCAGAAGCTATAAACGGGCCACAGAGAAACTGTAAGAATTATTGTATCCATTATTGGGCCTCTGGAACATGCTCCCACTGTCTGCCCCCCCGAACAGCAGGTTATTCTAGTTTAAAGCCAATCTAGAAATTGGTAGGCAGTGGAGTTCCTTGCAAATATTAATAAAATCCCCCTTCATCTAGGATTACCCATTAAGGTCACCCTGCTTGCAGCGCCAAAAACTGTGTTTTGGAAAACATCCTGATGTGGCTAAGTATTGTTCCCAAAGCACAATTAGTGCACCCTGATGAAGCACTTACGTGCGAAACGACCCCTGGTCTAGAGCGCCGGCACAGACGTCATCATGCAGTGCCGGATCATTGTGGGGGAGGCGCTGGTACAATCTCGGACGGGTCCGTGGCCCTCCGACTTGCCACTTTCTGGGGAGGCACACTTGAGGAGAAAGGTCCTTAGAGCAGTTCTGATCTGCTACCATCTACTATAGTTGAGACCTCTATTCCTCCACTATGGGCTATGAAGATGATTTCAAGCCTATATATTAATGATGCTATATTGTCTATATACACATATTCAGCATGTAACTAGTTAAAATAAGTAATTTAGTATTAAGTTAGAAATTATATTGGAAAATGATAAGCTGCCTTTGCAAAGATAAGAAGATAAATCAGTCTGAAGATAGACAGGTGTAGACATGCTGTATGTGATTTTTGAAACTTGGTGTGTTTAATGAATGCTGAGTTGAATAGTATATGGTTTTGAGTTTGGAATCAAAGGTTAGTTAAATACTTAGACAATACAATAGAGAGGTCTTAAAAGATAAGGAACATAGGATCAACTGTAGTTACTTAGTGACAGAACCTAAAGGGTCTTCTGAATCAGGTTAAATCTTGCTAAAGAAAGAAACAGTGTTCTAAGGTTGATGATTGACTAAGAATATTTGGGCTGACAGTGAGAGAAACGTGTATTGTCAAAATCTATAAAGAGTATTTGGATGTATAGAATTCAGAATCATTTAACATCACCAAGCTAAGAACAACGAGGCTAAAGATTCTCCACTCTACAACTAAATTCCATATCAGCGCTGCACAAACTTTTTCAGCTGCAGCCCCCTTCCTGGGAGCCGCAGCATTCGCGCCCCCCCCTCCCCTGATGGCATGGCTTCAAATGGCGTTGGGGGTCATGTCATGAACCCCACTGCGACATTTGACGTGCGTTGCCATGGCGACGTGTGATGTCACATGACCCCACAGCGTCATTTGATGCCGCGTTGCCTTGGTGACGCGTCGCCAAAGACCCGGCTGCCAGTAGGTAAGTAAGGTTACAGAGGCCTCACGCCTCCCACGGCATTAAATTAAATGCCTGGGGGAAGAGTGCGGGGCCTCTAACAGCCCGCGCTCCCCCCCCCCCCTGCAAATTCTTCTGCCCCCAGTTTGCGCACCGCTGTTCAATATGCCTGAATGATGTAACTGACTGAAGTAATGATGTGAAAGATGTTTTCTATTGTCTCTGAATTAATTGAGAAAAGAACCGGGCCGTGGACTATTTGATATATATTGAAAGTTGGGACATTTATTTGCACCCATCTAATGAGAAAATCTTCAGGCTAGTGCTACATCAACCTGCGTACTCGCTACCAGGGTTGAGCCTTATATCAGCATAGCCGTAGGCCGTGATTATACCAGAAATCGCCCGTGTTGTCTCCTGTAGAGACACCAAGCGCAAAAACAAGTGTTATACATCCCTGAAAACGGCTTACACCAAATGCAGTGTCTCCCCGCTCGCTGCTGCAAAGCAGGAGACAGCTCAGGAGACAGGCAAATTTGTTTTCAAGCAGCGACAGCCACGTCACATGACGCAGCCGTCCAATCAAAGTGATGTTCAGTGCACCAATCGTGTTCCTCCAAAATCTAACCAATGAAAATCCTAGAAAAATATGGACCTCAGGATTTCATACAAAATACCGTTTTCCTTTATTGAAAAGCCATATATACCTTGAAGAACATGCCATACACATTGCAGAACATAATGAATTAAGTCAGTCAATAATTATCTATTTAAAAATAATAATAAAGTAATTAAATTACATTAAATATTTTATTAATAATGAATCAATCAATCACTATTATGGACAAATCTTCAATGGAAGGATTCATTGGATTGGTGTTGGAAAGGCAGGCGTTGTGATAAAGGAAGTGACACCTGAGCATGTCTCCCCTGCAGTCGCTTGCTAGATCTCTCGCGCGTGTGCACATGGAGCTCTGCAGCATCGCTACTTATGAAGTCACAGGAGAGTGCAGCTGCACTAAAGCTCTTGGTATAATCACAGCCTTAGCAGGTATATACTACACGTACGTGGAACTAATACTGTAAAACCCAGGTGCTAACCTCTCCATACCCACTCACCTATTCCCCTCTGTCTGTCACTAGCGGTGACACAGGGAGTGAGTATAATCGAGTACAGTTACGATCATCATCCTGCGCTGGCACCTAGCAGGGCAGCTACCAACTGCTGTGATCTTATTTCGGACTGGGTTTAGCACTAATTTATTCTTAGCCACCCTGGGCTAGCAGTGGCTAATGTTACCACCTATCTGGGCATATGTACCTCCTACCAGGGGGCCCCTGAGGGGAGTATCTGGCTTTTGTGAGATCGATTAGCATCTACACCTCCCTCATTGGATTTTTGTTTTATATTTGACCACGTTAAGAGTTGTCTGTTGGCGTCCTATCACCACAAGTACTATTTATTTGACTTCTCTTTGTGCTGTAAGCACCTAATAAATTATGTTTTTTTAACCGCTCAGTATCTGGATAAACTCTTGTGCAAGGACTAATCTCTATGGGTGTGCCCTCCTCCCTTTTAGCCTTTTTTTTTTTAAGCAAACGTTGTCCTCCTAACACTCAGTACTCCACGGATGCGTCAGTCATATTGACAGTGTAAGCTACCTTTACTACTATATTCTAGGGTTTGAGTGTAGTTTACGGAGCAGTTCTTACTCTTTGTGTTTTTGTCCTGGCAAATATGAATAAAATCCCCCTTCATCTGGGATTACCCATTAAGGTCTCCCTGCTCGCAGCGCCAAACATTGTGTAGAAGAATAACCTGATGTGGGTAAGTATTGTACCCAAAACATAATTTTAAGAGAATAAGATCTTTTTTTTAAATACAGTATTTATTTTATTATAGGCTGTAATTAATGTAAAACGTATCTTTAATAACTTTTTAGAATAATATTTATGAAATAATGAGCTTATAGTAATAATTAAATCTACTGTATGAGTACATTTAAACTAGAACAATAACATAAAACTATTGAGTGTGTGTATATATATTGTGACATAGTCCAAAGGTGTTAGGCAGCTTTCTGCCCCGTTTTAGGTCAGAAAGTGCAGGAATTGTTAAAAAATTATCCATTCCACAGCTTCACATTAACTCAGGCTGGTGGATGGAAAATCCAGACCACAGATTACAATGGGTCTAGTTCTCCCTCACCTGCTCTCCTAATCACTAGCACAGGTATTTAGAGCAGAGAGGTTTGCATTTCAGTCTCTCTCCTTAGAGCCTGGGGGCTGGGAGTGTCGCTGCCCCCCTGCATCCAGTTTGGTGTGGACGGCCCCTTCAAGTATCACAGTACCAGAAGATTTGCCTGGACCCTTGGGACCGAGTTCCTACCACGAACAGATAAGACAAACACGTTTACTGCCGTATCTATTAGACTGTATGCTTTATCTGGTGACCCTAAATAAGAGGGCATTGTTTTAAACTGGGGAACCAGGTTAGTTGGCCCAGCAGCACTTAGTGGCTGATTCTGATGTGTAGTTAGATCCCTGAAAGGGATAGGATTTTGTTTATATAATTTGGTTTCTTGTTACTTGAAATAACAGTGTGGGAAATACTATGACACTGATATGAGTGAACCGCTGAATGTAAATATCTGAGTGCCTCTAACCTTCACATGTTAAAGCTGCAGTCCCTTACTTGGATGAAAATAAAGCAGGCCTGAGTTAAGCAACGTAATATATATACGTTGGCTGTGCTCAAAGCTGTGACCATGCAGCAAGCTTAAGCCTATAGCGAACCATGTTAATGGTTTTTGAAGCAAAAAGTGGCACTGCGTGCTCATTTGCATGTCATTTCCCAGAATCCCTTGCTGCAGTGGAAGTGCTGTATGCTGGGTGATAATGGTGAAAGGCGGGGTTGCAGACCTGCCTAAGACATGCAGATGAGCATACAGTTGTATTTGCATATTTGCTTTGCTGTGGAGGGTTTTTGTCACTTTTTTTACTCACCATAACTTAACTCAGTATTATGGTATATATATATTCATATATTCCCTGACGAAGTTGGCAAGCGCCGACGAAACGCGTAGGCCTGTGACATCATCACGCAATTACGTAGTGTGCGCGGTGTTCCGTTGGTAAACGGAGGGACTCCTGTATACTGGGATTACTCCTGGCACCTCGTGTTGGTCAGCTGTTGGCTGTAAGAGGTGAGACATTTACCATCTCCCACTGTTCCTGTGCCTGGTATCATCGTGACTTTGTCTGCGGTCGCTTTTTTTGTGTGATAGCGCTCCAGCAGCGGGTCCACAGGCGTATGGCTGTCAGTGGGTTAATCTAGAGGTCTCCCACCTTCCATCCAGCTGATCTGTACCAGGGAGTCCGTGTATAAAGAAACCTTTATGTGATTTTATATTCTCCATGTCTTGTAAGTGTGCATTACCTGCCTTACATCTGTATTAATACATTTAATTCATCTGCATCATATGATAATGCACGAGGGGAGTGTGCTTTCTCTCTCCTTTTTTTCATATATATATATATATATATATATATATAATACTATAATTCTAAGTTGGATTCCGTTTTCCATTTGTTAATATGTCCGAAGCATCGATATCTCACAAACGGCACCACGTAGCACCACAAAACTTGAACTGGACATTCTGCGGCGGATTTGTAGGTCAACGCAACTATTTTGAGGTTCCAATGTCACTCACCTCCCAAATTATGGACTTTCTAAGTTTCCCTTGGCTAATGTTAGAGCGGGGGGCGGGGGGCCGTGGCTACTAAGGGAGGGGTCATGTCCTTGCCTGGATCGGGGCTGGCTGTGTGTGTGCCAGCTAACGGGGGGAGAAGTGGGGTGAGGGGAGAGGACATGTGCCGGTCGCGGGGGGAGATGTACCAACGGGGGGGGGGGGGGGAATTTGCCGGCAGCGAGGGGAGATGTATCCACGGGGGGGGGGGGGGAGATGTGCCGGCAGCGAGGGGTTCTTCACCGCAATCCACCGACTCATCTATTGCGCAGATCCGTAGGCGGATGCCTCTGGAGGGGCTTCCAGCTGGAGTGTACCCCTTTAAAATAGACTCTGCTGAAGTGTCCTTGCTTTGCTCACAGGCAGTAGGCCGCACTTCACCTTCAGAGATAATGTCCTGCAGCTGATGCTTCGAACTGACACACTACTGGGGACAGATCCCTATCGAAGGCCTTTCCCTGCAGCATACACAGCATACACCAGCTACAGTGACTCAGGGCATCTACCTTGGACCTCGGGGGGGAATCTGGCCTAGCCCAGGGGAGCACTGCTCCATGGACATTACCTTCCTCCTCTCTGTCCGGATCACGACTGCCGCGTGCGCCCAAGCGTGCGAAATGTACCTATCTCTCCGTGTTTCCAGGAGCCATATTGGTCCTCCCGCAACACATGTGCAGCCGCCCCATAGGATGCTGGGGCGTGTAGTCCCATTATTTAGCCTTGTCATATGGGCCACCGTACCCCCTTGCACTGCGCATGCTTGGGCTTGCAAGGATTGCCAGGTGTTTGCTGCGCATGCGCGAACCTCCTAGACATGGCGGCGCCGTTGTCCGCGGATATCCGGCGACCCACTCGCCTGCAGTACCTGTGCCGGGTCCGCCTGCCATTCTGGCGGCACCCGACACCTGCCTGAGTCCCCACGGAGCTGTCCCCCTCTCGAGCAGCCCGGAGGTAGGAGGGGGACCTGGCTATATATATATATATATATATATATATATATATATATATATATTAGTGTTTGTGTACATATGATAGGTAGTTTAGGGCACATGTCCCAATAACAGTGCTCAATCCACTTCAGACATAATGGAAATCCATGCTTAAAACATCAGTGTCCACATATCATGGTAAAGACAGAAGCACATAAAGCCAAAAATAGAGTATTGGACCCAGTGTTTGAAGTACAGTGATTCTTCTATGATGCAAAACTGCCCAAAGGCTGGAGTCAATAAAGGGTTAACATACCATCCTTCTTGTAGAACTTCACAGGGCAGTATATCCTCACTGTAACACTGTTACCGGTCAGCAAATCCCCATGTGAAGGGGAAAAACAATACTCACAGATGGCAGCTTCATATGGTGCGTGCATCACGCTCAGAACTCATACCGAGAGGGAATCCTAGGATAGCAGCGGTGCACAGCAAGTAGAGAAGGGGACCAGCAGAGTGTGGGTTAAAAATATACTTTATTGTGGCAACATGGTAACGGGGACAAACACTCTGTACATATGTACTGTATGAGTGTGCCAAAAAAAGATAAATAATGCTATTTGGTGTCCAGTCAGTAATTAGTTGGGTCTATATGTATGCTAATAACCCAAAGTATTGGTCAAAATACATATATGTGAAAAAGTCATAAAATAAATGAAGGGGATGGCGAGGGGAAAAAATAAATACAAGGGGAATTTCCTGTATAAAATATATGTGGATGCGGTGTTACTCACAGGCGAACACTGGGACAGATGGGACCGAAGACCGAAAACTATGGTGGGGAATGATTTCAGATGCCAACACTCCAGGAAATAATGGATGGTGTTGTATTTAGGGAGCGCAGAATCATATAAATAAGATAAAGACAAAATGCATATAGTGCAGGATTGCATGTGCTATGCTACATAATGCTATGTAGATAGGTATCTTGATAAGTGTCCAATGCCACAACTCGCATGGCACAGTAGAGACAGAAGGCACTGAAATGTATCTTTGGTGGATGAATCTCAGAATGTGGTCGCGTATGGTCCCTCTGGTAGTTGGAAACCGGAACAAACCGCTGAAAAAATGGCAGAGGGATCAGACTCAAGTCCTATGACAAAATGAGAACGCTGCAGAGCTCTATGCAGCTTACCCGTGGGTACAGGAAAAGACGCTGGGCGCCTGACGTCACAACGTCCTGCGTGGTTACCGTGGAGACCTGTACACCTCCAAGTTTCGCGTCATTACGTTTCGTCACTAAAAATGTATTTTTGAATTGATATCGTCTTTCCTTTGCGCTCTCTTTTCTTGTTTGTACGTGGTTTTGTAGTATGCCCCGTTTTCATCGCGGGAGAAAGATTTGTGCAGCAGGACCAACTTCTTTGGGAACGTCTGGAGGTTCTGTGACCAGCGCAGACCCAATTCTATACCTACCAGAACTTGTTATATTATGTAAAATTCTCCAGCATAAGTGAAATTAGTTTCCATAGCAACCAAACAGGGATTTGTAGAGGCACTTTTAACCCTTTACATCTCCATGACTTTCAGGCCCCTAGCTCCCTCTCTGATGGAATCTTTGGCCCTTGGCTGTCTCTCTGATTGTTTCTGGCCTCAGGCTGTCTCTTTGACTGCTGGCTGTCTCTCTCGGTTATTTCTAGCTCCTTGCTATCTCTTTGGCCACTGGCTGTGTCTCTCAATAACTTTCCTGTATCTGTCTCTGATAGTTTCTAGCCACTGGCTATCTCTCTGACTATTTCTGATCCCTTGCTGTCTCTGGTGCTTGCTGTCTCATTAACCATTGGTTCTCTCTCTGACTCTGTCTTTGAGGCCTGCCTCTCTCGATAACTGTCTCTTATCTCTGACAGTTTTTGCCACTGGCTATCTTTGTGGTGGTCTCTGACTGTGCCTTTAGACACTTGATATCTCTGACTGTCTGTTTTGCCACTGGCTGTCTTTCTGGTTGACAACCTGGCCACTGGCTATCTCCCCGACTGACTCTTTAGTCTCTGATTGTATCGTTGGTCACTGGCTTTTCGTGTGACGGACTCTGGTCTCTTCCTACCTCCTTGCCCGCTGGCTCTCTTCCTGACTGACTCTCTTTCCCATAGGCTGTCTCTGTGATCCCTGACTATATCTTTTGCGACTGACAGTCTCTGTAGCCCATATGTTTCTTTGACTCAGTCTCTTGCCCCTGTCGCCTAGCTGTGCCTGTGACTGAATTACTGCCCCTGCCTAGTTGATTGTCTCTTTGGCCCTTGGACTTTCTGATCCCGGGCTGTCTCTCTGACTGTGTATTCGGATCCTGTCTGTCTCACTGACAGTCTGTGTTTTTGTTTCAGATTTCTAATGACAGTTTCAAGAAAGAACCAGAAGAGACAACAGAAGATTGTAAAGAGATCATCTGTGTGAGGGTGAGAGACACTGCCCAGTGTGAGAGACACTCTGTGTGAGGGTGAGAGACACTGCCCAGTGTGAGAGACACTCTGTGTGAGGGTGAGAGACACTGCCCAGTGTGAGAGACACTGCCCAGTGTGAGAGACACTCTGTGTGAGGGTGAGAGACACTGCCCAGTGTGAGAGACACTGCCCAGTGTGACAGGCACTGCCCAGTGTGAGAGACACTCTGTGTGAGGGTGAGAGACACTGCCCAGTGTGAGAGACACTGCCCAGTGTGAGAGACACTGCCCAGTGTGAGAGACACTCTGTGTGAGGGTGAGAGACACTGCCCAGTGTGAGAGACACTGCCCAGTGTGAGAGACACTGCCCAGTGTGAGAGACAATCTGTGTGAGGGTGAGAGACACTACCCAGTGTGAGAGACACTCTGTGTGAGGGTGAGAGACACTGCCCAGTGTGAGAGACACTCTGTGTGAGGGTGAGAGACACTGCCCAGTGTGAGAGACACTGCCCAGTGTGAGAGACACTCTGTGTGAGGGTGAGAGACACTGCCCAGTGTGAGAGACACTCTGTGTGAGGGTGAGAGACACTGCCCAGTGTGAGAGACACTGCCCAGTGTGAGAGACACTCTGTGTGAGGGTGAGAGACACTGCCCAGTGTGAGAGACACTGCCCAGTGTGAGAGACACTCTGTGTGAGGGTGAGAGACACTGCCCAGTGTGAGAGACACTCTGTGTGAGGGTGAGAGACACTGCCCAGTGTGAGAGACACTCTGTGTGAGGGTGAGAGACACTGCCCAGTGTGAGAGACACTGCCCAGTGTGAGAGACACTCTGTGTGAGGGTGAGAGACACTGCCCAGTGTGAGAGACACTGCCCAGTGTGAGAGACACTCTGTGTGAGGGTGAGAGACACTGCCCAGTGTGAGAGATCATCTGTGTGAGGGTGAGAGACACTGCCCAGTGTGAGAGACACTCTGTGTGAGGGTGAGAGACACTGCCCAGTGTGAGAGACACTGCCCAGTGTGAGAGACACTCTGTGTGAGGGTGAGAGACACTGCCCAGTGTGAGAGACACTGCCCAGTGTGAGAGACACTGCCCAGTGTGAGAGACACTGCCCAGTGTGAGAGACAATCTGTGTGAGGGTGAGAGACACTGCCCAGTGTGAGAGACACTGTGTGAAGGCGAGAGACACTGCCCAGTGTGAGAGACACTCTGTGTGAGGGTGAGAGACACTGCCCAGTGTGAGAGACACCCTGTGTGAGGGTGAGAGACACTGCCCAGTGTGAGAGACACTGTGTGAGGGTGAGAGACACTGCCCAGTGTGAGAGACACTGTGTGAGGGTGAGAGACACTGCCCAGTGTGAGAGACACTGCCCAGTGTGAGAGACACTGCCCAGTGTGAGAGACACTGCCCAGTGTGAGAGACAATCTGTGTGAGGGTGAGAGACACTGCCCAGTGTGAGAGACACTCTGTGTGAGGGTGAGAGACACTGCCCAGTGTGAGAGACACTGCCCAGTGTGAGAGACACTCTGTGTGAGGGTGAGAGACACTGCCCAGTGTGAGAGACACTGCCCAGTGTGAGAGACACTGCCCAGTGTGAGAGACACTGCCCAGTGTGAGAGACACTGCCCAGTGTGAGAGACAATCTGTGTGAGGGTGAGAGACACTGCCCAGTGTGAGAGACACTGTGTGAAGGCGAGAGACACTGCCCAGTGTGAGAGACACTCTGTGTGAGGGTGAGAGACACTGCCCAGTGTGAGAGACACCCTGTGTGAGGGTGAGAGACACTGCCCAGTGTGAGAGACACTGTGTGAGGGTGAGAGACACTGCCCAGTGTGAGAGACACTGTGTGAGGGTGAGAGACACTGCCCAGTGTGAGAGACACTGCCCAGTGTGAGAGACACTGCCCAGTGTGAGAGACACTGCCCAGTGTGAGAGACAATCTGTGTGAGGGTGAGAGACACTGCCCAGTGTGAGAGACACTGCCCAGTGTGAGAGACACTCTGTGTGAGGGTGAGAGACACTGCCCAGTGTGAGAGACACTGTGTGAGGGTGAGAGACACTGCCCAGTGTGACAGGCACTGCCCAGTGTGACAGGCACTGCCCAGTGTGAGAGACATCCCAGTTTGAGAGACACTGCCCAGTGTGAGAGACACTGCCCAGTGTGAGAGACATCCCAGTGTGAGAGACACTGCCCAATGTGAGAGACATCCCAGTGTGAGGGTGAGAGACACTGCCCAGTGTGAGAGACACTCTGTGTGAGGGTGAGAGAGACATCCCGGTGTGAGAGACACTCTGTGTGAGGGTGAGAGACACTGCCCAGTGTGAGAGATCATCTGTGTGAGGGTGAGAGACACTGCCCAGTGTGAGAGACACTCTGTGTGAGGGTGAGAGAGACATCCCAGTGTGAGAGACAATCTGTGTGAGGGTGAGAGACACTGCCCAGTGTGAGAGACACTGCCCAATGTGAGAGACACTCTGTGTGAGGGTGAGAGACACTGCCCAGTGTGAGAGACACTGCCCAGTGTGACAGGCACTGCCCAGTGTGACAGGCACTGCCCAGTGTGAGAGACATCCCAGTTTGAGAGACACTGCCCAGTGTGAGACACATCCCAGTGTGAGAGACACTGCCCAATGTGAGAGACATCCCAGTGTGAGGGTGAGAGACACTGCCCAGTGTGAGAGACACTCTGTGTGAGGGTGAGAGAGACATCCCGGTGTGAGAGACACTCTGTGTGAGGGTGAGAGACACTGCCCAGTGTGAGAGACACTCTGTGTGAGGGTGAGAGAGACATCCCAGTGTGAGAGACACTCTGTGTGAGGGTGAGAGACACTGCCCAGTGTGAGAGATCATCTGTGTGAGGGTGAGAGACACTGCCCAGTGTGAGAGACACTGCCCAGTGTGAGAGACACTGCCCAGTGTGAGAGACAATCTGTGTGAGGGTGAGAGACACTACCCAGTGTGAGAGACACTCTGTGTGAGGGTGAGAGACACTGCCCAGTGTGAGAGACAATCTGTGTGAGGGTGAGAGACACTGCCCAGTGTGAGAGACACTGTGTGAAGGCGAGAGACACTGCCCAGTGTGAGAGACACTCTGTGTGAGGGTGAGACACTGCCCAGTGTGAGAGACACTCTGTGTGAGGGTGAGAGACACTGCCCAGTGTGAGAGACACTGTGTGAGGGTGAGAGACACTGCCCAGTGTGAGAGACACTGTGTGAGGGTGAGAGACACTGCCCAGTGTGAGAGACACTGCCCAGTGTGAGAGACACTGCCCAGTGTGAGAGACACTGCCCAGTGTGAGAGACAATCTGTGTGAGGGTGAGAGACACTGCCCAGTGTGAGAGACACTGCCCAGTGTGAGAGACACTGCCCAGTGTGAGAGACACTGTGTGAGGGCGAGAGACACTGCCCAGTGTGAGAGACACTCTGTGTGAGGGTGAGAGACACTGCCCAGTGTGAGAGACACTGTGTGAGGGTGAGAGACACTGCCCAGTGTGACAGGCACTGCCCAGTGTGACAGGCACTGCCCAGTGTGAGAGACATCCCAGTTTGAGAGACACTGCCCAGTGTGAGAGACACTGCCCAGTGTGAGAGACATCCCAGTGTGAGAGACACTGCCCAATGTGAGAGACATCCCAGTGTGAGGGTGAGAGACACTGCCCAGTGTGAGAGACACTCTGTGTGAGGGTGAGAGAGACATCCCGGTGTGAGAGACACTCTGTGTGAGGGTGAGAGACACTGCCCAGTGTGAGAGATCATCTGTGTGAGGGTGAGAGACACTGCCCAGTGTGAGAGACACTCTGTGTGAGGGTGAGAGAGACATCCCAGTGTGAGAGACAATCTGTGTGAGGGTGAGAGACACTGCCCAGTGTGAGAGACACTGCCCAATGTGAGAGACACTCTGTGTGAGGGTGAGAGACACTGCCCAGTGTGAGAGACACTGCCCAGTGTGACAGGCACTGCCCAGTGTGACAGGCACTGCCCAGTGTGAGAGACATCCCAGTTTGAGAGACACTGCCCAGTGTGAGACACATCCCAGTGTGAGAGACACTGCCCAATGTGAGAGACATCCCAGTGTGAGGGTGAGAGACACTGCCCAGTGTGAGAGACACTCTGTGTGAGGGTGAGAGAGACATCCCAGTGTGAGAGACAATCTGTGTGAGGGTGAGAGACACTGCCCAATGTGAGAGACACTCTGTGTGAGGGTGAGAGACACTGCCCAGTGTGAGAGACACTGCCTAGTGTGACAGGCACTGCCCTAGTGTGACAGGCACTGCCCAGTGTGAGAGACATCCCAGTTTGAGAGACACTGCCCAGTGTGAGACACATCCCAGTGTGAGAGACACTGCCCAATGTGAGAGACATCCCAGTGTGAGGGTGAGAGACACTGCCCAGTGTGAGAGACACTCTGTGTGAGGGTGAGAGAGACATCCCGGTGTGAGAGACACTCTGTGTGAGGGTGAGAGACACTGCCCAGTGTGAGAGACACTCTGTGTGAGGGTGAGAGAGACATCCCAGTGTGAGAGACAATCTGTGTGAGGGTGAGAGAGACATCCCAGTGTGAGAGACACTCTGTGTGAGGGTGAGAGACACTGCCCAGTGTGAGAGATCATCTGTGTGAGGGTGAGAGACACTGCCCAGTGTGAGAGACAATCTGTGTGAGGGTGAGAGACACTGCCCAGTGTAAGAGACACTCTGTGTGAGGGTGAGAGAGACTGCCCAGTGTGAGAGACACTGTATGAGGGTGAGAGACACTGCCCAGTGTGAGAGACAATCTGTGTGAGGGTGAGAGAGACATCCCAGTGTGAGAGACACTCTGTGTGAGGGTGAGAGACACTGCCCAGTGTGAGAGACACTCTGTGTGAGGGTGAGAGACACTGCCCAGTGTGAGAGACACTCTGTGTGAGGGTGAGAGACACTGCCCAGTGTGAGAGACACTCTGTGTGAGGGTGAGAGACACTGCCTAGTGTGAGAGACAATCTGTGTGAGGGTGAGAGACACTGCCCAGTGTGAGAGACACTCTGTGTGAGGGTGAGAGACACTGCCCAGTGTGAGAGAGAATCTGTGTGAGGGTGAGAGACATCCCAGAGTGTGGGAGACAATCTGTGATAGGGTGAGAGACACTACCCAGTGTGAGAGACAATCTGTGTGAGGGTGGGAGAGACTGCCCAGTGTGAGAGAGACAATCTGTGTGAGGATTGTTCACAGTATCAGACTGCTTCCCAGTTATAGCTCCCAGTATCAGACTGCTTCCCAGTTATAGCTCCCAGTATCAGACTGCTTCCCAGCTATACCTCCCAGTATCAGACTGCTTCCCAGTTATAGCTCCCAGTATCAGACTGCTTCCCAGCTATACCTCCCAGTATCAGACTGCTTCCCAGTTATACCTCCCAGTATTAGACTGCTTCCCAGCTATAGCTCCCAGTATCAGACTGCTTCCCAGTTATACCTCCCAGTATCAGACTGCTTACCAGCTATAGCTCCCAGTATTAGACTGCTTCCCAGTTATAGCTCCCAGTATCAGACTGCTTCCCAGCTATACCTCCCAGTATCAGACTGCTTCCCAGCTATACCTCCCAGTATCAGACTGCTTCCCAGCTATACCTCCCAGTATCAGACTGCTTCCCAGCTATACCTCCCAGTATCAGACTGCTTCCCAGTTATACCTCCCAGTATCAGACTGCTTCCCAGCTATACCTCCCAGTATCAGACTGCTTCCCAGTTATACCTCCCAGTATCAGACTGCTTCCCAGCTATACCTCCCAGTATCAGACTGCTTCCCAGTTATACCTCCCAGTATCAGACTGCTTCCCAGCTATACCTCCCAGTATTAGACTGCTTCCCAGCTATACCTCCCAGTATCAGACTGCTTCCCAGCTATATCTCCCAGTATCAGACTGCTTCCCAGCTATACCTCCCAGTATCAGACTGCTTCCCAGTTATACCTCCCAGTATCAGACTGCTTCCCAGCTATACCTCCCAGTATCAGACTGCTTCCCAGTTATACCTCCCAGTATCAGACTGCTTCCCAGTTATACCTCCCAGTATCAGACTGCTTCCCAGCTATACCTC
This sequence comes from Ascaphus truei, assembly GCF_040206685.1. Lineage (NCBI taxonomy): Eukaryota > Metazoa > Chordata > Amphibia > Anura > Ascaphidae > Ascaphus > Ascaphus truei. The sequence goes on along the minus strand of NC_134488.1, from coordinate 35,025,223 downwards.
CCAGTATCAGACTGCTTCCCAGTTATACCTCCCAGTATCAGACTGCTTCCCAGCTATACCTCCCAGTATCAGACTGCTTCCCAGTTATACCTCCCAGTATCAGACTGCTTCCCAGCTATACCTCCCAGTATCAGACTGCTTCCCAGCTATAGCTCCCAGTATCAGACTGCTTCCCAGCTATACCTCCCAGTATTAGACTGCTTCCCAGCTATACCTCCCAGTATCAGACTGCTTCCCAGTTATAGCTCCCAGTATCAGACTGCTTCCCAGCTATACCTCCCAGTATCAGACTGCTTCCCAGTTATAGCTCCCAGTATCAGACTGCTTCCCAGCTATACCTCCCAGTATCAGACTGCTTCCCAGTTATAGCTCCCAGTATCAGACTGCTTCCCAGCTATACCTCCCAGTATCAGACTGCTTCCCAGTTATAGCTCCCAGTATCAGACTGCTTCCCAGCTATACCTCCCAGTATCAGACTGCTTCCCAGCTATACCTCCCAGTATCAGACTGCTTCCCAGTTATAGCTCCCAGTATCAGACTGCTTCCCAGTTATAGCTCCCAGTATCAGACTGCTTCCCAGCTATACCTCCCAGTATCAGACTGCTTCCCAGTTATAGCTCCCAGTATCAGACTGCTTCCCAGCTATACCTCCCAGTATCAGACTGCTTCCCAGTTATAGCTCCCAGTATCAGACTGCTTCCCAGCTATACCTCCCAGTATCAGACTGCTTCCCAGTTATAGCTCCCAGTATCAGACTGCTTCCCAGCTATACCTCCCAGTATCAGACTGCTTCCCAGCTATAGCTCCCAGTATCAGACTCCTTCCCAGTTATAGCTCCCAGTATCAGACTGCTTCCCAGTTATACCTCCCAGTATCAGACTGCTTCTCAGTTATACCTCCCAGTATCACACTGCTTCCCAGCTATAGCTCCCAGTATCAGACTGCTTCCCAGCTATACCTCCCAGTATCAGACTGCTTCCCAGCTATACCTCCCAGTATCAGACTGCTTCCCAGTTATACCTCCCAGTATCAGACTGCTTCCCAGCTATACCTCCCAGTATCAGACTGCTTCCCAGTTATACCTCCCAGTATCAGACTGCTTCCCAGCTATAGCTCCCAGTATCAGACTGCTTCCCAGTTATACCTCCCAGTATCAGACTGCTTCCCAGTTATACCTCCCAGTATCAGACTGCTTCCCAGTTATACCTCCCAGTATCAGACTGCTTCCCAGCTATATCTCCCAGTATCAGACTGCTTCCCAGCTATACCTCCCAGTATCAGACTGCTTCCCAGCTATATCTCCCAGTATCAGACTGCTTCCCAGCTATACCTCCCAGTATCAGACTGCTTCCCAGTTATACCTCCCAGTATCAGACTGCTTCCCAGCTATACCTCCCAGTATCAGACTGCTTCCCAGTTATACCTCCCAGTATCAGACTGCTTCCCAGTTATACCTCCCAGTATCAGACTGCTTCCCAGTTATACCTCCCAGTATCAGACTGCTTCCCAGTTATACCTCCCAGTATCAGACTGCTTCCCAGCTATACCTCCCAGTATCAGACTGCTTCCCAGTTATACCTCCCAGTATCAGACTGCTTCCCAGCTATACCTCCCAGTATTAGACTGCTTCCCAGTTATACCTCCCAGTATCAGACTGCTTCCCAGCTATACCTCCCAGTATCAGACTGCTTCCCAGTTATACCTCCCAGTATCAGACTGCTTCCCAGCTATACCTCCCAGTATTAGACTGCTTCCCAGTTATACCTCCCAGTATCAGACTGCTTCCCAGCTATACCTCCCAGTATCAGACTGCTTCCCAGTTATACCTCCCAGTATCAGACTGCTTCCCAGCTATACCTCCCAGTATCAGACTGCTTCCCAGTTATACCTCCCAGTATCAGACTGCTTCCCAGCTATACCTCCCAGTATTAGACTGCTTCCCAGTTATACCTCCCAGTATCAGACTGCTTCCCAGCTAGACCTCCCAGTATCAGACTGCTTCCCAGCTATACCTCCCAGTATCAGACTGCTTCCCAGCTATACCTCCCAGTATCAGACTGCTTCCCAGTTATACCTCCCAGTATCAGACTGCTTCTCAGTTACACCTCCCAGTATCAGACTGCTTCCCAGTTATACCTCCCAGTATCAGACTGCTTCCCAGCTATACCTCCCAGTATCAGACTGCTTCCCAGCTATACCTCCCAGTATCAGACTGCTTCCCAGTTATACCTCCCAGTATCAGACTGCTTCCCAGCTATACCTCCCAGTATCAGACTGCTTCCCAGCTATACCTCCCAGTATCAGACTGCTTCCCAGCTATACCTCCCAGTATCAGACTGCTTCCCAGCTATACCTCCCAGTATCAGACTGCTTCCCAGCTATAGCTCCCAGTATCAGACTGCTTCCCAGCTATACCTCCCAGTATCAGACTGCTTCCCAGTTATACCTCCCAGTATCAGACTGCTTCCCAGTTATACCTCCCAGTATCAGACTGCTTCCCAGCTATACCTCCCAGTATCAGACTGCTTCCCAGTTATAGCTCCCAGTATCAGACTGCTTCCCAGCTATACCTCCCAGTATCAGACTGCTTCCCAGTTATACCTCCCAGTATTAGACTGCTTCCCAGCTATAGCTCCCAGTATCAGACTGCTTCCCAGTTATACCTCCCAGTATCAGACTGCTTACCAGCTATAGCTCCCAGTATTAGACTGCTTCCCAGTTATAGCTCCCAGTATCAGACTGCCTCCCAGTTATACCTCCCAGTATCAGACTGCTTCCCAGTTATACCTCCCAGTATCAGACTGCTTCCCAGCTATACCTCCCAGTATCAGACTGCTTCCCAGCTATAGCTCCCAGTATCAGACTGCTTCCCAGCTATACCTCCCAGTATTAGACTGCTTCCCAGCTATACCTCCCAGTATCAGACTGCTTCCCAGTTATAGCTCCCAGTATCAGACTGCTTCCCAGCTATACCTCCCAGTATCAGACTGCTTCCCAGTTATAGCTCCCAGTATCAGACTGCTTCCCAGCTATACCTCCCAGTATCAGACTGCTTCCCAGTTATAGCTCCCAGTATCAGACTGCTTCCCAGCTATACCTCCCAGTATCAGACTGCTTCCCAGTTATAGCTCCCAGTATCAGACTGCTTCCCAGCTATACCTCCCAGTATCAGACTGCTTCCCAGCTATAGCTCCCAGTATCAGACTCCTTCCCAGTTATAGCTCCCAGTATCAGACTGCTTCCCAGTTATACCTCCCAGTATCAGACTGCTTCCCAGTTATACCTCCCAGTATCAGACTGCTTCCCAGCTATACCTCCCAGTATCACACTGCTTCCCAGTTATACCTCCCAGTATCAGACTGCTTCCCAGTTATACCTCCCAGTATCAGACTGCTTCCCAGTTATACCTCCCAGTATCAGACTGCTTCCCAGCTATAGCTCCCAGTATCAGACTGCTTCCCAGGTATACCTCCCAGTATCAGACTGCTTCCCAGCTATACCTCCCAGTATCAGACTGCTTCCCAGTTATACCTCCCAGTATCAGACTGCTTCCCAGCTATACCTCCCAGTATCAGACTGCTTCCCAGTTATACCTCCCAGTATCAGACTGCTTCCCAGCTATAGCTCCCAGTATCAGACTGCTTCCCAGTTATACCTCCCAGTATCAGACTGCTTCCCAGTTATACCTCCCAGTATCAGACTGCTTCCCAGTTATACCTCCCAGTATCAGACTGCTTCCCAGCTATATCTCCCAGTATCAGACTGCTTCCCAGCTATACCTCCCAGTATCAGACTGCTTCCCAGCTATATCTCCCAGTATCAGACTGCTTCCCAGCTATACCTCCCAGTATCAGACTGCTTCCCAGTTATACCTCCCAGTATCAGACTGCTTCCCAGCTATACCTCCCAGTATCAGACTGCTTCCCAGTTATACCTCCCAGTATCAGACTGCTTCCCAGTTATACCTCCCAGTATCAGACTGCTTCCCAGTTATAGCTCCCAGTATCCGACTGCTTCCCAGTTATACCTCCCAGTATCAGACTGCTTCCCAGTTATACCTCCCAGTATCAGACTGCTTCCCAGTTATACCTCCCAGTATCAGACTGCTTCCCAGTTATACCTCCCAGTATCAGACTGCTTCCCAGTTATAGCTCCCAGTATCCGACTGCTTCCCAGTTATACCTCCCAGTATCAGACTGCTTCCCAGTTATACCGCCCAGTATCAGACTGCTTCCCAGTTATACCTCCCAGTATCAGACTGCTTCCCAGCTATACCTCCCAGTATCAGACTTCTTCCCAGTTATACCTCCCAGTATCAGACTGCTTCCCAGCTATACCTCCCAGTATCAGACTTCTTCCCAGTTATACCTCCCAGTATCAGACTGCTTCCCAGCTATAGCTCCCAGTATCAGACTGCTCCCCAGCTATAGCTCCCAGCATCAGACTGCTTCCCAGCTATACCTCCCAGTATCAGACTGCTTCCCAGTTATACCTCCCAGTATTAGACTGCTTCCCAGCTATAGCTCCCAGTATCAGACTGCTTCCCAGCTATAGCTCCCAGTATCAGACTGCTTCCCAGCTATACCTCCCAGTATCAGACTGCTTCCCAGCTATAGCTCCCAGTATCAGACTGCTTCCCAGCTATACCTCCCAGTATCAGACTGCTTCCCAGTTATAGCTCCCAGTATCAGACTGCTTCCCAGTTATACCTCCCAGTATCAGACTGCTTCCCAGTTATAGCTCCTAGTATCAGACTGCTTCCTAGTTATACCTCCCAGTATCAGACTGCTTCCCAGCTATAGCTCCCAGTATCAGACTGCTTCCCAGTTATACCTCCCAGTATCAGACTGCTTCCCAGCTATAGCTCCCAGTATCAGACTGCTTCCCAGCTATACCTCCCAGTATTAGACTGCTTCCCAGCTATACCTCCCAGTATCAGACTGCTTCCCAGTTATAGCTCCCATTATCAGACTAATTTCCAGCTATACCTCCCAGTATCAGATTGCTTCCCAGCTATACCTCCCAGTATCAGACTGCTTCCCAGTTATACCTCCCAGTATCAGACTGCTTCCCAGTTATACCTCCCAGTATCAGACTGCTTCCCAGTTATACCTCCCAGTATCAGACTGCTTCCCAGCTATACCTCCCAGTATCAGACTGCTTCCCAGTTATACCTCCCAGTATCAGACTGCTTCCCAGTTATACCTCCCAGTATCAGACTGCTTCCCAGCTATACCTCCCAGTATCAGACTGCTTCCCAGTTATACCTCCCAGTATCAGACTGCTTCCCAGTTATACCTCCCAGTATCAGACTGCTTCCCAGCTATAGCTCCCAGTATCAGACTGCTTCCCAGCTATAGCTCCCAGTATCAGACTGCTTCCCAGCTATACCTCCCAGTATCAGACTGCTTCCCAGCTATACCTCCCAGTATCAGACTGCTTCCCAGCTATACCTCCCAGTATCAGACTGCTTCCCAGCTATACCTCCCAGTATCAGACTGCTTCCCAGCTATACCTCCCAGTATCAGACTGCTTCCCAGTTATACCTCCCAGTATCAGACTGCTTCCCAGTTATACCTCCCAGTATCAGACTGCTTCCCAGCTATACCTCCCAGTATCAGACTGCTTCCCAGTTATACCTCCCAGTATCAGACTGCTTCCCAGTTATACCTCCCAGTATCACACTGCTTCCCAGCTATACCTCCCAGTATCAGACTGCTTCCCAGTTATACCTCCCAGTATCAGACTGCTTCCCAGCTTTCGCTCCCAGTATCAGACTGCTTCCCAGTTATACCTCCCAGTATCAGACTGCTTCCCAGCTATACCTCCCAGTATCAGACTGCTTCCCAGCTATAGCTCCCAGTATCAGACTGCTTCCCAGTTATAGCTCCCAGTATCAGACTGCTTCCCAGCTATAGCTCCCAGTATCAGACTGCTTCCCAGTTATAGCTCCCAGTATCAGACTGCTTCCCAGCTATACCTCCCAGTATCAGACTGCTTCCCAGTTATACCTCCCAGTATCAGACTGCTTCCCAGTTATACCTCCCAGTATCAGACTGCTTCCCAGCTATACCTCCCAGTATCAGACTGCTTCCCAGCTATACCTCCCAGTATCAGACTGCTTCCCAGCTATACCTCCCAGTATCAGACTGCTTCCCAGCTATACCTCCCAGTATCAGACTGCTTCCCAGCTATAGCTCCCAGTATCAGACTGCTTCCCAGCTATACCTCCCAGTATCAGACTGCTTCCCAGCTATAGCTCCCAGTATCAGACTGCTTCCCAGCTATACCTCCCAGTATCAGACTGCTTCCCAGCTATACCTCCCAGTATCAGACTGGCTCCCGTTGCAGGATGACTGGGACGTGGAGGATTACGTGTCATATGCGTGTACGATTTCTTTCTTGCATCACGCTGCCTTCAGGCTCCTCGTCGCTGCGCTAATCATCGGGAACGTTCTGATCATCGCGAGTCAGACATCAGTATGGGCGGCAGAGGTAACCCCCATATACAACTCCTCATATACCCCCATGTACAGCTTCTCATGTATCCCTATATACAGCCCCTCGTGTGTCCCCATGTACATTATCTTGATTTATATACAGCTCTTCGTGTGCTCCCATATTCGCCAGTATGCAGCTGCTCGTGTGCCCTTGTATACAGTTTGTATATTCCCATATACAGCCCACGTGCCCCAATATACAGCCAGTGTACCACCACATACAGTAGAAAGGGAAGCCAAGTATGAGCTCCGGGAAGAGCACTACAAAGAGTATATCTCAATATAGTGGGGTATAACAAGAGAACAGGATAAAAACAAAAATGGTATTCAATAATATGATCGCCCTCTTTGGAGGAGAAAAGAGCGTACATCAGAGGTTACATTAATGACCTATCGAGCTAGTCAGAACGGGACAAGGATATTACCCCTACGTTGTGGCTGGGATTGCGGGTCTCATTCGTTACCTCTTGTTGAAAATTGGTAAGGAGCCATATATGCTCCTTACTGTTCCCCTGCCTCCCCTTCACCTGGCGGTGCGCTCAATCAGCTGGCGCTGTAGTAGGATCTGTAGAACCCGTGCGCTTCTCTCCAATCACGTGAAAATGCCAAAAGGGATTGGTAGGAACCGCAAACCCCAAGGAAAAAGGAACTCACCAGGTAATGAAAAAAAAAACTATTTATTACATACTAAAAAACACTAAACACAATACAAAAACAGACATGGAATCTCCTCCCACGCATTTCGCACCAAAAAGGTGCTTTCTCAACTCCTTGAGAGAGCATTTTTGGTTCGAAATGCGTAGGAGATTCCCTGTCTGTTTTTGTATTGTGCTTAGTGTTTCTTAGTATGTAATAGTTTTTTTTTCATTACCTGATAAGTTCCTTTTTCTTTGGGGTCCTACCAATCCCTTTTACCTCCGGATACAGTACCCCCATGTGCAGCTTGTGTTTTCACATACACAGCTCCTGGGCCCCAATATACAGCCAGTGTACCTCATATACAGCTTGTCCTCTGTCTCTCCCTTACAGTCTGCCTTTTTCTCAGTCGGTCTCTGTGTGTGCGTCAGTCTGTTTGTGTGTGTTTGTCGGTCTCTTGTGTGTCACAGTCGGTCCTTCTCTCACAGCCGGTCCCTGTGTCTCCCTTACAGTCTGCCTTTTTCTCGTTCGGTCTCTGTGTGTCTGTCAGTCTGTTTGTGTGTGTCTGTCGGTCTCTTGTGTGTCACAGTCGGTCCTTCTCTCACAGCCGGTCCCTGTGTCTCCCTTACAGTCTGCCTTTTTCTCAGTCGGTCTCTGTGTGTCTGTCAGTCTGATTGTGTGTGTCTGTCGGTCTCTTGTGTGTCACAGTCGGTCCTTCTCTCACAGCCGGTCCCTGTGTCTCCCCAGATGTATTACGAGCTGTTCTCGGTTACAGAACACATTGTGCTCACGGTCTTTATCTGGGAGGTTCTCCTCAAATGGTTCTGCGGATTCCAGCTCTTTTGGAAGGTGAGGTCGACACAGTGTGATTGTGAGAATATTACTGTGTGTGTCACACATATTGTGTGTGTCATGCAGTATTGTGATGGTGTGTCATATTTTGTCACACTGTCACTCTGTGCTGTGTTATCACAGGATGGCTGGAACGTGTTCGATCTTGTCACGGTTGTTGTTCTGATTGTCGGCCCAACCATCCCTGGGTTCGGAGACAGCATCTTCCTGCGGATTTTCAGGTGACACCCGCAGCGAGACGGTCTTATTGTGACGCTTGTCTGACTGTCTCATTGTGATGCCTCTCTGACTGTTTCATTGTGACGCCTGTCTCATTGTGATGTCTGCCTGACTGTCTCATTGTGATGTCTGTCTGACTGTCTCATTGTGATGCCTGTCTCATTGTGATGTGTGTCTGACTGTCTCATTGTGGTGTGTGTCTGACTGTCTCATTGTGATGTGTGTCTGACTGTCTCATTGTGGTGTGTGTCTGACTGTCTCATTGTGATGCCTGTCTGACTGTGTCATTGTGACGCCTGTCTTGTTTCATTGTGATGCCTGTCTGACTGTCTCATTGTGACGCCTGTCTTGTTTCATTGTGATGCCTGTTTGACTGTCTCATTGTGACGCCTGTCTTGTTTCATTGTGATGCCTGTTTGACTGTCTCATTGTGACGCCTGTCTTGTTTCATTGTGATGCCTGTTTGACTGTCTCATTGTGACACCTGTAATGTCCTGGATCTTTCTATCCCATCCTGGCTGTCTCTTTAGAGTGCTGCGGGTGGTTAAGCTCTGTACTCTCATCCCGGGTCTCTCTCTGATGCTGCAGGTTATTTTCCGTTCTGTCCCAGAGATGGGGAACATCATGAGCCTGCTGTTGATCATCATGCTGGTGAGAGCCTGACCTGTCACTCTCTCCTCCTGCCCTCGGAACCCTCTCTCACTGCCCCCACCCCCCACCTGCCCTCTCACTCCCCCTCTCTCTCCATCTGCTTCCAATCTCTCTCTCTCCCCCCAGGTGTTCTCTGTTTTCGGCGTCACCATGTTTGGTAGTTTGGTTCCTGAATATTTTGATAACATTGCAAGCTGTCTGTACTATCTCTTCACCTGTGTCACGCTGGACGGCTGGCTAGTGGTATACAGCGCCTTCAAGTGAGTGTTTATACACGGGGTGGCTGGGGGAATACAGCACCCCCAGTGGGAACATCTGCAGACACAGAGGCTGGGGCGTATCGTCCTATATCTAGCCATCTGTAACGCCTGTATGCCCACAGACCTGGCCTGTCCCCAGTACTGAGGTGGGAAGGGTATTACCACGCACCAACAGCAGTGAGGGTGTGCCCGGAGTGTGGTATGGCGTTGCCGGGCCTGTAGAGAGATGGTTAGTAATACTTGCAACGCCTTCGGGGTTCAGAGTAAGGGTAGTGATATCCGTGTGCCAGAGTCCAGGGATATAGAGAGCAGGATCGTAATGTTCGTAAGCCAGAGTCCAGGGATCACAGAAGTCAGCAAAGTCGTGTCCGTCAGCAGGGTTCAGGGGCAGTAGAGAGCAGGGTAGTCCAGTACAAGCAGAGGTCAAGCCAGGGAAATCCAGGGGTAAGCAGGAGCAGGAACAAAGCTGGAAAACACAGGAGAGCCAAGCATAGGACTGCACACACAGAGGTTACAAAGAACTATGCAGAGCAATGAGAGAGAGGACAGACAGGGGTTATAAAGGAGGGAACACCAATGGGAGAGAGAGGAGGAGCAGAGGGTAAAGTGAGAGGTAGCAGGGATAGGTGAGGAGAAGAGGAGGAGGAGACAGGTGAGCCAGTGAGGGAGATAGCCTGTAGGGCATGAGAGGAGGAGCCAGGGGTCTGGGAAAGCCTACAAGAGGAGCATGTGCGCGCGCCCTCTGTAAGGCTAGCGTGCGCGCACACAGGCTGCGTCACGAGGCGCGCGGAGCGCTGCGGGGGCGCCTGCCGAGGGCGGGGGAAGAACAGGAGGAGAGTCTGCAGGAGGTAAGGGGACCGGAACGGGAGCCGAGGGAGGCCGTGAGCGGGGAGCACCGCAACGGGGAACGGGGGGCCGAGAAGGAGCGCGTGTCCTGCGGGGAGCGCGCGCAGATGCCGGGAGAGCGTCAGATGCTGCCGCAGAGGGACAGATGCGGGAGGAGGAAGGGAAAACAGAACGGGGAGGCAAGGAGGGGGCATGAGAGGCAGGAGGGAGCGGAGCGCCAGGGACACATGGAGGGGAAGGAATCCCCTGAACCGTCACACCATCATTTCTTTATTCAGCTGCACCGTCCCATCATAACACAGGAAGAATAGGTGTGTAGTTATGTCACAGGGAGGAGGGACAGGCGGTGCAGTGTGGCGGTGCTGTGTGTTATAGTTGTGTTATGTCACAGGGAGGAGGGACAGGCGGTGCAGTGTGGCGGTGCTGTGTGTTATAGTTGTGTTATGTCACAGGGAGGAGGGACAGGCGGTGCAGTGTGGCAGTGCTGTGTGTTATAGTTGTGTTATGTCACAGGGAGTAGGGACAGGCGGTGCAGTGTGGCGGTGCTGTGTGTTATAGTTGTGTTATGTCACAGGGAGGAGGGACAGGCGGTGCAGTGTGGCGGTGCTGTGTGTTATAGTTGTGTTATGTCACAGGGATATGGAACACACAAGATGGCGCTCAATACCTAAACACAGTGTATAAATATATATTAAACACTTAATAGAAAAATATGTGTATATGAATGTGAAGATAAACACAAAAAAACACAGAATAAAAGTAAAGACACTCAAACCCTTGGATGGACTGTTTCAAGGTCCACACGAAACATAGGAAGGAAAAACCAGGGGAGCGTTGATACCTTTAAAAAGAAAAAAAGACAAACATAGTGCAACCTGTAGCAAAATATGTTATAACGAGCTCCCAGCCGGGCACCACATACTAAGGCCAATGCCTAATGGGATATAGCAGCACAGCAGGAACAATTCGGAGGAGATAATCTTTAGAAAAGAGAAGCACACGTGCAGTATCCAATAAAAATACAGTTTATCCAAAATGATAAAAGTGGAGGCTTACAGGATCCCAATGGGAAAACAGCATTGACGGTGGTGATCTCAAGACCACATCACAGCGTCTCTGTGCCAGCAAACCGCCACGGTACACTTCAGCCTGGAGCCGTCGCGTCACTTCCGGTCTTGGGGCCGTCACGTCACTTCCGGTTGCGCCGCCGGTAGGAAAACAGCTACGGGTACCCAGGCACTCTCTCCTTCTTGATTATGAGGTCACGCTCAACGCGTTTCGCCGTTCTTGCAGACGGCTTCGTCAGGAGTAGCAATGACCTGTCCTGGGTGTCTTATTTATACCCATACTACTATCTCCTCCGTATTGTTCCTGCTGCTATATCCCATTAGGCATTGGCCTTAGTATGTGGTGCCCGGCTGGGAGCTCCTTATAACATATTTTGCTACAGGTTGCACTATGTTTGTCTTTATGTCACAGGGAGGAGGGACAGGCATGCAGTGTGGCAGTGCTGTGTGTTATAGTTGTGTTATGTCACAGGGAGGAGGAACAGGCGGTGCAGTGTGGCAGTGCTGTGTGTTATAGTTGTGTTATGTCACAGGGAGGAGGGACAGGCGGTGCAGTGTGGCAGTGCTGTGTGTTATAGTTGTGGTCTGTCACAGGGAGGAGGGACAGGCGGTGCAGTGTGGCAGTGCTGTGTGTTATAGTTGTGTTATGTCACAGGGAGGAGGGACAGGCGGTGCAGTGTGGCGGTGCTGTGTGTTATAGTTGTGTTATGTCACAGGGAGGAGGGACAGGCGGTGCAGTGTGGCAGTGCTGTGTGTTATAGTTGTGTTATGTCACAGGGAGGAGGGACAGGCGGTGCAGTGTGGCGGTGCTGTGTGTTATAGTTGTGTTATGTCACAGGGAGGAGGGACAGGCGGTGCAGTGTGGCGGTGCTGTGTGTTATAGTTGTGTTATGTCACAGGGAGGAGGGACAGGCGGTGCAGTGTGGCGGTGCTGTGTGTTATAGTTGTGTTATGTCACAGGGAGGAGGGACAGGCGGTGCAGTGTGGCGGTGCTGTGTGTTATAGTTGTGTTATGTCACAGGGAGGAGGGACAGGTGGTGCAGTGTGGCGGTGCTGTGTGTTATAGTTGTGTTATGTCACAGGGAGGAGGGACAGGCGGTGCAGTGTGTTATAGTTGTGTTATGTCACAGGGAGGAGGGACAGGCGATGCAGTGTGGCAGTGCTGTGTGTTATAGTTGTGTTATGTCACAGGGAGGAGGGACAGGCGGTGCAGTGTGGCTGTGCTGTGTGTTATAGTTGTGTTATGTCACAGGGAGGAGGGACAGGCGGTGCAGTGTGGCAGTGCTGTGTGTAATAGTTGTGTTATGTCACAGGGAGGAGGGACAGGCGGTGCAGTGTGGCGGTGCTGTGTGTTATAGTTGTGGTCTGTCACAGGGAGGAGGGACAGGCGGTGCAGTGTGGCAGTGCTGTGTGTTATAGTTGTGGTCTGTCACAGGGAGGAGGGACAGGCGGTGCAGTGTGGCAGTGCTGTGTGTTATAGTTGTGTTATGTCACAGGGAGGAGGGACAGGCGGTGCAGTGTGGCGGTGCTGTGTGTTATAGTTGTGTTATGTCACAGGGAGGAGGGACAGGTGGTGCAGTGTGGCGGTGTTATGTGTGTTATAGTTGTCTTGTTGTGTTGTGTCACAGGGAGGAGGGACAGGAGGTGCAGTGGGGGGGTGCTACGTGTGTTATAGTTGTCTTGTTGTGTTGTGTCACAGGGAGGAGGGACAGGAGGTGCAGTGGGGGGGTGCTCTGTATCTCTTCCTCTTCATCACACTCGGAGCCTTCGTCCTGGGGAATCTCCTGGTTGCCGTGGTGACGACCAACCTAGAACTGGCAATGCTGCTATACTTCGGGGGCGAGGGGACACATCTCAGGAGGAATGAGTCAGACGGCTACCAGGTGAGATATACACACAGACACACACAGGCACAGAGCCGTACACAGACTGCGAGGCAGCTGACAGGCATACACACAGCGACAGACAGACTGTATGTGACTGCTTCCTGGTGATACGGAGATACAGATTTCCTGCCGGTTCCTAAGTGACACCCATGGGGACACAGTGGAGTACTGAGGGCACCTGGTGGTTACCGTTTGTATTGCAAATGTGTGTGAGCTTACTGTAAGTACAGAGTCCCCATCCCGAGCAGCCCTAACAGGGTATTGTATTGTATGTCTTTATTTATATAGCGTAGAAAGATAAATAAATGCTGCACACTAATAAAAAATCAAAAGGGGATACAACTACCGGTGCTCCTGGTTCAGGATTCTCTGTGTCAATCCAGGGTTAACGAAATTAAGAAAATCAGGGCTCCACGGATTTGCTCAACAAACGAATTTATTGCCAATAGACTTGACGTTTCGGCCACACAGGACTTTCTCAAAAGAAGAAATGGCCACTTCTGTTTTTGAGACAGGCCTGTGTGGCCGAAACGTCAAGTCTATTGGCAATAAATTAGTTTATGGAGCCCTGATTTTCTTCCTTCCATTTATATAGCGCCATTAATGTACATAGCGCTTCACAGTAGTAATACCTGTGGTAATCAAATAAATAACAGATAATATAAATAACAGATCATGGGAATAAGTGCCTCAGACATAAACGTAACATTAAGGAAGAGGAGTCCCTGCTCCGAGGAGCTTACAATCTAATTGGTAGGTAGGGAGAACGTAGAGACAGTAGGAGGGAGTTCTGGTAAGTGCGTCTGCAGGGGGCCAAGCTTTATGTATCATGTGTCCAGTATTATCCACAGTGCTATTCATATGATTCTTTAAGCAAGTGTGTCTTAAGGTGGGTCTTAAAGGTGGATAGAGAGGGTGCTAGTCGGGTACTGAGGGGAAGGGCATTCCAGAGGTGTGGGGCAGTCAGTGAAAAAGGTTTAAGGCGGGAGAGGGCTTTAGATACAAAGGGGGTAGAAAGAAGACATCCTTGAGAAGAACGCAAGAGTCGGGATGGTGCATAACGGGAAATTAGGGCTGAGATGTAAGGAGGGGCAGAAGAGTGTAAAGCTTTAAAATTGAGGAGGAGAATCGAGTGTGAGATGCGAGATTTGATCGGAAGCCAGGAGAGGGATTTCAGGAGGTGAGACGCGGAGACAGATTTATGAAAAAGCAGAGCGACTCTGGCAGCAGCATTAAGGATAGATTGTAGGGGAGAAAGGTGAGAGGCAGGAAGGCCAGACAACAGGAGGTTACAGTAATCAAGACGGGAGAGAATGAGGACCTGAGTCAGAGTTTTACCAGTCGAGCAACAGAGGAATGAGCGTATCTTATTGATATTGCGGAGGAAAAAGCAACAGGTTTTAGAAACGTTTTGAATGTGAGGGGCGAATGTGAGAGGAGAATGTGAGAGAGGAGTCCAGTGTGACCCCTAGGCAGCGTGCTTGAGCTACTGGGTGAATGATGGTACTTCCAACAGAAATGTGGAAGGAGGTAGTAGGGCCAGATTTGGGAGGAAGTATGAGGAGTTCTGTTTTAGCCATGTTGAGTTTAAGGCGACGGAGGGCCATCCAGGATGATATAGCAGAGAGACACTCAGAAACTTTGGTTTGTACAGCAGGTGTAAGGTCGGGTGTTGAAAAGTAAATTTGTGTGTCGTCAGTGTAGAGGTGATATTTAAACCCAAGAGATGTTATTAGGTCACCTAGAGAGAGTGTGTACAGAGAAAAGAGAAGAGGTCCCAGAACAGAGCCCTGTGGTACCCCCACAGAGAGATCAATAGAGGAGGAGGTGGTGTTAGCAGAAGAGACACTGAAAGTACGATGGGAGAGGTAAGAGGAGATCCAGGATAGAGCTTTGTTCCGAATACCAAGAGTATGGAGAATGTGAAGGAGAAGAGGGTGGTCCACTGTGTCAAATGCTGCAGAGAGGTCGAGTAAAATGAGCAGAGTGTAATGACCTCTGTCTTTGGCAGCATGGAGGTCATCAGTTATTTTAGTGAGGGCTATTTCCGTGGAGTGAGCAGTGCGGAAGCCAGATTGTAGTGGGTCTAGGAGAGAATAGGTGTTGAGAAAATGAAGCAAGCAAGAGAATACAAGACGTTCAAGGAGTTTAGAGGCAAATGGCTGGAGGGAGACAGGTCGAAAGTTAGATGGACAGGTAGGGTCAAGCTTGTTGTTTTTGAGTAATGATATAACTGTTGCATGTTTGAAGGAGGAGGGAAAGGTACCATAGTAGAGGGAGGAGTTAAAAATGTGTGTGAGCGTAGGGATTATAGTAGGACCAAGAGGTTTTAAGAGATAGGAGGGAATGGGGTCAAGAGGGCAAGTGGTAGAGGAAGAAGAGGAGATCAACAGTGATACATCCTCCTCTGAGACCTTGGAAAAAGAGTCAAGGAAGGCAGGAGGAGAGGTAGGAAGAGGTGTAGGATGGGAGAAAGAAACAGACGGGATGTTCTGACGTATGGATTCCACTTTTTCCTTAAAATAGTCAGCAAAGTCCTGAGCGGAGATGGAGGAAGGAGAGGCAGCTGAGGGTGGTTTGAGTAGAGCGTCAAAGACAGAGAAGAGTCGGCGTGGGTTAGACTTGTGCGTGTTGATTAGTGAAGAAAAGTAGGCAAGTTTAGCTTGCGAGGGGGCAGAGTTGAGACAGGAAAGAATACATTTGTAGTTAAGGAAGTCTGCGAGAGTATGAGATTTTCTCCAGAGGCGTTCAGAGGAACGAATGGAGGAACGTAGCATGCGCGTGTGGGAATTTAGCCAGGGTCTGGGGTTAGAAGGGCGAGGATGGCAGAGAGAAAGCGGGGCATGTAGATCAAGAGAGGAGGATAAGGCAGAGTTGTAGTTCCTGACCAGGTTGTCAGGCTCTGTAGCAGAGCTGGGAGAGGAGAGGGAGGAGCGTAAAGTGGACTCAAAGTCAGGTAGGTGAATAGAGCGCAGGTTTCTGCAGAACCGGGGGGTAGATGGAGTTGGAGAAGCGAGATAGAGAGAATGAGATGAGGTGATGGTCAGAGAAAGGAAAGGGGGAAATGGAGAAATCAGAGAGAGAGGTTTTTAGTGAAAACCAGGTCGAGGTAGTGGCTGTCCTTGTGGGTGCTGGCTGCAATCACAGTGTAGTGGGACATCTCGCACACTGTGTTCCCCCCAGCCCCGAGAGCAAGAGGGTGAGGAGCCCGCGGTCACTCTGCTGCACATGGAGGAGATCCGGGGGAAGACTGAATTCCCTCAGCATCAGGAGCCACTGTCCTCTCAGAGCCTGGACGGTCTGAGCCTGGAGACGTATGAGAACCTGTGCCTGGTCCTGGAAGGCATCCAGCTGAACCTGAGCAAGTACCGGAGCCTGCGGGATGAGCTGGACAGGTCAGGGGCTCACACTCATTAACAGAATGTCACACTTTGTATAGCGCTCAGCGTCACGTTATAAATGTTGCATGTTGCATACTGTATGACCAGCACACGGCTAATGAATGTCCCTGGGGAACATGTGTGTAATGACAGGCAGAGATCTCGGCACAAACACACCATATACAACTAATTATACTATTTGTCATTAGTTTGAAGGGCTTCACTAAATTTACCAAGAAAGCACTCTAACATTCAACGACTCTCCTTCCATTTATAGCACCTGTGCCATACTTTGACGGGTTTAACCCCTTCACTGCCAGAGACACAGGCAAAAAGGGAAGATATAACACAAATTATACTATTATTGTACAGCTCTTCTCTTATTGTGGACAGAAAGCTGCAGTGAATCCCAGGATACAGTGATCAGTTCATACATGATTCATATTATCACCATGTGTAGGAGTCCTTCAAATAGGGATCATATAACTGAGAAACAGAAAACTTGTGGACCCCGGAGTATGTGATCGTTACGAAGTGACAGTCACCTACAGAGTACAGATATTTTACAGGTCTATGTACCAGTAAAGTGCCCAGTGTCCCCTGGGTTTATGTCCCCAGCCTGAGGACAGAAATACACAGTAAATATAAAGTACCAGTTGTTAGATACACCAATACTATATACACAGACTGGGGATAGACGAGTACTTATAAACAGTGTAAATGGGAGGGACCTGTTACTTATATGGGAACTATAGGGACTTTGCCTGTTAACTAGTTGATCCCATGACAGCCCTTCTGGGTATATATAACATGAACAAGAGAAGACTCTCCTAACCTGATCATGCAGTCTGGGGGATGCCTGCTCTTTACCAGTCGCCAATGAGACGGGATTGTCCTCCTCCCTTGTCCTGCAGCCTGGTGGATGAGCTTAGGGAGCTGAAGTCAAACCTGGAGCAGGAAAAGGAGGCGGAAGAGAGGAGCCAGTGGCGCTCCATCATCTCCCAGCATCTCCTGAACAATGAGATAGCCAGCGGCAGGAAAGGAGACATCCTCTCTACACTCATAGCGCTGGACAAGGTGAGAGGTCAGGGGGAGGTGGGCGATGTCCTGAGACAAGCTGAGAAGTCAGTGGGGTGGGGGACATCCAGAGACGAGGTGAGGGGGAAGCAGTAACATCCCAAGACCAGGTAAGCGGTCAGGAGGAGGAAGGGGACATCCTGGGGACAAGGTGAGAGGTCGGGAGAGGAGGGGATATCCTGGCATAAGGTGAGGTCAGGGAGAGGAGGGAGACAATGGGGAGAATATGAGAAGTCAGTGGGAGCAGGGGAACATCCTAGGGACAAGGTGACATAGGGGGAGGATGAAGACATCCTAGGGAAAAGGTGAGAGGTCAGGTGGAGGAGGGGGATATACTGAGAAAGTTCAAAGGTCAGGAATACAAGGGGGACATTCTGGGACAGGCTGAGAGGTCAGGGAGTTGAGGACCAGGGTAGAGGCGAGGGGGTGGAGAAGGACATCCTATGGACAAGGTGAAATGTCAGGTGGAGGAGGGTGATATCCTGGGACAAGGTGAGAGGTCAGCAGGACTGGGGACATCTTAAAACAAGACAAGAGGTCAGGGGAGGAGGTGGATGTCCTTGGGATAAGGTGAGAGTTTACAGGGAGGAGGGGGATATCATGGGACATGGTGAAATATCAGGGGTCGGGGGCATACTGTGACAAGGTGTGAGGTCAGGGGAGGACCGGGGACATGGTGAAGAGGTTGAGGGACATCTCAAGTACAAGGTAAAATATCAGGGGAAGGAGGGGGACAACGTGAGGAGGGGTCATGGTGGGAGGTCAAGGGGAGAAGAATATCCTGGGACAAGATAAGAGGTCAGTGGTAAGATGGAGACATTCAGAGACAATGTGAGGGTCTACATTTTGATACTGTACCTTATGAATGATTGGAGTCACCATGTATATTTGCTCTGTCTCCAAAAAATGACTGTGCTGCACTGTAAAGTAATACAGAGTATCTCTATACCCTGCTTGTAATCATATTCAGGATTACTTTATATTGCAGCATCTAGACTCCATAATGTGCCCAGCTCAGCCTCGGATCAGGTTGCAGTAGGAAAATAGTCCTTCTCTGCTCTCTCACTACAGGTTAACATGACTGAAACGGAAGCAACCTCCTCCAACCTGTATCGGCGGGGTACAATAAAGATGGGCGCTCGAAAGTTCAGGCACCAATCCCAAGTGAACTTTTGAGAGATCCCCAGTGGCTGAACATCTCACTGTAAATAGTTTTGAGTCTCTCCCTCTGGCTGTGGACTGATGGGAAGAGACTGAAGAATCATGATGTTGCAGTACTCATGCCATGTGCCACAAGCCCACTTGGGCAGAGGATGGGTGAGTGTGCACTTCACCTCAGGACATGCAGCATGTGAACATCTTTTCCTAAATGTTACTTTACTTTTAGTTTACTTTTGTTATTTTTATAATACTCCTTGAGGAAGGGCAGTGCGTGCCCGGATCGCGCGGGAGGAGGCTCTTCTATTTGTGTTTGTCCTGAGTGTCTTCTTTTTAATGTAACCTGAATAAAAGTTCGATTTTACATTTTACCTGGTCCCGGTGCTTTGGACTGGCTGCGACATCCATCGATTGCTTTTCCTTTGTTATTTTTATGTCTGAAGAACTTCTCCCCTTTATGTGTTATTTATATGATTGTCATGTGTGTTACATAGTTACATAGTTATACATAGTTACATAGTTACATAGTAGATGATGTTGAAAAAAGACATACGTCCATCAAGTTCAACCTATGTTAAATTTAGACAACAGATACTTTATCCTATATCTATACTTACTTATTGATCCAGAGGAAGGCAAACAAAAAAACCCCAGTGTCATATCATCCAATGATATCTCATAAGGGGAAAAATAAATTCCTTCCTGACTCCAAGAATTGGCAAATCGGATTCATCCCTGGATCAACTTCCTTCCCATGTATAATTATTTAGTATATCCCTGTATACCTTTCCTTTCTAAAACGATGTCCAACCTTTTTTTTTATAACAAATCTATTGTATCTGCCATCACAGTCTCCATGGGTAATGAATCCCACTTTGTAACTGCCCTTACTGTAAAGAACCCTTTCCTTTGTTGCTGGGGAAATCTCCTTTCCTCCAACCTTAAGGGATGGCCCCGAGTCCTTAGTACTGCCCGTGAGATGAACAGTTCTTTTGAAAGCTCCTTGTACTGTCCCCGAATATATTTGTATATAGTTATCATATCCCCTCTGAGTCGCCTCTTTTCTAATGTAAATAAATCTAATTTAGCTAACCTCTCCTCATAAGTTAGATTATCCATCCCCTTTATTAATTTGGTGGCTCTTCTCTGCACTCTCTCTAGTTCTATAATATATTTTCTAAGGATTGGTGTCCAAATTGTGCTCCATATTCAAGGTGTGGTCTTACTAATGCTTTGTAAAGGGGCATAATTATGTTTACTTCCATTCCATCCGTTGTCCGTTTGATGGAAGATAAGATCTTGTTTGCCTTTGCATCTACTGCATGACTTTGGGCACTATTGCTAAGCCTGCTGTCTACAAGCACTCCTAAATCCTTCTCCATCAAGGATTCTAATTTATCCCCATTTAATGTGTAAGTCGCCTGTTTATTCTTACTTCCCAAATGTATAACCTTACATTTATCTGTATTAAACCTCATTTGCCATTTACCTGCCCACGTTTCCAGTCTCTCCAAGTCCTTCTGAAGAGAAATTACATCCTGCTCTGATTCTACTACCTTACACAATTTAGTATCATCATTAAAGATGGAGACTTTGCTCTGTATGTCAACCTCAAGGTCATTAATAAGCAAGTTAAAAATCTTTGCTGCTGTGAAGCGCTATGTACATTAATGGCGCTATATAAATAAAGACATACATAACCATTTCTTGATCACCCACCTGTCTATGTTTTCTCACTTTTCCCAGCCACGGGAGCTGTGCAGTGGGACTCCCACGATGAGGGGGAGGTGACCACGGCTCCTTGATATCACCTGATGTGGTTTTCAGGACTTTGGTGGAAAAAGGAAAGAATCAAACGCCAGCAGCAACCCCAGAACTTTTCACCCCTCAACCTCTCTTCCTGTCACACATAATGTCTCACTATAACCCAGGCATGCACTGACTGGCAGCTGCCATTTTATGGAGGGTGGGGGGGGCTTCCTTATTAAACCAGATTAATTTCCGAAGCTCGTGTGTTTTACTTTCGGGAATCAGTGTCCCGGGGACACAAACGCTCCGAACCCTTATCACGAATGGTCAATCAAGGTAATGAGTGATAAGGGCTCACATTAGTGATGTAATTCAAAGTTCTAATAGCCACATTGGTCTTGGAGAAGTGTAGATTAGATATAGGTTGGGATTCCTTTTAGTGGACCAAGATTAGGGTTCTTCATAGAGGAGATAATAGTGTACAGTGCTTTCCAAAACTCATAGGTCTCTTATTCAAGTGTAATGTATCACAAAATGTAAGCAGGATACTTGAAGACACTTGTCGTTTCGTACACTATAATTTCATGGTGAATAAACCTTTTGAAGATATAATCCTTGTCCTGTAATTCCTTGGCAATAACCAACAGTGTGATATTATTAAAGCCTGTAGCGTGCAGCTATCTCAGGGACCCATGAGTCATTACTTGGTGGCAGCACAACTCAATGACACTGGCAAAGACCGATTTCTAGGGGGTTGCTGTGCCACTCCCCGGGCCCCTCCTATTCATAGGTGCTCTCCAGTGACAGAAGTCAAAGGTGCGAGGCTTAGAGTTGTGACGAGCAGTGAACTTTACAGACCAAAAGAGCCCATCCTTACTGCACAAAGAGCCACATTCTGCGTCTATTCTGATCTGTATACACAGGGTGGGACAGGATGGTGGCAGTTTGGGTATGTGACGGGAGGGGGTAACCAGGCTATACAATAAAGGTCAAGCCCGTTTTGGTTACCCCTGCTCCATTTATAAGGGTCCAAGAGAGTTAGCTCTTGGGCCCAGTAACAATGTACCATTCCAATGTACTGTATGTAATAAAAGCATTGTTTGGGTTTTCCCCTTTCCGGGCATGCAATCAAGCAGGGATTGTTAGGGTATGAGTTTCAATGGGGGGTGGGGGGGTTAGTGGAGGAACCGTTGTTAGAAGGCGCCTGGGAGGTTGAGGTCCAGAGTTGTCGGTTCTCCCATAAATGTACCCGGCAATCATGCCTGATTCTAGGATACATGTAGGCACATTGTCCCGGCAATATCTCCCCTTGAAAACGCAAGCGTGACTCACCACTAGGGTACCCTGCTTCAGCACAGCCCAGAAAGGAGAATCGGGCACAGGGATGAATATGTATTCCTGTAGCTCAGGGAATCCCTAGGTTAAGGGGGGTACCCCAGCTAGTGCCAAGGTGACCCACAACCAGTATAGGGTTTGTGGGTGCCCCAAGTGTATATAAGGTTGGGGGGGACTTTGAGAGTCCAAACTAAGTCCAAGGGAAAGTGTGTGAGGAAATAAGTCAGATAGAAATAAAACAACAACATTTTTCCTTTTCTGTCCCCTGTCCCCCAAGACTCAGAAGTATATTAAAATATACTTTAATGTAATGTGCTTTTTACATTCGGAACCAATGTCCAAACAGGCTGCCCGAGCTAACCCATAGGCGCCGGTAAATCTGCTGGACATCGGAGTTCAAAGCAGCCAGAGGAAGCCCAGAGGTGAATAGCATTTGGTCAGTGGGGAAAGGCGGAGTACCAGGTCCGGAGATCAATGGCAGTCCTCCGGGATGCCACTTGTTCTGCCAGACCTGGTGGAGTCTGCCCAGCAGGTGGCATTGAGATAGCCAGTGAAAGAGGTGGCAAGCTTGCGCATGTCTCTTGGCTATTTCAGATTTCCCGCTGACCCAGCTTTTCTAGCCGGCTTGGCTCTTATTTGGCTGCTATGGAAAGTTCCCCCACATTGATTGGCTGTTCCGTTTTGTGAATGAAACTGAAAATACTATAAGAATCGATGAGCCAATCAGATTCGGAGTCCCCGGTAGTAAGAGCGTGGGCGGGCTTTTCAAAGTTGCTTCTATGTGAATAGCAGAGCAAGCGGCTTAGATTTCTGCCCGCCAGCGTCTAAGTCCAGATTTTTGGGACCAAGTTCTCAGAAATGAGCGTAGCGGTGGCGTATGGAATTTTATGCCGATTTGAGTTCTAGGAGATTTGTACTAACTCGCGGTCAGGAGGGACCAATTTCTCAGAAGAGAACGTAGCGGTGGCGTGTGGAATTTTATGCCGATTTGGGTTCCAGGAGATTTCGGGCTAAGTCCCGGTCAGGGTAAAACTCTCCATACAGTTCCCTGCACCTAGGAAAGTCTAGTTTTCGACCCCAGTCCTAAAGTAAGTGTGTCTTTCTGTCTGTATTTTGTGTATCATTGTGTGTAAGCGAATTTATGCAGAATAAATAACCATTTATTTCATTACCTTGTTTTGCTCAATGAATGATCCTGGTAAA
Source organism: Ascaphus truei (assembly GCF_040206685.1). Classification (NCBI taxonomy): domain Eukaryota; kingdom Metazoa; phylum Chordata; class Amphibia; order Anura; family Ascaphidae; genus Ascaphus; species Ascaphus truei. The sequence goes on along the minus strand of NC_134488.1, from coordinate 35,002,404 downwards.
AAGGTGTAAATAACCTGGACTCCCGTGACAGGGTACAGGAAAAAATATTTCTCAGGTTGCAGGTGACGGAGGCAGGTTTCTCCGCCTCCTCTCGTGAGCTGCCTGAGGGGAAGGTGTGTGACATTCAATACTCAGGAGTGTTGCCCTGCTACGTTTGTTTGTATACTGCCGCGTGCTTGCTATTTTCTTAAGTCTTTTTAATGGCCTCGGGAGCCAAAAACATTCCTGTCATTGAACCAAGAATAAATGCGCCAAACAGGCACTTTGTATCCAAGTGATTACATTTCTAAGATGCCTGGAGAGCATTACAAGGGCGCAGTGAGATCACTAAGCTTTACCGCAGATACTAAAATAAGTTACACTTTAAGTGTTGGGGCTTGGCTCCCAGGAAGCAAATGCTGTTTAAATACTGAGCCCATCGGAACATTGTGATGAAATAGTCATTTTTGAAAAGCGATAAGGTCATAATTATTAATAATTGTATGGCACAGATCTGGTACTCCACCTTTCCATTGTTTAAGTGCGGGTGTGAGCGGTGAACGTCGGAAACATCTCACCTCGTACCTATTCACAGCAGCCTGTACTCCCACCTCCTACTCTACATACACACTAACCTCTGACATGCTGACCCCATGGGATGCATGTCTTTCATCCTAATGTTAATTCAGTGTATGCTGGCGCAATTAATATGTGCTGCAGCTCAGACCTTGCATTGGACTGACAGGGATATTCCACGTTATATATCATTTAACGCTTAAGCGGGCACACTGTAGAAGAGATTTCCTTGGACTGGGGTCGGTCTATAATCTATGATATTGTTTGTCTAATAAAAGAAGGTATACGCAGATCACAGGCTGGATGAACATAGTCCGTGTCCATCAGAGACCCCAGTCTTCCCCACAGACACATCTACAGCTTCACTACAGGAAGAAGTAGCTTGTTCCATATGTTTCTGGCATTCCAGTGAAAAAAGTAATGCATACATACGCTACATACATACATATAAACATACATGCTATAGATATATATATACACAAACACACACAACCTCTGGGATCAATTCTGCTGCTAAACATTCAACTCTCTCACAAGTGTTGCACATCCCTGAATATTTTACAGCTCAGTCTTTGAGGAAATCGTTATGGTTTTTCAATTCCGGGAAAGAGGCCTCCCTGGGCGAAACGCGCATTGGCACGACATGAGAAAGCAATCATATGCCACCTTGCCTATATGAGCGTCATTACAGTTGGCCCTACAGAAGTGAAGTGTATGATTCTCCTTGCTGAACAGATCAAGTATTGGAATCATGGTACCCTTTTCAACCAACATTATTATCTCACATTATTATCTATTGCTTTGCTGAATCATATTGAAGAATGCTAAATAATGAAAGAAGGACTTATTTGTCACTCATAATTTCCCTTTTACTGCACTCCTTTTGATGCTACACTAGAGACATTTATTTAAGAGCTACAAGTTAAAAGGGTTAATTTGATCTTCTAACAGTGATGTATATTGTGTTATTCCGCTGACTATAAATGGTGTGTGAGAAATACTGACTATCTTTTTTAAATGGGTCTACAGCATTCGTTTTTCTTCAATGGTATAATCTGATGATACTTTGAATCTATATTTTGTGGTAAAACATTTGTAGGGATATCGGTTTGGTAATTGCAATGACATGTTTTCCCCCTTACTGACACTGTGATTGTACATGCATAGTATCCCCGAAATGTATACAGCCTGGGTTGTTTGCTGTATTTGCTTCATTGTAAATTGCAGGTGGCCAATTTGGACTCATGCGTATGATGTATAGGCAGGGATGAGGCGACATATGGTATTTCACTATGTTCGTGAATTGTATGTAATGTTCATCCATCTAGTTTTTCAAATGTTTTATATATTTCAATAATAAAACGATTTCTGAAAGGAGGGCTATTTTTTAAATGTTATTATGATTATTGCATAATATTTGGGAGCACCTCCTTAAGAAGGACCCGGCGTGCTATTGATGGTACGTTAAGCAGGTTTTTGTATATTTGTAGTGTATTTACTGAAGTCAACCGGCTGGAAAACTGGAGCCAAACCAGTGCCAAACCAGTGCCACACTAAAAACTGCACATACCTGCATGTTTCAAAGAAAAGGAATCCCATTGAAATCGTAGTTTTTTTATTTGATTAAATCTGGTGAAATCCTTTTTTTTCACTGGTTTTGCCCCAGTTTTGCAGTTGGGAAACCCTAGTAAATAACTCCCAATGTCTCTAGCAGTGTCCTTCAGTCCACACAGAGACCCAACCCCTCCCTGCTGGGCTTCTGTTGAGTTTCTGTAACGTGAGACCGTCCCCCTCATTGTCAGCATTCACATAAAACAAGGGGGCTCAACTCCAGCCCTCACACCCCCCCCCCCAAACAGGTCAGGTCTTAAGGACTTCCAAGCTTCAGCACAGGTGGTGCAATCAGTGGCTCAGTCTTAGACTGCACCACCTGTGCTGAAGCTGGGCTATCCTTAAAACCTGACTTGTTGGAGGGTCTCGAGGACTGTAGTTGAGCACCACTGACATAAAAGACCTGTAGATTTATATTATGACAGAACCTCTGGAAGATCCTCCGAATGAATCCTCATGGGTCAGTGGGAAGTAATTACCCTCTGTAATGCTGTCATTATCACCAGTCATCTGGATCAGCAGATTATGATGTATAAGAGAATTACTTGTGTCCCGAGACCCTTTGGACAATGTTATATTTTTATAAGTGTGAGTTCAAGCAGATCTGCCGAAATGTGGATCGTATTGCGGTGACGTACTGTAGTCCTGTAATCGTGTATGTTTTCCATCCTACAGCCTTGATGATAATGTGGTGCCCATCCTGTCTCTCACCCCTACAGATACTCAGTGTAACCTACGCCACAGGCAGGACTAGAAGCTTCCCTATCACGTCAGGACCTAGACCTTCTCATATCACACACAATCATATCCGTACAAACCCACAAGGCCACAGGACTAAAGTCAGGAAGCAGAAGGGAATTTCCTAACGTTGAGCAGGTTTGAGACGGAGCCTTAGCATCACATTAAGAATTTTCTATCTCAGGCTGTGAAATCATAGGGTCTTTTTTTATCGGGCTTAAGGAAAGCGAGCCTTGCAGAGCGGTAAACGTTTCCAATTCCACCCACTAATGTCCGCGACAAGCACCGGTATCCTTTCACCTGAAGGACATTTGTATGTTTTCACTACCTTGCTTGTGGTGGATTTTTATGTATGCAGAATAAGATGGTATCCCAATATAATGTGTGCCATGTAACTGCACAAATCACAAGCAGAGCAAAAAACTGGGGCAACTGTGGGAAACTGTTCAGAGGTACGTCTAACTGTGTAAGAGCCAGATTATATGGCAAGAACATCATTTTTGGAGCAAGATTAAGAAGTCCAAGTAGCTATATTTAACTACTCTACAACTGAAGGTGAGTATCACTAGATAGGAAGGATTAGAAAGAAAATAAATACCTATGGAACGCATAAAAAGACGGGTTAAGACCGTACAATGTCACTTCCTATTTCCTAACCCATCACTATTCTATAAGTACAGTATTCAATGTTTATTAATCTTCATCTGGTGAGTTGGCTTCGGGGTGTTATGGGTAGAGAACAAAGCACTAACTCCCCATGCATAATAATGCACCCTGTGAGCCACAACCACACAGACTTGTTCATCGGGTGAAGATCACCTACAGCTGATCTGTAATGAGGTATATTTGACCCCCTCTAGACACCTGGGAGGAGAAGCTCTGCTCATTTACAGTGGGGTGATGAATATCGGGGAACAGTGCCGTGGGCTCCTACACCCCCCTCCCTTCATGCACCTGACTCACTCTGACGTCCATTAAGATGTGATGGATGAGGGTGCACAGACCCCCTGTGACCTACCTCACTTTATGTGGTGCAATGGGTGTGAACTTGCTTTTCACGGCTAAATGAGAGAAAAAGACATAAGAATGTGACAAAAAAAACATTATATGTTCAACTCATTGTGTCAAACATAGTTCTCTTTATCCTCTTTGTTAGTGCACACCTGTCATCAGTCCAGGTAATCCCGGTCTTGTCCCGGGGCTCTGATTGGCTCATGCCCCCTCCTCCCTGATACCCACCAAGCTTTAAGTCCCAGCTCCGAGTGGTAGGAAGGAAAAGGAGAGAGAGACACCAAGGAAGGAACAGGTAAGAGCCGACCGGTGGAAGGACAAATAGTTCTTGGATAATGACATAAGTGGCAGAAAAATAAGGCTATAGATTTATTACTGCTGTGCACATTTTAATACTGCACGTGCCTGTCTCCTTTGTTCAGGAAAGAGCATAAATATGAGAGATATATGCTGTATTCAATTAGTATTTCATACCATGGTGCTTAGGACTGTTTAACATTGTATCTCACACAAGATCTCTCCTAGGTCCCTTATCACCCAGGAATAAGGATGAAGTCCCTGATCTGCTTTGCCCTTTTGGCCTTGTGCCTCGGAACAGCCCATTCACAAAGTGAGTATCCAGGTCTGCCCGCGACTGGACTGTGAGATGTGAAAGACTTAGCAGTCAACCAGCCACCAATTAGCCCAGCAAAACTTGGCACCACGGTGACATGCCAAACCCTGATCCAAGACATTTAAATACTACGGACCGAATGCTTTAACATATAAAGACCAATAGCCCAACCCAGCCTGTCCTTTACTATATGCTGCAGAATCAGGGGGTATGTACAGTATTTGTGCTCAACCTCTGCGTTGTGCTACAAGTATCCAGTCAAAAAGGATTTCAGAACCCTCCAGTGTTCATAGTTTAGTTCAGACGGTTTATGGTTGAGATTGTACAAAGACCATCCCTAAACTGTGTGGAGCCATAAATAAAGTGAATTGTTTGCGCCAGTCATAAACCATACTGTATATCTGGCCGTATTAATCAAACCTCCATATCACGTTTCTCAAAACGCATCCAAGTCGGTGTTTAGTACGGATATCCGACATAACACAGCACATTTCACATGCGGCAAAACAAAGGCAGCTAGGCTTTTAGGCGTTTACTCCATGCTGAGTAAGGATATGCTGCTTTCCATATTGCTCACACTGACATTATAAGACGGATCATTCAGAAGTTGCATGTGGAAAGAGGGCACTAGATATTTCGGTGTGGCGTTTGCCACATTAATGGTTCGTATTAGATTTCTCACAAGCCATATCCCGGCGTGTCCAGCACTGCGTTATTTCTTTGCTCATCGGTAGATATCTGTGGCGAGAGAATGAGCAGAGTAATGCCTGTACAGGTAGCGCGCAGCGATGACCGCTCTCTGAGCGCCTGTGATTGCTGATTAATACAGCGTTTTCTTTTTCCTCTCTCCATACAGCATTCCTGTCAAGTGAGTACCATCTCTATTCTGTATTTCTGTGAGGATGGGGGTGGGGGGGAGATGTGAAGGAGTTTAAGGGGGAAGCAGGGCAGAGACCTCTCAGATTTTAACAGGGAAAATAAGGGCTTCTCTGCAGATCCTGCACGTGCCAGGGGTCATGTTCTGGGTGGGATCTCTATGCCCCTTGGGACTCACAGAAAGACCACTGAACATCACACACCACAGGAAGAGGTCACTTTATGGATGCAGTAGAGCAGTGTATTTTAAACTTTTTTTTGTTAAGGAACCCTATAATTATATTGTGGTATTCTGAAGAACTCCCAACCCTCTCTAATAGCGCGTCTGAGGTCAGATGCATTGTAAGGAAACCAAACCCTCTCTAATAGCGCGTCAGAGATCAGATGCATTGTAAGGAACCCCAACCCTCTCTAATAGCGCGTCTGAGATCAGATGCATTGTAAGGAACCCCAACCCTCTCTAATAGCGTGTCTGAGGTCAGATGCATTGTAAGGAACCTCAACCCTCTCTAATAGCGCGTCTGAGATCAGATGCATTGTAGGGAACCCCAACCCTCTCTAATAGCGCGTCTGAGATCAGATGCATTGTAAGGAACCCCAACCCTCTCTAATAGCGCGTCTGAGATCAGATGCATTGTAAAGAACCCCAACCCTCTGTAATAGCGCGTCGGAGATCAGATACATTGTAAGGAACCCCAACCCTCTCTAATAGCGCGTCTGAGATCAGATGCATTGTAGGGAACCCCAACCCTCTCTAATAGCGCGTCTGAGATCAGATGTATTGTAAGGAACCCCAACCCTCTCTAATAGCGCGTCTGAGATCCGATGTAATGTAAACTCTTCTGTATTTGGTACAATTTTCAAATGATCTGATAATTGCAGGGAACCCTTTAGTGGTGTCCTAGGAACCCCTGTTAAAAACAATGCAGTAGAAAGTTGATCAGAGCTTAGGGTTGCCAGGTGTCCGGTATTGAACCGGACAGCCCGGTATTTGGTTACTCTGTCCGGTAAAAACTGAGAGATAATATCGGACATGTATGTGTGCGGGGGGGGGGGGGGGACGACGACACATGTATGTGCATACCGGTATTACCGTTCTGGGTGTGTATACCGTTATTATGTCTCCGGACTTAGTAACCAATCGCGGGATTTCCCCTGAGAAGGGATAGAGCAGGGCTGCTGCTGCTAGGGGGCTGGGCAGCTTCATCCATCCTGATTGGCTGCTACTGTGTAATGCAGCCAATCAGGAGGAGGTGGAAGGAGCCTGGGGGTGGAGCAAAAGAGCGAAGGAAAAGTATGGAGCAGAGAGAGGTGAGGCTGTGTCCTGTGTCCTGCATGTGTCCTAGGTGTATTTGTTCTGTTTTGTCCTGGTGTGTGTGTATTTGTACTTATACTGTATTGTGTGTGTGTTTTCTCTGGCCGTCCTGTGGGGGTGATAATGACAGGGAGGGGGGGGGTGAGAGAGGATGAAGGGGGAGGGGGGATGATAATGACAGGGAGGGGGGGTGAGAGAGGATGAAGGGAGGGGGGTTTGAGAGAGGATGAAGGGAGGGGGGAGAGAGAGGATGAAGGGAGGGGGGTGAGAGAGGATGAAGGGAATGGGGGTGAGAGGATGAAGGGAAGGGGGGTGAGAGAGGATGAAAGGAAGGGGGGTGAGAGAGGATGAAAGGAAGGGAGGTGAGAGAGGATGATGGGAAGGGAGGTGAGAGGATGAAGGGAGGAGGTGAGAGGATGATGAGGGGGTGAGAGAGGATGATGGGAGGGGGGTGAGTGAGGATGATGGGAGTGGGGTGAGAGGATGAAGGGAGGGGGGAGAGGATTAAGGGGGTGAGAGGATGAAGAGAAGGGGGATGAGAGAGGATGAAGGGAGGGGGGATGAGAGGATGAAGGGAAGGGGGAATGAGAGGGTGAAGGGAGGGGGGATGAGAGAGAATGAAGGGAGGGGGGTGAGAGGATGAGGGTAAGGGGTGAGAGGACGAGGGGGGTGGGAGGATGAGAAGATAAGGGGAGAGAGAAAGAGGATGAGGAGGGGTGCAACAATCTTGGAATTTGTGGGACGAGCATTAAGATCAGTATTGTTAACCATGTACAGTATGACTGCAGGTCAGTTATTTATAAATGATCCGACCTTTACGCCATTTGTTCTAAATTTCACTCCAAGTATGCTCCAATTTTCATCAACTTGCACAATTTCATATTCTATTTCCTAAAAAAAATCCTCGGAAGGGCTCTTCCTCCCACTCCCTCCTAAGACCCCTCCCCAGATTTTTTTTACGAAATAGAATATAAAGTGGTGCAAATTGGTGAATACTTGGAGTGAAAATTAGAAAAAATGACGTAACAGTCAGGTCATTTATAAATAACATTCTTCCTCGCCAACGATTCTCGCGAACGTCGCACCTTTCACCATTGTGTCCAGTAGTTTTGGACAAGCCACCTGGCAACCCTAGCTATGGCAGTGGTCCTTTGCAGAACCCATAATAAACATACTGAGATTGTTAGTTAGCAGGGAAAGTGGTTTCCTGTGGCACAGGATGAAGGTGCCTGGTGACTGAGTTGTGCAGTAGATTTCCAGTCTTCTCACTCTCTGCTGGACATGCTTCCCCCAGTTTCCCATAACTGGATTGGTATCCTCTTTTTTTACACACAGATGTCAAGTCTTGTTCGGACTGTCATGCTACGGCCGGTGTGTGCAGCCCGAAGACTAACTACCAGACATGCAGCTGTAAATCGGGGTACATTGGGAATGGGGTGAACTGCACTGCCATCTCCTCCTGCAGTACAGAGACCTGCTGCCCTCCCGCCTACACCTGGGATGACAGGATAGGGTTCAAGCTCTGCACAGATATCAATGAGTGTACCTCCACCTCTCTGAACAAGTGTGTCCCTTCATCCACTTGTGCAAACAAGAACGGCATCCACCTGTGTAGCAATAACAGGAGTACTGTGTGTACCAGTAGCACCTGTGCCTATGACCAGGACTGTCTAAATGCCACGGGAACTGTTCAGTGCGCTGACCCCTGTGCAAACTACCAGGAGCTGAACGGAACGAGCAGACTGTCCAACACTTCCTCAACAGGAGTATTCCCCACCGACCGATATCTCTTTGGCTGGTTCCGCTACACGGGGAGCGTCGGTTTAAGGATGCAGGAGGGGTGTGTTGGCCCCTTGAGATGTGGCTCCCTTGAGCCCTTCAGTCTGAATGGCAGCCATCCGGGTATTGGAGAAGGAGTGAAGATGGTGCCTCTCAATATTAACTCATTAGCAGGCTGCACACCTGGAGCGTCTATCCCTGTGAAAGCCTGTCCTGGGGGATTCTACGTCTACAAGTTCTCAGGGTCCCTGAAGTTTGACGTCTATTGCACAGGTGAGTGGGACCAGTTTACTTTCACTGCTCTTGAGTCTGGGACATTTACACTTGTAAAAGGAACTCGTAACAATATGAGCACCATGTTCTGTAAGAGCTGAGGACCTCTATAACAGGGGTGCTCAGCTCCAGTCCTCAAGCCCCTCCAACAGGTCAGGTTTTCATTATATCCCAGCTGGGGGGGGGGGGAGAGAAGGGGGGGGCTTGAGGACCCCTGCTCTATAATACTAATGAAGGAGCTGGTAGATGACATTAACTGTGCAGTGTCGGTTACTTTAGCTGAGACTTGCCCATACTAATATCACAGTGAGACGTTAGCTTCATGTAACTTCGCATGAGATGTCTGGAAAAGGCAGATGATGAGTTCGGGGTCACTGGCACTTTGACATCTCAGGAAAGCACCGCTGAAGAGCTCGGTCACCGGCAGGTGGGAGATTTGTAAGGAACAAAGTGTCCGGGTACAGGCATTGCTGAAAGCTTCATGTCAGGATGAGTAAGATGTACAGTATGTGTGTACTAACGAACATGATCTCTGTTTCAGACCCGGCGTTTACTACAGGATCAGTCATTCCAACCATAATTCCCACAACTACCACCACAACCACACCAACTACCACCACACCAACTACCACCACACCAACTACCACCACACCAACTACCACCACACCAACTACCACCACACCAACTACCACCACACCAACTACCACCACCACACCAACTACCACTACACCAACTACCACCACACCAACTACCACTATACCAACTACCACCACACCAACTACCACCACACCAACTACCACTACACCAACTACCACCACACCAACTACCACTACACCAACTACCACTACACCAACTACCACCACACCAACTACCACCACACCAAGTACCACCACACCAACTACCACCACAACCACACCAACCACACAGGCTTTGACGTCAGCCCCTCAGCTTGAGCAAAATGTAACCGTGACTACGGTGAAGAGCAGCAGCACAGTGAACGTCACAACTACAATGGAAACAGTGAATGGCACAAACGCGACAAGACTAGAGATCAATGAAACAACTATTGTCTACATTGAGGTGAAGACCATCACCCCGAACACCATCAAAACAAAAACTAACAACTCTAAGTCTCTCTCGTCCACCCTGGTAAAAGTGGGGGGTGGTGACCCAGTGATATTCACAGACAGACCGACGCCTCTGGTCACAAGCAATGAAACCACAGCCGCCAACATAGCCCCTTTCCGCCCAGAGCTCTACAGCAGCAAACCGGCACAAACTAAAACCATCACTGAAACCTTCACATCCACAGACCAGGGCTTCACCAGCACAACCACAAGTACCACCACCACCACAGAGGAAACAATCGTGTTAAGCCCGTAGATCTGAGCTGAGCACTGTGCCTCACCCTACTCCCCTTCTATAACACACAAATAGCTGTACACATACTTCACATATACAAGCAAAGTGCTGCAGGGCCAACAATGCCTAGATTTGCACTAGCTTAAATATATACATTGCTCTGCAACACTGTCCTTGCCTCCCCAGAGGTGACGTAGTTAAAATGGGGTCACTGTGTTCTCATGTCTAAAACTGTGTGCTGTAGGTGAGCCACTGAATAGCAGAGTGTGTCCAATGGGCTCTCCCGGCCCCTATATTCCCCACACATGGCCTGCTCTCACTCTGCTCACGGTGGCTCAGGATTTTGCTTTCATTCTTGCTGTCCTGTAATTTATTAATCAGTGGGTGTATGTGAATTCTGCAGGGACTCACAGGGGTCTCTCTCTTGGGATTGAGGATGTTTGCATGTTACAGTGTATGGCATTGCTGTTATTATCACGTCCTGCTCTTCAATATTCTGAGCTAAATATGTAATCGGGTCTTAATAAATAAATACAATTATTGCTCATTGACAGCGCTGCGTGATTTATGTTGGGAAACAGATTATTTGTAATGTCCTATACATTTTTACCTCTCCTCTATGAACCCATAAATCCTGTGCCCCTCATCTGGGGGGCGGGGTAGGGGAGGGGCACTGTCCTGACCCACATCCTGGAGGTATGTGGGGGGGGGGAGGGGGGGAGGGGGGAGGGGGGGAGGGGGGGAGGGGGGGAGGGGGCTCTCCTGCCACAATACAATGTTCACTGAATGAGAATAGTTTGTGATTTGTGATATCAGGTGCAGTCGGCCACTTGACTTGATAAGTGAGTCGTGTGTGTGTGTATGTATACGTAGAGATGGATGTTGAACCTGGTGCCGGATTGTCCATTGACAGGTTAATGGTTAATGTATGTATACATACGTGTACATGTATGTTTGCTGAGTAACTTATAGTATGCACAAGTGTATGTGTCAGGGATTACATAAGCATGTAATGTGTGCAGGAATGAATATCTGTTTGACATGTGAATACATGTGCATGGGAATGTGTGTATTCAATGAGCAGCATTTGTGTGTGTGTGTGTGTGTGTGTGTGTGTGTGTGTGTGTGTGTGTGTGTGTGTGTGTGTGTGTGTGTGTGTGTGTGTGTGTGTGTGTGTGTGTGTGTGTGTGTGCGCGCGCTACGGATGTACTAGTGTAGGGGTTCCAACCTTTTTTTGACCAGGAGAACCCATGAAGAATTTCTTAAAATCTCAGGGCACCCCTGACACAGGACAGGCACACACTCTCTTTCTTAATCATAAAGACCCCATTCCCCCTGTTCTCTTATCAGACATACTTTCCTCAACCCCACAAAAAGCATGACTGGGGCCCGATGAGCCCCTACTGCCAAAGGAAGACCACTAACAGCTTACTGCTTTATTAATCATTAAACATCATTAACCCCAACTCAGACCGGCCCGTACCATGTCCAGGCCCCGCAGCGTTGCTGTGGCCGGAAACCGCAACCGTATCACATCATCCAGCAAGGAGGATGCTCCCAAACACCAGCGGCCCGGGGCGGGCAGAACATCAATTACCAGTTGGGCAATATGCCCAATCTGGATACCTATGGGCCAGTCTGTACCATAAATAACCTCCCCACCAGCTGTGACAGACACATTGTAAATACACTCGTCATCATCTGAGTATTTGTGTATATTATTTCCTTATTATTATTGCGCTGTTTTTTAAATCAACGAACAAACATATTACAAAGCACACACAACAACCATAGCAGACAAGTGAGGTGGGCTTGGCTCCGCTTGGTCCACAACACAACGTGATGTGTAACCAATGTCTACTAGGGGTCGGCTCTGCCCATCATGTTGCCCCAGTGTTCGGTGCCGTGACGGGGATCTATTCACTAACCTCCCTTTCCCTCACACACAAAGCCCTTACTCTAACCCTCTTTCCTCCAACACGTCAGCGGGTGCGTCATGCACTGTTACGAGATGAAGAGGCTCCTCTCTCTCCTCTGTGCCAGGCTGAGAGAGGAGAGGCTCCTCTCTCTCCTCTGTGCCAGGCGGAGAGAGGAGAGGCTCCTCTCTCTCCTCTGTGCCAGGCGGAGAGAGGAGAGGCTCCTCTCTCTCCTCTGTGCCAGGCTGAGAGAGGAGAGGCGGATCACTGCCTCTGTGCCAGGCTGAGAGAGGAGAGGCAGATCACTGCCTCTGTGCCAGGCTGAGAGAGGAGAGGCAGATTGCTGCCTCTGTGCCAGGCTGAGAGAGGAGAGGCAGATCGCAGCCTCTGTGCCAGGCTGAGAGAGGAGAGGCAGATCGCAGCCTCTGTGCCAGGCTGAGAGAGGAGAGGCAGATCGCAGCCTCTGTGCCAGGCTGAGAGAGGGGAGGCAGATCGCAGCCTCTGTGCCAGGCTGAGAGAGGAGAGGCAGATCGCAGCCTCTGTGCCAGGCTGAGAGAGGAGAGGCAGATCGCAGCCTCTGTGCCAGGCTGAGAGAGGAGAGACAGATCGTAGCCTCTGTGCCAGGCTGAGAGAGGAGAGGCAGATCGCAGCCTCTGTGCCAGGCTGAGAGAGGAGAGGCAGATCGCAGCCTCTGTGCCAGGCTGAGAGAGGAGAGACAGATCGCAGCCTCTGTGCCAGGCTGAGAGAGGAGAGGCGGATTGCAGCCTCTGTGTCAGGCTGAGAGAGGAGAGGCGGATTGCAGCCTCTGTGTCAGGCTGAGAGAGGAGAGGCGGATTGCAGCCTCTGTGCCAGGCTAAGAGAGGAGAGGCGGATCGTGGCCTCTGTACCAGGCTGAGAGAGAGAGGAGAGGCGGATCGCAGCCTCTGTGCCAGGTTGAAAGAGGAGAGGCGGATCGCAGCCTCTGTGCCAGGCTGAGAGAGGAGAGGCAGATCATGGCCTCTGTACCGGGCTGAGGGAGAGAGGAAAGGCAGATTGCTGCCTCTGTGCCAGGCTGAGAGAGGAGAGGCGGATCGCAGCCTCTGTGCCAGGCTGAGAGAGGAGAGGCAGATCGCTGCCTCTGTGTCAGGCTGAGAGAGAAGAGGCGGATCACAGCCTCTGTGTCAGGCTAAGAGAGGAGAGGCGGATCTCTGCCTATGTGCCGGGCTGAGAGAAGAGAGGCAGATCGCTGCCTCTGTGTCAGGCTGAGAGAGGAGAGGCGGATCACAGCCTCTGTGTCAGGCTAAGAGAGGAGAGGCAGATCGTGGCCTCTGCACTGGGCTGAAAGAAAGAGGAGAGGCGGATCGCAGCCTCTGTGCCAGGCTGAGAGAGGAGAGGCAGATCGCTGCCTCTGTGCCAGGCTGAGAGAGGAGAGGCGGATCGCAGCCTCTGTGCCAGGCTGAGAGAGGAGAGGCAGATCGCTGCCTCTGTGCCAGGCTGAGAGAGGAGAGGCAGATCGCTGCCTCTGTGCCGGTCTGAGAGAGGAGAGGCGGATTGCAGCCTCTGTGTCAGGCTGAGAGAGGAGAGGCAGATCATGGCCTCTACGTTCTCAGGCTGAGAGAGGAGAGGCGGATCGCAGCCTCTGTGTCAGGCTGAGAGAGGAGAGGCCGATCGCTGCCTCTGTGTCAGGCTGAGAGAGGAGAGGCGGATCGCAGCCTCTGTGTCAGGCTGAGAGAGGAGAGGCGGATCGCAGCCTCTGTGTCAGGCTGAGAGAGGAGAGGCGGATCGCTGGCTCTGTGTCAGGCTGAGAGAGGAGAGGCGGATCGCGGCCTCTGTGTCAGGCTGAGAGAGGAGAGGCGGATCGTGGCCTCTGTGTCAGGCTGAGAGAGGAGAGGCGGATCGTGGCCTCTACGTTCTCAGGCTGTGCCGGACGTGCCAACAGAGTTTCCTCCCGGGAGCTGCTGCACAGTTGTCAGAGGTTTGCGGCACAGTGGTAGAGGAACACTGTAATTGTGCTTGTGTGTATGTGTCTGCAGGTATATACGTGTTTAACAGCGTGTGTTGCTCCTCTCTCAGCACTAGTGGGCAGTGTGTAGAATATGCGCTGTCTGGTTTTACTGCCTGCTTGATCGTTTAAAATGTTTTACTAGCTATAGAAGTGTAGGCTCATAAACACAATAACACATATCACAGTATACACCACATATGCTTATTTTGAGGACCCGGTATATAACAGACGAAAATTGCAGTGAATAGGGCTTCTTCTTATAAACTGTTTGAGTGACGGCCATGTATGTATGTATCATTTTATTAATATAGTGCCAACCATGACTGCAGCGCAGTACAACATTACAATACAAAGTAAATACATTACAAACAATATTAATAAGTGCAAGAGGTAAATTACAACATAAGACTAATGGCGACCCTTCCCCCAAAGAAGGTAAATTTTCGACTGGGCTTTTAATGTTCAAAGTGAAGACGCTTGACGAAAATTGAGTGGAAGCGCGTTCCACGGGTAGGGCGAGGGAGACACGGGAGACGGCTGTAGGGGTAAAAGGTGCAAAGATGAAACAACCTTGAGTCGAACTTAAGAGATGTGTCGGGGTGTAACAAGCGAGGTGGGATATATGGAAATGCAGAGGAAGGACCATGTTTAAAACCCCATGTAAGACACTTATTAAAGCTTTAAAGCGATGCAAATCATTAGTCAGAAGAACTGAAGAAAATACAGAAATGGGACAGATTTTTGATACAAAGTTATTTGCACAGAATCTCATACATCAAATATTATAAGTGACTCTAAGCTCTCTCTAAACTAGGACCTCTAACAGGTGACTGGAAACTATTGTGTGATTGACACAATGAGACAAATATTTGTATTTGTAGCACTTCCCAAATTGCAATGTGACAGGGGGAAACAGGTAAAAAAAACAGCTGAGCACACGGACATCAAGAGACACAGGGTGATAATGCGGCACTTAAGGCACATGTCCTTTGCCACACAGCGCCCTGTGACTGTCTTCAGGAGCCTGAGGAATCTGTCCAAGGAGTGGGCACGGATGAATCCTTGCACATGCTCTTCAGTTGCCAAGAAAATTCAGTTTCAGTCCCTATCTTTCTAACTGGAATCTGCTTTCCTAGTATTGGCTACTTAACACTAGTGGGGTATCGCACACAAATAGGACTAGGTGGACCCTAAACCATTGCACAGCCTGTTTCTGGCATTACCAGCCTTTGCGTGTTTTTTAGGTTTACATCCTTAACACCTAAAAAGGAGGTCACCCCACTGCTTCCTCTCCTGCCGCATCTCACATGTTCCCGCAGGACACTGACTACCTTCTCAAAGCACAGGTTACATGCAGCAACCTCAGTACCATATCGTATATTTTTGGGGATGTCAGAGAAATATTTAGCTGGACTTGTCTGGGTGGAGTCCCTATCAAAAATATGCATCATTGATCATCTCGGAAATGTTTTCTTTAATGCACGTCACTGAGTCTCCAGCTGCCTAAGTGGCACCGATTTCTGAGAATACGGAATGTAATAATGTTATGAGGCTGCTAAGCCCTCGGGAGGACTGGTGACCCACAAATTATCACCCACAGCCAGAGACATAAATTTAGCAAAACCTGAAAAACATCTCAGCATACAAAATTCTTAAAATTACTAGTTGCAAGCAGGGCAACTTTGTGAGCCTTTAGTTGTATGATGCACAGCATGGGTTAGTTTAGTTGGGTCTACTTCTCTAGACTGTGCTGTGCCTTGGACATCCCAACGGAAAGTCCCACTGTTCCCCATCGTGAGGGGTTTTGATCTGTTGTAGTAGTACAGATGATGGGTAATTCACTAAACATATCTGATAACTTCTTAGTGACCATTTTCTATGGTGGTTGGTAATGAACACGAAGACCACCTGACTAGTGATGCCCGCCGTGTCCTCATGTTGAATTATGATTGTAGGGGTACAAGAATAAACGATACTTCACAAACGGTAACTTTCTCATGATCGTGGACTCTGAGGGAAATAATTGTCAGGGCGAAAACATGTTACTGAGATGGCCTCAAGGTTTGGGGAGAAATGTGACACTTTTACCAACGTAGAAGGACAGTGTCTCCTCAGGAGGGATGTTACCTTGACGTATGCATTCCTAAAATGCACCTCAGGTGCCTCCAGGCTAATAACAATTGGGTGCAACCTGTCCAGATTTAGATATCTCAGGTGTGGCTTCTGACTCTGCCCTTACACTCTGATTGGTCACAGATTTGCTTATTCGCTTCAAGTCTTGCACAGAAAGTTCACTTGGTTAATCTCCAGCCCTTGAGGCAGAAGTGAGGACTAAAGAGTCGCATTTACATCAGAAGAGAAGCCGGTAAGGAACAAGAGATTAGGGAAGTGTCAGAGGGTGGGAATGTCACAGAAAACAGACGAGGACTGTGAATTGAGACGGGGAAGGGGGGGCTGCGGGGGATATCCCGAAAAGAGAAACAAAGTGTCAGAACAAAGAGGAGAGTTATAGGAAAAGTGAAACATATTGATGGAATTGGAGAATTATGAGTATACATGAGTATAATGTCTTCCCACAGCAGAATGTTTGAGTTTGTGCGTGATTTGCCAAGAGAGGTGGGGAGGTTAATCATTGCAGCAGAGCTTAGATGAGCATCTTGTAAGGATTCCTAAACACAGAGACTGTCCTCAACAGACAGAGCAACCCTGACCCAGAATAAAACAAGATCCAAATCTCAGAGCCCGAGTGCACCAGCTAGGAATGGAATAGATGGAATAGATGCGGATTATTTGCATTTATTCTGAGTTTCGCATTCACAGATATACATAAAGCTGAGTATTTGTCACTATCATTGTATGATTTATTAGGAGGAGAAAGCGTCCGGAGAAGAGGTAAAGATATTGCTTCTTCCTTTTCTTAATGTTGTAACTGCTGTGGAGCGGTCGCAGATAATGACGAGGTTTTCGCTGATAGTGACATCCTGCACACTGGTTCATAATGATAGTTTGTACTCTAGCATCAGGTAGGTAGTACGAGCAGTCTGAGGAACTTTAGATGGCAAACCTGCTGTGTGGTTTACACCAGCGGTGCGCAAACTGGGGGGCGCAAGATTTTCTGGGCGGGGGGTGCGGCAGTTATAGAGGTCCCTCGCTCTCCCCCCAGGCATTTAAATTAAGTGCTGGGGGACTGCGCGCAGCCTCTGTAACACACTTACCTTCCAGCGACGCGTCGTCCTGGTAATGACGCAGTGGGGTCACACGGCGTCACGCTACCATGGTGACGGGATGTCACATGACCCCGCGCGTCATTTGACGCCGGGGTCGAGCAGGGGTGGGGGGCACGAGGTGCCTAGGAGAGCAGGCAGGGGTGCGCACGGGGAAAAGTTTGTGCACCCCTGGTATAGAATGTCAACGGACAATATACTGGTGCAGCCTGTAATAATGGATAGAGAAGTCATATACTGGTGCAGCCTGTAATAACGGATAGGGAAGTCATATACTGGTGCAGCCTGTAATAACGGATAGGGAAGTCATATACTGGTGCAGCCTGTAATAACGGATAGGGAAGTCATATACTGGTGCAGCCTGTAATAACGGATAGGGAAGTCATATACTGGTGCAGCCTGTAATAACGGATAGGGAAGTCATATACTGGTGCAGCCTGTAATAACGGATAGGGAAGTCATATACTGGTGCAGCCTGTAATAACGGTTAGGGAAGTCATATACTGGTGCAGCCTGTAATAACGGATAGGGAAGTCATATACTGGTGCAGCCTGTAATAACGGATAGGGAAGTCATATACTGTGTACTCTCTGTCCCTCCGTGCATGTGCTTAATATAAATTGAGTTGAAAATAGTGTAATAACTTGTTTTGTGTATATTATTAAGGCATTTCAAATAAGGAACCACATAGCTGCTCATACTGCGGGGCAGGTACAAATGTACACCTATCCGTACAGTGCATTTAACCAATGTTCCCCATTACAGGCACAGGAAGTCCTGGTTTATATCTAATGTACGGTGACCTCCTGGCTGCAGGGTATCAGGGGCAGGATCAGACAGTCCTGGGTTTATATCTAATGTACGGTGATCTCCTGGCTGCAGGGTATCAGGGGCAGGATCAGACAGTCCTGGGTTTATATCTAATGTACGGTGATCTCCTGGCTGCGGGGTATCAGGGGCAGGATCAGACAGTCCTGGGTTTATATCTAATGTACGGTGATCTCCTGGCTGCGGGGTATCAGGGGCAGGATCAGACAGTCCTGGGTTTATATCTAATGTACGGTGACCTCCTGGCTGCGGGGTATCAGGGGCAGGATCAGACAGTCCTGGGTTTATATATAACGTACTGTAGGGTATTTTTTATTATAAAAAACAAAACAATTTTACAAACATATCAATACAAAAGCAACAAACTTAAATTAAAATATACAATTTTTACAGAATACTTACACTGTAAAGAGAAAATATTTACACACATCAGAACAGCCGCCTATCTTCTCTCCCAGGACGTTATATCCCACCTGTCTCTCTCCCCCTCTGCTTTATTTGCTTCATCTGTTCTACAACCTGTTCAACTGCACAGATTACAGGCACGAGAACCCGCTCTGTGGAGAGAAGACTGCGGGTGATCCACACAGGGCCGCCAACAGAAATCATGGGGCCCAGGACAAATGAAAGGAGCAGCCCGCCCCCCCCGAACCCATAGCGCACCTACCGCGAAACAAAAATGTTAGCGCCCAACTTTTACTTAACTGTTTTCTTCTTATTGTAATACGGAAAAAAAACATTACAATGCAATCTGTTTATTTTAATATTTTTTAACAAAAGACAAAGATACCCAATGCTACGTTCAATGTGACAAAAGGCCTGGGGGGGGGGGGTTCAGTATGGGCCTGGGGGGGGGGATTCAGTATGGGCCTGGGGGGGTGGATTCAGTATGGGCCTGGGGGGGGGGGATTCAGTATGGGCCTGGGGAGAGACACTCCAGGAGCAGGTGCTCCATCGTCTCTAAGACATCAACATAGGAATCTCTGGGGCAGTTCCTGTCCTCAATGTTTTTATATTTAAGGTTTGCCCTTACATACAAAACGCTCATGGAAGGTCAACCTAAAAGGGACTCTTGGGTCTAACAGATTTTGCAAGGCTTCTTTCTGGTAATCTACACCACAATGTTGCAGATCGAATGTCTGGACACATACCCTACTCAATGCCACCCAGTAGAGTTTTTTTCCCGGGTATAGAAGTAACTTCTGATACTGTGACCTTACACTTATTTAAAAACTTGTAGGTGATCACCATGTATTCTGGCATGTATTCGCCTCTCACTATAATTCTTTTGACATTCCTTCCATTTAGCCAGTCATTCAGGGGAGATACCCACTTCCTAAAAACAAAACAAAAAAGGCTATACAAAGTGATTGTAACTTCCGGAGGAGAAGGAAATACAAAAAAACTTAAATAGACAAAAATAGGAAATCAGAGAAGCCTTAATCATTTCTACTTCTTCCACCGTTCTACCTTCACTTTACAGATGTTTCATTTCTCCTTCCAGTTGTGAACGCCGGAATTCTCTTTACCAAAATAAATCCCTAAAACTTCAAAAGAGGTATTTTCTATCTGAATAGCCTCCGGCAGACTAAAAGGGGTTTGCTCGTTTCCTAACCAACAGGCCGCAGACTTATCCTGATTCACCAGGGAGTTGGAAACATTTTAATATATTTATTTATTTCCAGGCTTATATCCTCAAATGAGCTTTTTGAGGCAACATAAATACAAACGTCGTACAACAAAAAATACAATGGATGGCGCTCAAACACTCCCTTATAACCAGTGATATAAGTATAAGTGAAACAGCAACTTCAAAATATATTATAAAGTGATAAAAAGTGCAAGCATAATAAGTCTACATCACCAAATATAGTGTAATGTTGTGAGAATAAAGTAAGGGGCAACAACCTCCACTCAACCCATTGAACCAGTCTTTTCTAAGGTCTTGACAAGCGAATTTCGTCACTTTCACAAACATCCAGGCCACAGCCACTGGGTTTCCCAGATTCACCTGCCCCAGCACCACCACACACTGCTGGGTCTGAGGCCACGCTGAGCCCCTAGTGGGAGCTCAAACACACACAGCCTCTCCCTGCAAGGGTGACCTCCTGACTGCAGAGTATGAGGGACAGGCTCAGGCAGTCCTGGGTGTATATGTAGTGAGGTGTGATGTGATTATGAGACTTTCTGAAAATTCTTTTGCATTGCTGATTATGTTGATACTTCATCAATAAATAATATGAACTGAATCATTTCTTTACAGACCGCGAGGAGAAGACATCATGGGAAACATGAAGATTCTGCTGGGGGTCGTGTTCTTGGCTCTCTGCTTTAACGAGTGTCTTTCACAAGGTGAGTGTGTAACATTGTAACATTTTACTTGTGAATGATTGCTGTATCTATCTTCCTGTATATCAGACTTACTGCCTGCGCTCAGTACTAACAGATATTTATATTAGTATGACCTTTGTGTAAAACATATTATTACATTCTCATGCAAAGTAAAATTATTTATCTAGGCAGCCCCTTCACTTGGGCTCACCTGATGGTAACCCAACCCCTGATCTGTCTATCTCCTAAATTATTACAGTAGTGGATCATGGTTAAAATGTACAACATGAACGCGATGTACCGTATAAAGAGCAAACAACACGGTGTAGATACACTTGTAATAATACTACGACTGAGTAAACATGTTTAGAAGTAATGTGGTGTGCTTAAAACCTTTTGTTATTTTGCATTATATTGTACTATCCGGCAGTATCAGGGATAGTTATCGCAGCATTTATTCCATGCTAATTGCAGTCCCAATACCCTGCTCCATCTATATACACTAACAGTCTCTCTCACTGTCATTCTCTCTCCTTCACCTCCTCCGTCATTCTCTCTCCCCCTCCCTGTCATTCTCTCTCCTTCACCTCCTCCCTGTCATTCTCTCTCCTTCTCCTCCTCCGTCATTCTCTCTCCTTCACCTCCTCCATCATTCTCTCTCACCCTCACCCCCTCCCTCTCATTCTCTCTCACTGTCATTCTCTCTCCTTCACCTCCTCCATCATTCTCTCTCACCCTCGCCCCTCGCCCCATCCCTCATTCTCTCTTCTTCACCCCCTCCCTCTCATTCTCTCCCACCCTCACCCCCTCCCTCTTATTCTCTCTCACTGTAATTCTCTCTCCTTCACCTCCTTCCTGTCATTCTCTCACCCTCACCCCCTCCTTGTCATTCTCTCACCCTCATCCCCTCCGTCATTCTCTCACCCTCACCACCTCCGTCATTCTCTCTCACCCTCACCCCCTCCCTGTTATTCTCTCTCACCCTCATCCCCTCCCTGTCATTCTCTCTCACCCTCACCCTCTCCCTGTCATTCTCTCACCCTCACCCCTCCCTGTCATCCTCTCACCCTCACCCCCTCCCTGTCATTCTCTCACCCTCACCCCTCCCTGTCATTCTCTCACCCTCACCCCCTCCCTGTCATTCTCTCTCACCCTCACCCCCTCCGTCATTCTCTCTCACCCTCACCCCTCCCTGTCATTCTCTCACCCTCACCCCCTCCCTGTCATTCTCTCTCACTATCATTCTCTCTCACCCTCACCCCATCCCTCTTATTCTCTCTCCTTCACCTCCTTCCTGTCATTCTCTCACACTCACACCCTCCTTGTCATTCTCTCACCCTCACCCCTCCCTGTCATCCTCTCACCCTCACCCCCTCCCTGTCATTCTCTCACCCTCACCCCTCCCTGTCATTCTCTCACCCTCACCCCCTCCCTGTCATTCTCTCTCACCCTCACCCCCTCCGTCATTCTCTCTCACCCTCACCCCCTCCCTGTCATTCTCTCTCACCCTCACCCCCTCCCTGTCATTCTCTCTCACCCTCACCCCCTCCCTGTCATTCTCTCACCCTCATCCCCTCCCTTTCATTCTCTCTCACCCTCACCCCCTCCGTCATTCTCTCTCACCCTCACCCCCTCCCCGTCATTCTCTCTCACCCTCACCCCCTCCCTGTCATTCTCTCTCACCCTCACCCCCTCCCTGTCATTCTCTCACCCTCACCCCCTCCCTTTCATTCTCTCTCACCCTCACCCCCTCCCTTTCATTCTCTCTCACCCTCACCCCCTCCCTTTCATTCTCTCTCACCCTCACCCCCTCCCTATCATTCTCTCACCACCTTCCTGTCATTCTCTCACTCTCACCCCCTCCCTGTCATCCTCTCACCCTCACCCCTCCCTGTCATTCTCTCACCCTCACCCCCTCCCTGTCATTCTCTCACCCTTACCCCCTCCCTGTCATTCTCTCTCACCCTCACCCCCTCCCTGTCATTCTCTCACCCTCTCCTTGTCATTCTCTCACCCTCACACCCTCCCTGTCATTCTCTCTCACCCTCACCCCCTCCGTCATTCTCTCTCACCCTCACCCCCTCCCTGTCATTCTCTCTCACCCCCACCCCCTCCCTGTCATTCTCTCTCACCCTCACCCCCTCCCTGTCATTCTCTCACCCTCTCCCTATCATTCTCTCACCCTCACCCCCTCCCTGTCATTCTCTCACCCTCACCCCCTCCCTGTCATTCTCTCACCCTCACCCCTCCCTATCATTCTCTCACCCTCACCCCCTCCTTGTCATTCTCTCACCCTCACCCCCTCCCTGTCATTCTCTCACCCTCACCCCCTCCTTGTCATTCTCTCACCCTCACCCCCTCCCTGTCATTCTCTCACCCTCACCCCATCCCTGCCATTCTCTCACCATCACCCCCTCCCTGTCATTCTCTCACCCTCACCCCCTCCGTCATTCTCTCACCTTCACCCCCTCCCTGTCATTCTCTCACCCTCACCCCCTCCCTGTCATTCTCTCACCCTCACCCCGCCCTGTCATTCTCTCTCACCCTCACCCCCTCTCTGTCATTCTCTCACCCTCACCCCCTCCGTGTCATTCTCTCTCACCCTCACCCCCTCCCTGTCATTCTCTCACCCTCACCCCCTCCCTGTCATTCTCTCACCCCTACCTGTCATTCTGTCTCACCCTCACCCCTACCTGTCATTCTCTCATCCTCACCCCTACCTGTCATTCTCTCACCCTCACCCCTACCTGTCATTCTCTCTCCCTCACCCCCTACCTGTCATTCTGTCTCACCCCTACCTGTCATTCTCTCACCCTCATCCCTACCTGTCATTCTTTCACCATTACCCCTACCTGTCATTCTCTCACCCTCACCCCTACCTGTCATTCACTCACCCTCACCCCCTACCTGTTATTATCTCTCCCCTCCATCTCATTCTCTCCGTTATTCTCTCTGTCCCTCATCCTCTCCCTGTCATTCTCTCTCACTGTCATTCTCTCTCTCCTTCACCTCCTCCCTTTCATTCTCTCTCACCCACCCCTCCCTCCTTCCCTCATTTTCTCTCACCCCCCCCCCTCATTCTCCCTCACCATCTCTCTCATTCTCTCTCCCCCTCCTTGGCTATATTATGTATGTTATTATGAATTAATTTGTGGATATAGCCATAGAAGAGTTGCGCTTGCATTATTATCCTCACAATACATATACACTATATGTAAAAAAATACATCATATTTTTTCATTACTTGCTTATTTGATTATCAATATTCACTTATTTCATTCGTTCACTTAGAGCGTATTAGCGCACTGCACCTGTATTCTATGTGCTCACCAAGGAATAAGATAACATCAGCACAGCTAAGAGCGGTGATCATGTGAATCACACATTCTCTCCTATAGGGGATTAGAGAATTGAGCAGAAAGTGAAAGCAGCGTATGGTAGGGCCCAGTGTACCCCCCTAAGTCCTGAATACTGAATGCACAGCAGGCTCCCCAATGTGTTGTCATTGTATTGGGTGTATATGATCTGACCTGAGAGTAGCATAATAAAGTAAGAGCTCTATGCATGAGGATGAAACATTCTGTGAGATAACTGTGATTTGTTCCATGTCATTAATCATTGTATTTTTCTGTTTTGTTTTTCAGCCTTCTCCTCAAGTGAGTATCATTATCCCTCTGTGATTTGCTGCTAATTCCTAGCTGCTCTCTTCTTTCTGTCGTCTCTCGGGTGATTTTAGAAGTCTGTTTTCTTGTCGCTTTACTACATCTGAATCAAAATAATTCAGGCCTTTCCTAACTCTTATAAGAACGTTAATAGCCACGCTGATTTCTATCGTTGTTTTCTGGGCAGCCTTTTCTGGCTGAGCGTCTCACTGAAGGACTCTGTCATCCTGAGGTCTATCCTTCCACCCTCTCATTCTGAACCCTTGAACTGGAAATGACTTACCTGTAGAAGAAGCCTCCTGCCTGTGTTTTATTTCTAAGAAAAGGTCTCTCCTATATTCACATAACAATCGTTTCCCCAGAGTGTACATCTTAAGGTCTGTAAAGCTTCCTCTAGCATTTTAGTTTACCTTTCTGTAAACTATCCTTACCCTTTCAGTGCTGGAACCATGGCACTGCAATCATAGGATCACTGGCAACAGTGTAGTGATCAAATAGTCACTCCTCCCACCTTCTCTTCGTTTTCGATCATGATAGGAACCTCACCTAGACATGTCAACAGAAAGGCCCGACATTCACTGAACTCCGTAAGGGTCATCTCCATGCTAGTCCTTGGATTTCTCTCAGATGTGGTTTTCAGGACCTGACACAGATCTCCAGATTAGATCAGACCAACCTATCGACCTCCACATTGCCTTGTTACAAGGTCTGACCCCATATGGCTCATCAGAAATTATGCAGAGGTTTTTGCCAATATCTTTCTCTGACCCAAATTTTGGACTCTTAAAAACCATGTCCGAATCCAAATCACTATGTACCGTTTCATACACGATTGCCTTATGCAGACAATGATTTTCTTTTTCACAGTGGCCAAAACTTGCAGTGATTGTAACACAACTAACTCCAACTGTGAGCAGAGGACCGGCTATGTGGTGTGCTCTTGCAAACCTGGATTCGTAGGAAATGGGCTTAACTGTACAAGGCTAGTGTTTTGTGACAGTACCACCTGCTGCCCACAAGGATACACCTGGGACAGCATGAAAAAGATCTGCGTGGATATCAACGAGTGTTCTCCCCCTAACAATGTTCTAAACAAGTGTGTCTCTTCAGTAACCTGTACTAATAAGAACGGCATCCACCTGTGTGGTAATTCCAGGGGTCTCCCGTGTCCTACGGGTGGCACCTGCTCTTCCAGTGATGACTGCCTGAAAGTGGGAGAAACTGAAAAGTGCGCTGACCCCTGTGCAAACTACCAAGAGCTGAATGGAGCCAGCAGACTGTCCACCATCTCCTCCACCGGCAGATTCCAAACCGACCGATATAACTTTGGCTGGTTCCGTTACACGGGGAGCGACGGTTTAAGGATGCAGGAGGGGTGTGTTGGCCCCTTGAGATGTGGCTCCCTTGAGCCCTTCAGTCTGAATGGCAGCCACCCGAGTATTGGAGAAGGAGTGAAGATGGTGCCTCTTATAATGAACACATTAGCAGGCTGCACACCTGGAGCGTCTCTCCCCGTGAAAGCCTGTCCTGGGGGATACTACGTCTACAAGTTCTCAGGGTCCCTGAAGTCTGAAGTTTATTGCACAGGTGAGTCTCAGGCATGATAAAGCTTCAGTTGCCATCTATTAGGCTAGACAAGGAGATTTCAGCCTGTATACAGTGAATCCCTGAGTTTTCATAAGAGGGTAACAGGGGCTCTCTGAAAACAGATATGGTGATGGATGACAATTTATTTTTCAAGGCCCACTAATTCTGTTTTGCCATATTTTGTAATGTAGTCATTCGCAAAGCCTGTTTTATTTTTTAATATTAAAATGACACATACCAGTAAGATAGAAAGATGTTAATTTATTTGCAATATATTTGCCACAGCAATAGTATTATTTACGTACATAGGTTAAAAGAGTTGAGGTACCTCCATGTCACCGTAGGTTTTTAAAGGATTCTGGACTCTGGTGAAGGGTTCTACAGTCTACCACTGGTCGAGTCCTTAACACCAGAGGAGGCAAAGCCCAGCCCTCAGATACACTGCTCCAGCAGCTTTGTGTAACATCACTTTCACAGCTGTGACTGTGGATGATGATGACACAATGATCTGCTACAGTATCACCACACCAGTGATGTTACCTTATTCTCTGCCCACTCTTTGATAGGCCACTTCACTCTGTTTTCTGATTTTTGTAAATACTGGGGTTCGTGTGAACGCATCTAGGGGCTTCTTATCGCAGGGAAGGTGATGAGTAATTTTATAACTAATGAAAATGTCTGTCTTGTTTTGTAGAATCATCAATGACAACTACACCAACCACAGCAACTACACCAACCACCACACCTACTAAACCAACCACAACTACACCAACCACCACATCTACTAAACCAACCACAACTACACCAACCACCACACTTACTAAACCAACCACAACTACACCAACCACCACACCTACTAAACCAACCACAACTACACCAACATCCACACCTACTAAACTCACCACAACTACACCAACCACCACACCTACTACAACAACCACAACTACACCAACCACCACACCTACTAAACCCACCACAACTACACCAACCACCACACCTACTACAACAACCACAACTACAACAACCACCACATCTACTAAACCAACCACAACTACACCAACCACAACTACACCAACCACCACACCTACTAAACCAACCACAACTACACCAACCACCACACCTGCTAAACCAACCACAACTACACCAACCACCACACCTACTACAACTACACCAACCACAACACCTACTACACCAACCACAACTCCATCAACCAACAGATTGACTACACCAACCACAACACCTACTACACCAACCTCAACTACACCAACCACCAGACCGACTACACCAACCCCCACTCCTACTAAAGCAACCACAACTACCCCAACCACCAGACCTACTACACCACCCACAACTACACCAACTACTAAACCACCCACAACTACACAAACCACCACCCCAACCCTGCCCACTATTACCACTCCTTCACCGAGCAGCACAAATACACCATGTACTAACATAACCTTATCAACCATAATACCAGCATCACATCCCTATCCCGAAGAGAACATTACGGTCACCTTGGTCCAGAGCAGAACTATACTGACTGTCAGAATCTTTACCCAAATGATCGATAGCAAAGAGGTGAAAATTCTGGAGATCAACGAGACAACCATTGTCACCATTGAGATGAAGACCATCACCAACAGCACCATCCATATCAGAACCACAACGTCCATCTCCCCCGCAACCATCCAAATCAGGGTGGGAGCTGGTGAGCCTGAATCGTTCACTAACCGACCAAACACAACGGTCTCCAGCAATGAAACCACAGCCGCTAACACAAACCAGTTCCAGCCCGACAGTTTCTGCAGCAAACCAGCCCAGACCAAAACCATTACTGAGACCTCCTCAGCTGCCGGAAACAGTTGCTCCAGCATCACTTCAGCTACTTCCACCACCACCACCATTACCACCACCGAAGAGGTCATTGTGCTGGGTCCTGAGGGATTCTCCACTAGCTGCGCCCACCATTAATTCTGTCCTTCCTTACTTTCCAATTTCTTAATATATGTCACAGGTGGGACTATAGGGAGTGTTCTTCTATGCAAATGAGAATATTTGCAGCTTGCGTTTCCTTTTATATCAAGAAAGATGTTCACAGATGTTTTTGTAAATGAGATTTCAAGGTCATATTGACCAAGCAGTGCTAAATGTCTACGCACCTCACAGTCCATTAAATTGGTCATGAAGTGACTTTTTGTTTGAATGCTCATGTACAACAATATTAATATATAAAAAGGTCTCACAACCTGTAAAGAATATATCCTTGAACATATCCACAGAATAACAACTATAATATAACCATATACATTAGGATGAATTAGGATAAATTAGAATGTAACTAACAAAGGTTGAACTCCATGAACACATGACTTCTTACAATTTAATCTACTATGTAACTGAAATAAGAGAGCATATCCACGGAACAGCAGAACAGATCTATGAAATAGGAAAATGGTTCTCTCTCAGCCAAAACAAAGAGTCTCATCTTATTAGTATGTCACGTCTAATACTATGGAGGTGGTACAGTATTAGGACAGATTACTAGATATTACGTCATCAGCTCCTTGCTTGTCTCATGCTTTTATCAATATATTGTAGACTGTGTTTTGGGTACGTGTGGGATGATTTAAGGATTCGTGGGTGGGTAGTGGGTACTTTTTGCGTGTACTAAATTAACTAAATTAATTAATTAATTAAATTAATAAACTAAATGTGATTTTGTGGAATGACTTGTAATTACTGTTATTTGTACCTGACTTCTCCTGCTCTGTGACTCCATGTTAACAATGTTACTGGGTGTTAATATCTAAATAAAGGGTCACTTCCTGGACATGTGTGATATTAATCAGTAGAGCAGTAAGGACCTGTGACATGATCCTAGCAGTTAAAAGACTTTAACAAACATATTATACTCCGCCTAATTAAACAATTAATGGAAACTCTTATTAGGCATTCAGAATTGTCTCAGGAGATGAATATGGGAACAGATGTTGAACCCTATACCTCACAATCCCAGAGTACAATGACAAGTCAATCACTGTGTGTTACTAAAAATCCATTGATAGCTAATATGTATATATAATTTGTATGTGTGACCCCCAAGTAGGTGTTAATTGCCCATCCCTATAGACAAACCGTGCATTCAATTTTGCCATGGAGGAAATAGCCAAATGAAATACATGAAAGGCAAGCAACAATCAATTATTGAAGCCTGTCACGAGAGACCAAGCTTATTAACACTTTACCATCTGGATCCTTTGATTGAATAAAGCATGAAATAAAATAAATTGTATTTATTTACATAAAGAACACACACAGGTTGAATTACAAAAATATCATGAATAAACACTTACGGGAACTGGGCAAAACGAAATAAACTGCTTCTAGAACGAAAGTCCGTGAAATATAGTCCTTAGGTATCAATTCCCAGGAGCGGGGTTGATACATAGCAAAAGACACGAAACAGTCTTTTTGGCTAGGGGCACAGCTTGCGGTCCCTGTATCTCCGCCAAACAAAATCTTTTCGTTCTGCCCTTGCAGAATTCGTTTACAAGTCCCTAGATCTTACGAAATCTAGAGAGGGGTACAAATCCTTGGTTACGATGAAAAACGTCTTTTGTACCGCACGCTATCCTTTCAGATGTAATACGAAAAACACTCACCTGACAATGTGCACAGGCTTATAATACCCTCTCAAGCCTATCTGTGCAATAGGCAACCAATCTTTGGCGTGGGAAGCAATCTCCCACCTATCGTAAGGTTGCCAACAGTTCCTGCAGCCAGACAAAGGGCGTCACGGCAGGCTAAGGGTCATGCGCTAACTTCTCACTTGACCCGCTTAGCATACCTGGCCAAACCCCCTCGCCCGGTGACAGAATGTCTACCCCCCTTCAGGATACCTCACCATTTGCTAGGCAAACTGTTTTAATCCATTTATCAGCACTTCACACTTGGACCGGGTCGGCATCTACTGAAGCCCCGGACCTCTGCAGACAACCTGGAGACATCTCCACAGGGTGTCTCAGAACTCTGGACCTGCAGTTATGCATGAGTCACTCTGGGATAGCTGATCATAAATTAGCATGGTGAATCTTTAATATATCCACTGTCCTTCCTGACTGCCCTGTACATTTCCCAACTCACATAACTTTTAATATATCCAAACCAGGGCTATGCCCGTGTATGCATTTATACACATGCTAGAAACAATCAAATCATATCAGTCTAAATGATTCCTTTCTAGCCTTCTGCATACAAAAAATTAGAAAGCTACGACCTTCCTAACCAAAGTTATACACTTAATTGTGTGAGGGCTTTGATGTGGTGTGTGGTTTAAGCATTTCCCCGTCTGCGGTCGGGAACTCAATATAGCAATCCCGGTTCAGATCGATAAATGCAGATGCACTTATCCAATTGACCTTAATTGGTTGAGCTAACCACAGCCGACAGTGTTACAATTCGGAACCACTTTCTAACCACAAGTCAATTATCCACTTGACTTTGTGGTTATGGCTTTTCCCCTGCTTGACTTGTGGTTAGGCAGTGAGACAGCGTTGTAAATTCCGCTGCTCACCGTTAACCACAAGAGTACTTAGTCAATTAACCCCTTAAAACTGTGTTAGGAGGCCCTTATGCTTCACGGCACAGTTCAGACATGTTATAATACATTTTCAGGACTGCAGAACTGACACTTCAAATGTACTTTTTAGGACTCATGGGGCCCCAGACGGGCACATTGCCTTTATTTGGTGGCCTGGGGACCCCTTCACCATCACAGAGCCCCCTTGATATACAGGTTCATTGGCTATGGAGCAGACTTTCCTCATACATTATATAGTATATACTCATACTCACATTAAAGGGAGACACCCTTAAATATCTAGGACCACAGAATGGAACATTACGTGACAGTATTTGCTATAACACACTCACACCTGCTAGTAATACAGCTGCACACTCTGTGGAAATGGCTGTTACCCCCCCCCCCCCCCATTTGAATGTATCTGTCAGGACAGGTACTGCTTGCTCGCTCCTGTCTGAACTTTTAAATAAAGGGATTTAAGAAACAATGCATCATTCCCTCCCCCTCCAAAACCTCGGAGAGAGGAGAGGGCGAGGAGGGAGCAAAGGTCAGTGCCTCCTGCCCTGTGAAAACAGGAACCACAGAGGGGACCAGGGAAGTGACTGCATGTAGAAATCTCTGGTTGCATATATGTGTATGTATGTGAATGACTGTGCATACTGTATGTGTTGTTCTGTGAGTGACAGTGTGTGTCCAGTCTCTCCCCTGTTGTTGCCCTTTGTCTATCCTCCTGTCGCCCTCTCTCCCTCGCTCCAATACCATTTTGTTTTATCCTCATCACGCACTCTGTCCCCAAAACATCTATCTATCTATCTATCTATCTATCTATCTATCTATCTATCTATCTATCTATCTATCTATCTATCTATCACGTTACATTACATCACATAACGTATATACGTTGCATTTGTGTTTAAGTTGTCTAGAAATAAGGAATAAAGTTTGTGGGAAAATGACAATTGTCTCATCGATTATGAGAGCAATATCTGCAGCCCAGAGAAATTGCAAGAGATTGATAAGAATAAGAATACAGCTCAAAGAAGCAAAGGCTGCAAAAAGGAGGAACTACTCAGCACTATCCTCTACAAAGACTTCGGTTTGAAGCGAGAATGAGATGATCTTGTGAATTGAACCATAGAGCCCAGATTTGGCAGAAACTATGATGCTATGAAACGCGGCTGCCAGCATCACTACTCTATCCTAAATCTGTCTCAGCGTCTCCCCTCCTGAAATCCCTCTCCTGGCTTCCAATCAAATCCCACATCTCGCACTCACTTTTAAAGCTTTACACTCTTCTGCTCCTCCTTACAGCTCAGCCCTAATTTCTCGTTATGCACCATCCCGACTTCTGCATTATGCTCTAGGATGTCTTCTCTCTACCCAGTTTGTATCTAAAGCCCTCTCCCACCTTAAACCTTTCTCACTGACTGCCCCACACCTCTGGAATGCCCTTCCCCTTAATACCCGACTAGTACTCTATCTATCCACCTTTAAGAACCATCTTAAAACACACCTGCTTAACGAAGCATATGAGTAGCTCCGAGGCTGATAATTAACACCTCATACATAAACTTTGGCCCCTTGCAGATGCACTTACCAGAACGTCCTCCTACGATCTCTGTACGTTCTTCCTACCTCGCAGTCTCCCAGGTCATGTACCGTAACCTAATTTTAGAAATCATTTTTTTTATGGGTTCCAGTTTCTACTTTTGAAAATCTGGTCGCTACTGTATATGTGAATTATTTTCGGTCAAGTCCATCACAGGTGTATAAGAGCCAGGGGAAAAAATGCTAAAAATGCACAAACACCATAGTGAGGAATTTACTGGACACACCGAAAAATATATAAAATCAGAAAAACTCACAAATATAAAGGAAGTCAACGTTTATGTGAGGAATAACAGACAGGAGCTTCCCAGCATGGAATGGTGTCTGTTCGGCAAATCCCCCATCCTTCTGCACCACATGACTGTGCAATGACATCACCGCATTAGATGGACTTCACTCCTAGGCTGCTCCACTGCTAATCCCCCGACAGCCCTTGTTGCTATGGCCAAGAGAGAGCAACCCCAACGCATTTCAAGGAACAAACTCTCTAAGTCAGGTGAGTTACGAATGACTAAGAAGCCATTAGTTTGCTTTTTGCTCTTTGCAATTCAGTTATCCATATACATCAGGCTGTATTTAATACATTCATATCTCAGCCCTCTTAGCATGGTTTAATCACATAGTTAGTAATACAGCCATTATTATTTTTTAATCATAGTTCGCGTTAAGGGTTCTTTATATGTGTAATGTCACATGTTGGAGCACATTTAGGGCCTCATGCAGAGAGCAGCGAATTTTAAAATTGGAGAGTTTAATAAAAAGTAGCTTTTTTGGAGAGTTTTATACTCCATATGCAGAAATGTGCGAATTCTGCAATGTTTGTCATTAATGCGTGTGGCGAGTTAGAATTGGAGAGATGCGCGCTGTAGAAATGTGTTAAAAAAAAATTGCGCATTTTTTTTCCCCTTTCCTATAGGCGGCGAGCTCCATGTAATTGCCAACTTTTCTTGGCGAGGCAAATACTAGCAAATCGCGCCATTTTCTTGGCGCGAACAGCCGCTAGATGCCGTTCGCGGCTCTCTGCATTAGGAGAGTTTTAAAACTGGCGAGATGTAGGTTCTCGCCAGCCGCGCGGCGAGATTTTGAAAACGAAAAAAAAAAATGGCGCGTTTTCCGTAACTCGCCATTTTCGGCAGTTTTGTGCGCGAATTTCCCCAAAAAATGGCGAGATTTGAAATAGCGCTGCTCTATGCATGAGGCCCTTAGTTTGGTAACAATCAACATTATATCATTCCAAGTGTTGTTACTAATTTGATAAGATTTTAAACTGCGATCCCCACACCATTAGCATCATAAGTGCAGCTAAATAGCCACAGTATCCACGGCACAGCTGAGATCTCTGTCACTAATTTCTCTTATTAGCTTTAACCTTTAGAAGCTGAATCTATTTCAAATGAATTAATTAAAAGATATGAAATACAATAGCATATACTTTAATCACATCAACGGCATAAAATGACTCCTCCCGTGATATTTGTATTATTGGGTGTGCACCAAATAAGAGGAATTGCTTTTCTTTCGGCTACCAGTTTTTTGTATACAACTCCTAATGCTCTGGTAGCACCCCTTATTATTAGGATTCAACCAAGACAATTCCTATCATACATGCTGGTGTAGCGCAGTAACCCCTCTTCCTTCTCGCCTTACACAGTAACATTTGTATTACTTTATTCTTATTTAGATCTATCCATTGAACCAAATTGAAGAGTTATTGGAATATCGGTAGCTTTCAAGTTAGTGGAACATGTGACATTTATTAATACCTCAACCCAGTGCCATAGACCATGTTTCACGTCAGCATATCCCATTTAGGGCATTAATTAGACAAAATATTAGATACATCTAATATAACATCTATGTGGTAATTCCAGTTGGGTTTATTAACATCTTTCGGCATCTGTTTGGTGTCTTATAGTTAATAAAAGCAAATGCAAAGTTAAAGCAAGATCTTAACAAGTGTCATGGATAATGTATTGCGGCTTATATAGACCCTTTTTTGTATTTCTACGTTAGAAAATAGAGTTCCTTCCTAGATCCAGTCTCTGTATGCGAAATTATACCTTCTTGGGTTCGGTAAGTTCATAGCTCCAATGTTTTTAGAATTTTGCAGTTTCATGAAATAAATTCTAGTTATTTGGCCTCTCCAAATAAATTCAGATAAACACGTATTCAGAGTTTTAATATAATGATGTATAATAAGCAGGGGTAGTAGTTGTAAGGGATATATTATTTCAGCAAAGCTACTCATTTTGTTTATTACTCAAAGTTTATTGAGAGTTTTTAGATATGGGGTACAGACAAAGAAAAGGGAAGGGGGTGGGCAAATCATAGGGGTAGGGGGGGGGACAGCGGTTGTATAAGAAATGATTACATTAAACAACATTGACATACATCCTGCCGTCATAAACTACATGTACACTATAGAGAACCACCATCAAATGCATGTAATGGATTCATATAATTGTTGACTACCAGTAGCTGAATCTCAAAGTTACTTATATGTTAGCAGGACTTACCACAACTCTTGGTTATGCCCTTGTTAAGGGGCCACTAACCATAACTGGTTATTCAGCAAAGAGGACACAAGGCCTCATGTATGAGTTCATTTGGACCATTGTAGGTTAACCATGGCTTCCCGACCCTATTGAATGTCTACTTGGTTCCTTCACCGGGGAAGTAAGGAATGGGTAGATATAACAAATTCAATCTAATGTTGTTACAGGGCTGATATAACATAGTAGATAAGTAACATAGTAACATAGTAGATAACATAACATAGTAGATGAGGTTGAAAAAAGACATGCGTCCATCAAGTTCAAACTACTGTATGATATTGCCTTGCATCCTTTCCCCCAAACTCTTCTTTTACATAGGGTAAAAGGGGACGATAGACAGCACTCTGATGGTGTAAATATATGCAATTGCAGGGTGCACGGAACAAAAGGGGACCCTTATTCCCCTGTATAGTACTAACAAATCTACGTAAGTACCAGCACTCACTGTCTAATAGCTAAATGATGAAAACAGTTGTAATGCAGAATAAACATTTAATAATAAAATGAACCAGAAATAAATCAAATGTGTTTGCAGAAACCAGTATCACAAATGGGCATGTCACAAAGTGAGGGGTGGGGGGGGGAAAGAAGGAAAAGGGGAAAAAAACATGAAACATAAGGAATATACACAAAAAAAACGGAGAACGAGCAGCTGAAGGAGCAGAGCCACTGAGGGTTTGACCACTTCATTTATTTTTCTCATTAACCTTTCACTGACTGTGTGGACTCTTGGTGCTCATTTGCAAGCTGCTTTCTTGCAAGCTGTGTTCAGCTTTAACTGTACCATTAGTGGATTCTTGCTGCCCTGCTATTAGCTGTTTAGCTGTATTTAGCTTACACTATATGTTTACTAGCTATTTTCAGGGGTGTCTGATTTGACCAGGTATAGGGGAAGGGAGGCTTAGGGAAGTACCTCTCGGTCCTTTTGGACCAGGGGGAATGGGCCAGATGAAGAGGTAGTCCCTCGAAACGTCGCCCCCCTAGCATACTTTCCGTTCTCCGTTTTTTTTTGTGTATATTCCTTATGTTTCATGTTTTTTCCCCTTTTCCTTCTTCCCCCCCCCCCCTCACTTTGTGACATGCCCATTTGTGATACTGGTTTCTGCAAACACATTTGATTTATTTCTGGTTCATTTTATTATTAAATGTTTATTCTGCATTACAACTGTTTTCCTCTTTTACATAGTTCAGAATTTCCCTCATGTATGTCTAGTTCTGCATTTAGCATTGGAAATCCCAAGGTCTAAAGCAAGTAAGACAATTATTTTAATCTGAAGTAGTTCTCCCTTTTCAACATTAACATAGTTTCATAGTAGATGTTTAAAAAGCAAACAAAAAAAACATGTCCATTGAGTTCAACCTATGTTCAATTTATTTGACAGATAATTATCCTACGTTTGTATTTACAATATTTGGATCCAGAGGAAGACAAACAAAAAACCCCAATGTAACATTACCCAATGCTGTATCATAAAGGGAACAAACAAATTCCTTCCTGACTCCAAGAATAACAGTCAGGTTTCTCCCTGGATAAATATTTTTCCCATGTTGACTTATTTGGTATATCCCTTTATATCTTTCCTTTCTAAAAAAAAAGATGCCTAACCTTTTTTTGAACATATCTATTGTATCTGCCATCACAGTCTCCATGGGTAATGAATCCCACATTGTAACTGCCCTTACTGTAAAGAACCCTTTCCTTTGTTGCTGGTGAAATCTCCTTTCCTTCAACCTTAAGGGATGGCCCGAGTCCTTTGTACTGCCCATGGCATGAATAGTTCTTTTGAAAGCTCCTTGTAATGTCCCCGAATATATCTGTATATAGTTATCATATACCCTCTTAGACACCTCTTTTCTAATGTAAACAAATCTAATTTAGCTAGCCTCTCCTCATAAATCAGCACTTCTCTAGTTCCCCACTCTATAAAATGTACAATGTTGTCCACAGTTTCTCCAGCATACCGATGAAATTGCAGGGGAGAAGACATGCTGACCAAGCAGCATGTATCATCTATGGGGAATCTTGAAATTAGTCCCCTTTATCGCTGAACATCTAGCTCACATAGCCACTCGCTCAGATACATCTCCCCAATCCTCTGGGTCTAATTCTTATCCCAAATCTCTCTCCCAGCTATTTATACATTTGTTTTTTATTTCTGAGTTATTTGCAATTATTATTTGGTAGAGTGAAGCAATTGTCCCTTTGTTGTACTCTGCTCTAGAATAATGGTACTCAAAGGAAGTTAAGGGTCTGTGCATTCATTCTTTAATATGGTGTGATGAAACAAAATATCTCAACTGAAAATACTGATAAAATTATTTGTTTGAGATTTTGTGTTTATCATGGATTTCTTGGAATGGCATGAGTTTGTCCCAACTAAGGGGTCTATGCACTAAACGGCGATTTTTTTTTTATCGCCATTGTTTTTAAATCGCCATTTTGGACAGCGTTGCAATCACAGTATGCAGAAAGCCCCGAATACCTGTGATAGCAACATTTTTAAAAATGGCGAGTACCTGACGGCGTGATGATCGTCTCTCTGAGAACAAGGGAATGGCGTGGCGTGTAAAAAAAAAGTTATTTTGGCCTTGGGCGATAATCTCGCGAGACAACAAATTTCTCGAGCGGCCTATTTAAATGCTCCATTTAAAAAAATCTTTCTCTGTGTTGTTGGAAGTGAGAGACCAACAGAGCTAGGCGTTTGGAGGATTTGGGATTGCTAGAGTTGTTGTGAATTTTGACAGACTTGTCTTATGTTGTTTTGTTTACACTTTTTTCTTGTGAGGTTGAACGTGTTTTGTGAGTGTGTCGTTTAATTTGTTTATCTGTTATTTGTGAGTGGTAGAGGTATGGACGGGAGGCATGGGAGTCAGAGGAGTGATGGTGGGGTGATTGCTGGGGTGTGTGGTGGTGCTGAGGTGAGTGGTGTTCATATGAGTAGGCATGGGAGTGCACGTGTGAGTCAGGGGAGTGATGGTGGTGTGAGTGGAAGAAGGGGAGTCCAGTCAGCAGCAGCCGAGCTCAGTGGTTGCAGCTGGGCATAAGAAGCGTATAGAAAATAAACTAAATATACGTTTCAATGATGAGGAGAATAAAGTCCTTGTTACTGGCATTTTGGAGCATTATGACTGGCTGTATGGGCACTTAGTAGGTAAGAAAATCCTTTGCAATGACTGTCAAAATTATTATTGCCATCTATTAGCTAACATTTATGAATTCACATTGAACGGACATTTACATATAAATGTAATTGTTTACATATACACATGCTATCGTTGAGTGTTGCCAACCAGGATACCAACAGAAGAATTGTACAATTGTATGTAAATATTATATATTCTCATATACATCATTTGCTTGATATGTCTACAAATTTTTATAATCTTCATGTGCCACAGATATTCTTTGTCAAACAGCATGTTAAATAAATGTTAGAAGCGTTTACACATTTCTTGTTAAAAAATGTTTTATTAAAAGATATGTACATGAACAAAGTTATTTTGTTATATATCTAAAGGCAAGACCACTTCAAATGTCAAAAAGGATGTGTGGGAACAGATTAGACTATCTGTGTCCGCCTGTGGAAATCAGGTCCGAACTCATGACAACTGTCAAAAAAGATTTGATGATGTTAAATGAAAATTGAAGGCTAAATTGCAAAGTCTACGTGTACATGCTTCAGGCACTGGAGGAGGACCTCCTGCCCCCAATCTAAGACTGACTCAATTGGTGGAGCAGCTGAGTGAAAGATTCTTACCTGTCATGGTTGAAGGCTTGTCTGGTGATAGGGATATCGGTGTGTACGATCACCCGTTTCCCCCAGGTCAGTACTTTTACATGAGTAAACGTTTTCACTTGAAATGTAGCAAAATCAATAGTAAAAATACACTATCATTACTGGTTAAAATTTCGTATTCTGTTAGGATGACAAGAGTTTATAGTGTATGCGAACAGAATAATAGTTATTACATACTGTTTATGTAGACTCACAGAATAAACTGTATTACACACCCCTTCCTACATATCTGCATTCACATACTATGTAGTAGTAGTTCATGCACTTGCTTGTGGGGGCATACAATCCATACACATTCTCTTTTGTATTTTGACCTACAAAATTACATCACATTGATTAAAAGTTACAATTTCTTTTCTAATGCCACATGCTTACAGGGATTCATTTTCAAACAAGCTCTTCATGGTATTAGACATGGCAGGGCCATCTGCAATGCTGAGACAGCCACTTGATACATATATATGTATGATATTTCAAGCTATAGAATTCCAGGACGATAAGAGAGCAACAGTCCGTGAAATATATGACTATATCATTGAGAAATACCCATACTACAAAGAAGCAACTCACCCAAAGAACTGAAAAAAATCTGTTGGACACAACTTGTCCATTCATGAATGCTTTATTCGAATAATACCACATCCTGGACAGAGGTACTGTTGCTGGGAAGTATTCCAATCATCTAAGGGTTTGTTCAATCATGGCACCTATCTGATGAGAAATATATTATTCTTCAGTTATCCCCGTAAGTATCAACGTTCACAGAGTGGTGTCTCGTATCACCTGCAAGCACAGTGCCTCACACAGTATGATTGGCAATCCGGAGATAACTACTATGGGAACGTGCAAAACTTCCCTACCCAATACCAGTGTGCATGGGAATACAATAGCCAAAATCCGTACCTGGCTCAGCCCGTGTACTGGGCAGAAAACGATTAAGGCAAACAAACCAACGCTGGTAACGAGATGTATATGCATCCGGATCTCATGATTGACTGAACCATGGATAAACTGGATCTGGCTGCCTGTAACAATGGATACAAGCATGGACATTGTTGACTTATACAATAAAGGTAAATATAATGTAATATGGCTTTAATTACATTATTGTCAAGTACTTTATTAAATATGAGAGCATAATCTGCATAATATACACAGAAACGATGATGATGATGATGATGATGATGATGATGATGATGATGATGATGATGATGATGATGATGATGATGATGATGATGATGATGATGCCTAGCATTGCAAAAATTAGAACATATATATGTGTAAAGCTGCATTTCAATATTCTGCATAAAAAATCACATCTATGATATTACATTCTATATGTGCATCAATACAATCTGCACACTGACAAGTTATTAGCTCAATTCTTGAGTGATCCGTTCACCTACAATCGATTGCTTACTATTCAGCATCTCATAATATCGATGTCACGTCCTCATGTGACGTGGGTACGTGGCCATGTGACGATGCTGACTCGCCACTATGAGAAGATGCATGAAGACGCCCAGCTCACGGGTGACCACAAGATAGCTTGCGCAAGGACTTGCGTTGTGAAAAACACTCAGAGCCAGATAAAGACGAGCAGCACTTTATAACAGATATTATAATTTAAAATTGATGACTTTGCAAGGAACGCTAAGCATACTGCTGCGGCACAGTTTATTCGAGCATTTGCCCGTTCTGTGCCGCAGCAGTAGCCTGGCGCGCGCCCGAGAGTGACGGGCGCACGCCGAAGCAGCGGAAGAGCGCCCTCCGATCGGGGCGCTCTCCCTACCGCTGCCGGGTCCGCCGGGTCCCCCGGAACCCCCTGCCGCTGTCCCGCGATCGCAGGACACCAGGGCTCCCTCGGGGAGCCCCTGGACGCGCGTGCAGGGGGCGCACGCTCCCGATGACGCGTGACCGCGCGTCTATGACGCGCGGCACGCCGAGGGGCGGCCACTAGCAAGCCGGGAGATTTCCCGGCTTGCGGTACCGACCACACTTCAATAAAGTGTGTCGGTAGTGTATGTCTACCTTCTGCGTTAACCTCTAAAAGAATAGATACAGAATATTAGAGTGCATGTCTGCTTAAAGCAGCATATTTATTCTTGTACAAAATTTTAAGATGATGTTATTTATCTTTCAGATATCAACTTTTGAGATCGACAGTCCTAAGATATGATTTGATGTGCCTAAAAGAACATCTTCAAAATAACGTTTTATAATGCTTTCAAACACTGTCTAGATGATGTATACAGCGATGCTTATTTCCACTAGTGATATATATATACAATTACAAAAAGACATCCCCAGCGCTAGTACCTTACAAACTCAATGATTATTGCACTATTTGACGAAAATAGTCCACCACAAATGTCCACAAATAAGTGTCAATTTGAAATGCTGCCAATCCTGGGTCTTTGCTGGTTAAAGATCCTCTTATTCGGAAAGGTCAATCCTAGTGCGAAGCATACAAGAAAAAAAACTTCATAGTGTAGTATGTAATGTTCAACCAAAAAGATGCTTATAGACTGTAAAAATGCCTACTTACAAGATACACCTGTCTCTGACTCAGCTGATAGAAGCTGTGCTTTAGCCCACGTCTCTCACCGCTCCACGAACCCCACGTGTTGCTGTGTACTGAACTCCGTCGCTGTGCTACCGCACTCAGCTCCAATCAGTGTCCCCAGAATAAACAGGAGCCCCTGAGGAAGTGACACACTGTCACGAAACTAGTAGGGTGGAGGAGCCAATTCACGTTGCCAACCAGGAAGTGTGTAGCGAGCCTCAGAGTCACGTCATTGGCGCACACCCGGCGACCCGCGACTAGGCAGCGCAAGGGTAGACGCGCAGCAACTGAGACTCAGCCGGCACATGTAGCGGATGGCATACGTGTCACATTTTAACCAGGATACAATGTAAGTGTATCTTTGTGTATTGTTGTATTTTAATTAAAGCCTCGTAGATTTGCACTGTCTTCCCCTTCTGTTTATTCTGGGGACACTGATTGGAGCTGAGTATGCGTTCTCAAGGGGGGATATTGCTGGGACAATGTGCCTACAAGTATTCAGGAATCAGGCACGATTCCTGGATACATTTTTAGGGGAACCGACAACTCCGGACCCCAACTACCTAGGCACATTCTGACAACGATTCCGCCACAAAATCCCCTTTGAAACTCATGCCCCAGCAATCCCTGCTCACTGACATGCCCGGAAAGATAAAAGCACAAAAAATATCTTTATTACAGTTCATGCATTTAAAAGATACACTGTTACTGCGTCCAAGAGCTAACTCTCTTGAACCCCTATATACGGATCAGGGGTAACCATTCATGGGCTTGACCGGTTACCCCCTACCGTCACACACATTTATCCACAGGGGGTAGCGCTACCTCACATTTGGTTGGGACTTGCTGGGACAGGACACCAGGGGTATTGATGCCACGGCACCCTCAATACTTTGCTTGCGACTTACCGCTAGGGTTCCCTGCTTCAGCATAGCCCAGAAAGGTAAATGGGGCACTGTGATGAAAAGTGTCCCTGTAACTGTGAGGATCCCTAGGTTAAAGGGGGTACCCCAGTTAATGCCCAGGTAGCCCAGAACCTGTATTGGGTTCATGGGGGCTCCAACCATAGATAAGGTTATGAGGGGACTCTCACAGTCCAGTCTTAGTCCTAGAAATAGTGTGTGGGGAATAAAGGCTGATAGAAATAAAAGTAAAACACAACCGAATGACCACAAGGGGTCACTCAAGTCCCTATAAGCAGCACTCTAGATACACAAGGAAAGATGTATACATAAAGTAACAGTTTAATAACTGTTACCACAAGATCCTAATGGAAACAGACAACATATAGGTCCCACCAGACCATGTTACACAAAACCAAAAATAATAAACTTTAATTAATAATATTAAAAACCGACGATGCACATAACACAATATATACAGTGTATTAAAAATCCCCAAGGGCGAGACAGAGAGTTAGCGGAGAGGAACACTGGTAATGAAAACACAATGTATCATCTTGGGTACAGTAACACTATAGACAGGACCCCTTGTAGTATACGCGATGAGCTGCTAGACCATAGAGTATATATCCACACTAACCAGCGCAAATGCAGAAAAATCAACAAAGAAAATACAATTTCACCATGCAACATATATACAAATATATCACGAGTATACAGTGATTAGCCCCACAATAGTAGACGTGGAGCTCTGAGGTAAGCAGAGAACACTGATAGGCTCCACAGTAAAACTCAATAGTGGAATACAGTGCACCAAAGTATAAGTCAAACACTGAAGTCAATCAAGCGGTATCAGGCACAAGGACGCCGGAATACTGCAATGTATCAAGGCACACAACCTGACCGCATGGTATGCGGAATACTCATGACCAGATAGCAGGAACTGCACCTGCGCGCTCTGTTTCGCTGCTCGTGACCGTCACAGTGTTGACGTCACTATGCCCCGACGATCGTTTCGCAAGTCTCGCGCGCTTCTTCACAGGGGGCCCACAGAGATGTTGTACAGTAGTCTCTCAAATAGTTTCACAGATTGGAAAAATATGCAAATAGTAACCAAGCTAGCAGAGTAATTGTGGTAAATAAATGCCGATAAAATGGCCACCGCTATACAACCCGTAGTCACGCTGCTGCTCATCAGACTACGGTCGTCTCACCAAACAGACGTCACCATTGTGACGCCCCTACAGCCCGACGTACATTACCCCTGACAGGATCATATTTTTCCAATCTGTGTACAGACGAGACAACGAGTATTCTAAAACTTGTCTTAAACTAGCCAGGTACATACTGGGTACATGCTGGGTACATGCTGGGTACATGCTGACAAATTTCAGTGACATTTCTGCAGAGGCTAATGGCCCATCGGATTAACACAGCAGGGGTCCCTGGCAGTCCCATTCAGTTTGAATGGGACTGCCAGGGACCCCCGCTGTTAATCCGATGGGCCATTAATCTGTATGCAGAAATGTCACTGAAATGTTCCAGCATGTACCCAGCATGTACCCAGCATGTACCCAGCATGTACCTGGGTCTTGTTGGTGATTGCCACTGGTTTGTTTTAGATTAACCGTCAGAAGTACAGTACCTATTTGAGAGACTACAACATCTCTGTGGGCTATTACTGGGACACATTGACGTATCCACGGTGTATATCTTCCGTGGGGGATTTGCATTATCATCCATTACATTGATATACCAGCTGGTCTGTGTGCTCCTTATTCGGTCACAGTTGGAAATAGTATATACTATACATAGTTTTTTCTTTCTATGTACTTTATGGGATATTATTATATACCCCTGAGGAGTATGACAGATGTCTACCGACGCATCAATATTGCATTGGATCAACCATTGATTTATGTGTGTCGGGTACATTGCTGCATCTACTGCCCCGACTAGAGGCTATGTGGCTATTTATGCATATCTTGTTATGCACTGGTCTT
This sequence comes from Ascaphus truei, assembly GCF_040206685.1. Classification (NCBI taxonomy): domain Eukaryota; kingdom Metazoa; phylum Chordata; class Amphibia; order Anura; family Ascaphidae; genus Ascaphus; species Ascaphus truei. The sequence goes on along the minus strand of NC_134488.1, from coordinate 34,958,723 downwards.
ACACATTTGGATCCAAACATTATAGGCCATAATTGAAATGATAAGTGTTTCATACACATTACCCGGTAAAACATCACTGTATAGCTGCTTGTGTCCCTCTCTCTTGCCCTATGCGATGATATTGCTAACACTAGGGACATTGATACTTTATATCATTGAGGGGTTATATGAACTAGCTAGCATGATATACTGCCACATAGTGGCTACATTGTCTTTCTTCCACTTGTAGTTGATGACATAAGTATAGTCTGTCCTATCCATTTGGACACATTCATGAGACACACTCCTCCTATGTGTTATATGTGCACATTACAATCACTACACATAGTGCTCACACGCCACATCTCTTATCTCACAGAGGGGATTTTATTCACATATGTATATAGTATTGTTCACATTGGTTGTTCAAATTTGAATATATGTTAATAAAATGTTATTGTTTTATTTTATTGGAGATACTATGTGGGCTGTGTCAGCTCTTATGAACACCCGGTATTGAGTGCACTACTCTGGGTCAATTGCACCCAACTATCCACTATGAATACTACAGAGTGAGTGCAATGAATAGGGAACTCTTTTGTGTGACCCCCTGGGGGATTCACATTGTGTTTTATGTACTTGTATAGTTTTAATTATTGCTGAGATGATTTTGACTGAATTATACACTGAATTATAAAGAGGAGATAGTCTGCAAAAAAAAGATTCTCTTAAAGCTTCGCTTCTTATTTTGATACCCCTCAATCCTGATCTTTTCAATCCTGACATGCCTCTAAGGCAGCGTTTCACAAACTTTATTTTTATACTTCTCCTTCGTGACCCACTAAAAAAAATTATCGCCTATACTGGCCTATACTGTAGGTAAAATAAAACAGATATGAAAATAAAAAAAGAATATGAAGTCCAGTAAACGAAAATATCACAGCTCCGTTTGCGTAACCAGTTGTACAAGGGTCTAGGCTCGCTTCTTGGGATAGTGAGTGCCCGTCCCGCGCGCTGGGACACACTGACACCACAACACGACTGCGAGACTTCCGGGTGTTGCGTGTTCTCGCAATACCCGTATCCTACAGTCTCCCACGTCACCGCACCTCAGAATGTTTCCCAATGAGACTGACTGAATGTACTACTATGGAGCTTCAACTGGCAACCAGATCACAAGTCGCGTGCCTCTCCCGCCGCCGCGCAGCCTCGCCATTGGTTGGGCTACTTTGCCGTGAACAACGAGACTCCGACACGGTGAGGTGAGGCGCGGACACGGACGGAGCGCGTCGGTCGGCTCAATTAATTTTATTATTTATTCACTAGTCCCGATTCAACGTTATTTACTCGTATTTTAGAGTTTCGTGAAAAAACGAAAACCCAAAAACGAAACACCTAGGTTTTCGAGAGTTTTTTTAGGCGACCTGGCATTTTGCTTTTGTGGCCCGGTGCCGGGTTGCGACCCACCATCTGGGAAACGCTGCTTTAAGGTATTCAGCAAACAGCTCTATGGAAATACTAAATAAAATGGGAGATAACAGACATCTGTGCCTTGTCCCTCTAAAAAAATTAACTTCCTCAGCTAGCTGCCTGGATTTGGGCCTTAGTGGAAATAAAAATACCACTTGTGAGCACATTCAAGTCTCAGACATGTCTGCAAACCTATCTGTTAGCATACAGTGCTTCCACTGCAGCCAGAGATTCTGGGAAATGTAGAAAAGATTCAGACTGTATCTGGTATTGCTAGGTGCCATTTTGTTTTGTAGACATATAATTTGGCATCTTAAGATAGGATTTTAGGAATTCTGCTGATGCAGTATAAAGTGGCAATTAAAATGGAACCAAAACATCTGTATACCAAACAGGATATTCTATTTTCAAGGATGACAATTCAAATGGGATGGAAGCACCTGCGGTGTAAAACAGGATAGTCACAGATAGGCAATTTCCCCAGACTTCTGATAGGTACTGTATCTGTTAAAGAAGTAAACATGTTTTTCTGTATTAATTGCTTATTAGTAACTATGAGATATTGTTTGGCAAGTACTGAGAAAAAGGAGTTACTGCCACATATAGCTTAGCAAGTAGGGGAGAAAGTGTATAACGATGTTTTCCTGGACATATAGCGATCAGAACTAGAATATATCATCACGCTGATAATTCTCCACTCTGAGCCTGTATGCCTGTAATATGCTTTCTGTCTCTGAAGAATAAGCGATTATTGGAACAAAGATACTCGCCTCAATCTTGAAGAGGGGGGACCCACGAGACGGGGTGTACCTTATTGCAAAGAAGACTCCCCGGCAACCTTTTTCACATCTTGGTAGGAGCGCAGGAATCGTTCTTTTTGTTTTTCTATATGTAAGGCCTATTTTTTTACCTGCAGCAATCTTCCATAGGGAGGAGCGCGGTATTATGTACAGTTCTCACACATATTTTGGTTATACCTTGACGTTGGTATGCAGGCTTGTGACGCTTTGGCCAAAGGGTTTAACTAAATAACCTTTTTAACTTGGGAGGTCTTTTCACTTTGCTGCAAGAACAGGATCTACTATGTTTTTTCCCCTCATACAGAGTTAAAAGGAAGGGTTCACAGTGTAGTGTAGGACCTGCATTAATTTGGTTATACCTTGATGTTTGGTATGCAGGCTTATGACAATTTGGCCAAAGGGTTTAACTAAATAACCAAGTAATTATTATTGAAGTATTTCAACTTTATACTTATTACCATATATGTTCTGTCAATTGGATGTAGCATTGGGCTCCCCTGTCTTTTGTAGTAAGCTAATATAAGTACAGTTTATGTTGATGAAGTATTAAAGTTATAGTTATGTGTGGTTTAAAATGTATAAATACTCCTCGTAGGGAAAGGGCAGAAGTAAAAATAAAAAAGAGAGAACTATACTAAAAAGTAATGACTATGCCGGTACGTGGGCGAAACACTGCCTAAGGTGCAAATAGGGGACAGACTAACCGCCCCCAACAATTTAGTTGTTTTCCCCCTTTTGTGATTGTTACCTTTTATTTTACTGAATGTGCCGTGTTATGAATTCTCAAATAGACATCGAAACTCGGCTGACATGACACCATGAGGGCCGAACATCTATATACAACCCTAAAAGGATTGACAATGTTTATACCACCTCTTTTTTCAGTTCATGTAAAACAAAGAAAAACGGAGTGGGTATACAGCTCAATAAAAGATACCAACTGCAATTAAGCACAGCCATTCTAATTGGCTGGCATCATTCCATTTAACATGATGTTACTAAATCCAAGATGGCCGCTGTGTCACAAGATAGTTCAGCCAATCAGAGTGTGGCATTTGTTCCCACGATCTGATTGGCTGAAATACCATCTGACGCCGGCTTCGTGACGTCATCTTAAAGGCAAATGAAGCACAGCCATTCTGATTGGCTGGCATCATTCCCTTTAAGTGACGTCACGGCAAAAAAAAATAATTAAAGTCTGCACATGGTTTGAACAGCCAATCAGGTGGCTGTTAACCATTTTGAGGGTAAATGTGACGTCACAAGCCATATTTAAGGCCGTGGCGCCTCATCTGAGCCCAAGAAGCCAACGAGACAGCATCAGCTGGGATTTAACATGGGGTATTTTGGATTGACAGATGAAGAAACAAGAAATGGTGACAGATGAAGATAGAAGAAGATGATTAAAGAAAGAAAAAAGAAGATTTGGGTACCTGAGCCGGATCTTCATGGCAGATGGCATCGGATGCTGTTGGAGGCATTCAAGGTACGTGAGCTTCCTGTTACCCCGGGAGTCGGAGGGCCACCGCTTCTAATGGTAAGTAAGATATTCAATGTTTGTAAATGTCTCTTTTCACAGGTTTGGATGTGTTTTTTAATTTTTTGGGGAACAAGATACTGACGGCAGATATAGATTTATTACAGGCCCACGTATGGGGAAAATAATTACTTTTGCAAACATCTATGCTCTCAAAACCAAGCAAATAGATTTGATAGAACATTGAATACTTCAACTACTGTAGCAATGTTCAGGGAAAGAGAACTATGGGCCTTATTCAGAGAGGGTTGATAAAAAAAATCGCCAGGGAATTTAAAATGACTGTTTTTTGGGCGTTGCTACCACGGTATTCAGAAAGGCTCGATTACCAGTGATAGCAAAATGCCCAAAACGGGCGAGTTGCTGCCAGCGAGAGCATCGAGCCTCTGAAAAGGCCTGAACCAGCGATTAATTTCTGCTGCAGAGAGAGCAGCTCTGAGAGAGCCACCTCTCCCAGCCGAAATGTCGCCCGTAAATTATTTATTTAAATATACATTTCTTTAATAGTGTAGAGGTGCAGGGGGTCTCCGGAGCTGAACCACGTTGGTTTTATGTCCAGGGACCCCCTGCTTCCCGAGATACAGGCACTTTTATGGGGTGCCGGTATCCCTCTGCATTGAAATGTCTCGCGTCACGTGACCGGGACATTTCCTTGCATAGGAGATACCGGCACCCCATAAAGGTGCCTGTATCTCAGGAAGCAGGGGGTCCACGGACATAAAACCAACGTGGTTCAGCTCCGGAGACCCTCTGCACCTCTATACTATTAAAGAAATGTATATTAATAAATATTTAAAAAAACATCAATACACGCCCCCCCCTCCGCCCAAACCCATACAGTACAGTAATGGGCAAAATAACTATTATCCAGATATGGATAATAGAGTATTTGCCCATTATTAAACACTGCATTAGCATACATAGATAAAGTAAATAAATAAAGTTATACTTACCACAACAGCAGGTCCCTCTGTCCTCCGTTGCCAGAAAGCATATATACAAAATAAATACATTCTAATGGCCCCTAACCCCTTAATCACCTTAGCGGTTACTAACCGCTATAGGGGTTAAGGGGTTAACCCACCCTGACCCGATACCAACCCGGGAGGCCTAAGCACCCACCCTGACTGACTATACCCACCCTATACCCATTGAGTAGTATAGTGGTACATCATACCCATATAATAATAATATGGGCATGATAAGCCTATATAGCACTCAATGGGCACCCTAATGACAATACAGTAATACACAAGACACACAATAATAAAATGTAACTAAACTCCAAAAAATCACACGTCACTAAATACAAACAGTAGCCAGCTAATACAATCAATAGCAACATCAACAATGAATTAATTAAACCATTAACCAATCTAAACAATTAATTCCGAAACCAACTCAAAATGAATAGTAACACTAACCAATGTAAACAATGAATTACTCCAACATTAATGAATGTAACCATTAAAACTCCAAAAAATAAATTAAAACAATTTCTGAAGTTACCATAAAACATATTAGCTAACATAATATTACATGAAGTACAAGCGAACACCAATCGCAAACCTTTAATTACATTAAGCATGAAAAAACAAACAATAACATCCACATAATGCATGAAATGCAAAAAAGCAACACCAATACCAATCGATAAATGCCCCCCAAATATTGTCATAATAATGTATTAATCCAAAGATTAAACCTTTAAAAAGAGACATTTACAAACATTGAATATATTACTTACCATTAGAAGCAGTGGCCGTCCGACTCCCAGGGAAACAGGAAGCTCACGTACCTTGAAGGCCTCCAACAGCATCCGATGCTATCCGCCATGAAGATCCGGCTCAGGTACCCCAATCTTCTTTTTTCTTTCTTTAATCACCTTCTTCTATCTTCATCTGTAACCATTTCTTGTTCTTCTTTATCTTCTTTCTTCATCTGTCAATCCAAAACACCCCATGTTAAATCCCAGCCGATGCTGTCTCGTCGGCTTCTTGGGCTCAAATGAGGTGTCACAGCCTTAAATATGGCTTGTGACGTCACATTTACCCTCAAAATGGTTAACAGCCACCTGATTGGCTGTTAAAACCATGTGCAGACTTTAATTTTTTTTGTGCTGTGACGTCACTTAAAGGGAATGATGCCAGCCAATCAGAATGGCTGTGCTTCATTTGTCTTTAAAATGACGTCACGAAGCCGGCGTCAGATGGTATTTCAGCCAATCAGATCGTGGGAACAAATGCCACACTCTGATTGGCTAAACTACCTTGTGACACAACGGCCATCTTGGAATTAGTGACGTCACATTAAAGGGAAATTAAGCACAGCCATTCTGATTGGCTGGCATCATTCCCTTTAACATGATGTCACTAAATCCAAGATGGCCGCTGTGTCACAAGGTAGTTCAGCCAATCAGAGTGTGGCATTTGTTCCCACGATCTGATTGGCTGAAATACCATCTGACGCCGGCTTCGTGACGTCATCTTAAAGGCAAATGAAGCACAGCCATTCTGATTGGCTGGCATCATTCCCTTTAAGTGACGTCACGGCAAAAAAAATAATTAAAGTCTGCACATGGTTTTAACAGCCAATCAGGTGGCTGTTAACCATTTTGAGGGTAAATGTGACGTCACAAGCCATATTTAAGGCCGTGACGCCTCATTTGAGCCCAAGAAGCTGACGAGACAGCATCGGCTGGGATTTAACATGGGGTGTTTTGGATTGACAGATGAAGAAAGAAGATAAAGAAGAACAAGAAATGGTTACAGATGAAGATAGAAGGTGATTAAAGAAAGAAAAAAGAAGATTGGGGTACCTGAGCCGGATCTTCATGGCGGATGGCATCGGATGCTGTTGGAGGCCTTCAAGGTACGTGAGCTTCCTGTTACCCCGGGAGTCGGAGGGCCACCGCTTCTAATGGTAAGTAATATATTGAATGTTTGTAAATGTCTCTTTTTACAGGTTTAATCTTTAGATGTGTTTTTTGATTTTTTGGGGGAGGCACATTGACTGATAATATATTAATCGGTACCTCTTTAGGGTACAGATTAATACATTATTATGACAATATTTGGGGGGCATTTATCAATTGGTATTGGTGTTGCTTTTTTGCATTTCATGTATTATGTGGATGTTATTGTTTGTTTTTTCATGCTTAATGTAATTAAAGGTTTGCGATTGGTGTTCGCTTGTACTTAATGTAATATTATGTTAGCTAATATGTTTTATGGTAACTTTAGAGATTGTTTTAATTTATTTTTTGGCGTTTTAATGGTTACATTCATTAATGTTGGAGTAATTTATTGTTTACATTGGTTAGTGTTACTATTCATTTTGAGTTGGTTTCGGAATTAAATGTTTAGATTGGTTAATGGCTTAATTAATTCATTGTTGATGTTGCTATTGATTATATTGATTGGATTAGCTGGCTACTGTTTGTATTTAGTGACGTGTGATTTTTTGGAGTTTAGTTACATTTTATTATTATGTGTCTTGTGTATTAATTTATTGTCATTAGGGTGCCCATTGAGTGCTATAGAGGCTTATCATGCCCATATTATTATTATATGGGTATGATGTACCACTATACTACTCAATGGGTATAGGGTGGCTATAGTCAGTCAGGGGTGGGTGTTGTATGTTTCTTACAGTAAGCTTGGCACGGGTGTTTAACCCCTTCATTGCCTTAGCGGTTAGCCGCTAAGGTAATGAAGTTGCTGTACATGCATGTTTCCCGACTCAGATTCATGCCGGGGGGGGGTCCAGAGCTGCTATTAATGGCTATCAGCTCCGGAGACCCCCGGCATCAATCCGAGGCAGGAAAAGGGCCTGATTTTTTCTAAGTCCCGACACATCGCTGCTCATCGAGGCATCTCCCCACCAATTGACCAACAAATTTGTGGTGAATTGGATTTGGGGAGAAGACCGCCTTTTAGGGCTGCGATGGGCTGCGATATGCCGCGACAGCCGACTCGCGGGTCTCTGAATCGCGCGAGTTTATCAACCATCAGAAAATGGTCGATGAGCGGCTGATCGCTGCTCAGTCAGCGAATTTTGGATAGCGCTAAAATTTTGCGTCGATACAGGCCGTTATCGAGCACTTATCGAGGCTATCTGAATACGAGTAGCCATTTTGGTCGATAAGTGCTCAATCAGGGCATAATCGAGGCTTTCTGAATAAGGCCCTATTTCTCTAAGGGTATTTCAATCTGGCAAGTAAAAAACAACTTAAACGTATTGAAAAAAATCTTTAATCAGCACACACTCAGACACATGGAGAATACTGAATCCAGCTGGCAGAAACTACACATTCTATTCAAATCCTCATCATGTCTACACCAAAATAGAGTATAGACTATATCCTACCGGAGCAGTGTAACGTTAATAAAATCAGAAAGGCAAAGATATGGAATACTGTATCACATAGTCAGATCATGCCCCAGTAACGTTAGAAGTGAAAATTGGCCATTACAAGATGGGAGCAGATGGCTTGACCTGGGGACTGGATGAAACAATATTGAAGGATCCCGCTATTGCAACCCAGGTACAACAAGCACTAACACATTACGCAGAGGTAAACGACACAGAAGAGATTTCCTCCGAAACTGTGTGGGTGCCAGACAAGAGTGTGATAAGGGGTGTTTTCACCCAACAAGAAAAAGAAACAAAAGAGAGAAGGATATCATAGACTTAAGCAAAAAAATACAAGAACTACAGACAGAAAATAAACAAACGGCAGATAAAACAAAATTGAAGGAATTGATAAACACCAGTGGCAGATTTAATTTATTAATCAACCACAGAGTTGAAAAATCTTTATTATTGCTCTAACGAAAGTTCTACGAAAAGAGTAATAAAACGGACAAACTATTAGCCAACCGATTGAGAAATAAACAATCAATTTCATTTTGGCTGCTTGAGATAACAAAGCGGAATCACCTCATATAACCTGGAACTGACCAGGAAGGAATTTAGATGGTATTACTCTATACAACCTCTCCCCAGGCTTAGATAGAAAAGGTCACGATGATGACAACATGTACTGTATAACCAAGTTTTTGAAAGGCATCAAGCTTAAAACAATACTTGATGACACAAGACTGGCATTTGACTCACCCATCCGAAGAGGAAATAGAAAAGGTGATAGAACAGCTACCCTCAGTGAAGAGTCCAGGCGCGGACGATCTCGCACATCTATTATAAAACATTTGCAAGTGCGTTAATTCCACTATTATATGAGATATTTAATTCTGTAAAGTATGTCAGGTTTACTTACAAATGTCTGAAGCACATACTGTATAACGGTCATTCCAAAACCAGGAAATATCAATTAAACTGCACCAGTTAGAGCTAGAGACCTGTCTCACTCATTAATGTGGATATCAAGATTTTAGCAAAAATACTCACACATAGGATTAATACAGTAGGATCTTACCCAAACCAAAGAAAAGGGATCCAGTGGGATCCTATCCCTGTTTGTCGTGGATGCGCTCGATCAGATATATCTAACATAGGTTATCCAGTACAATCCACCTGCGCACATTGTGTCCTCCCCCCATGTTTACTATCTTGGGTGGTCTCTGCAGGAAGCCGGTTATAGTGTACAGACTAACTCTACGAACCTACTCACAGCGTCACATACCTCAGTAGCTCCAATTGCCAGCTGTGGACTATTGGGTGATCGGATGAATCGTCAGTCTTCTGACAGCACAGCCGCTCACTGACACCGGGCTACTGGGCGGCTGATCTATGCAGCAGGCATTTACTTATCCCACATACAACAGGGATACTATCTCATCTTAAGTCACTCACTGCCTCTGATCCTTACATGCGAGCAGCTCACAAACTGTTTCTTCCTACCTACCCTCCGCAGCAGTGAATATAATTCAAATCCCTGCTGACGGAACAGTGGTTTCTGTTCCCCTCACGAACAACATTTTTCTGCTTAGTGATATCCAATAACATTTGGACATTGCATATTGCTGGCTGCTACCCTTACTTGTGGGATACCTGCATTTACCATTGACTTTGGTTTAACAGGTTAGCTCTGAAACCACCGCTGATATCCACTTACTTTCATTTGTATTGGATATCTGGGATTTACCACGAGCAGATACCACTGGCCGTAGAACCAGTTTATTTTTCAGCAGTGTTAATTACTGGCCCCTTTACTCTATCCTTTAATAGGCTGTTATATACAACATGAGATTCTGATTATTTGTCATGAATCTACCATATGTGTATATCAACAGAGCTGATACAGCAATGTCACTCTGATTACAGTCACAGTCAATGCTGTTCGATTTTAAACCCCTATATTTTACATTTGTTGATGACATTAAAGAATTTATTAAACACAACGTAATATCATCTCTGTGATTGAGTGCTGTATACTAGGTTCACCTTTTCTCCCAGTCTATGCAATCGTACCTTGCCTAGTGAGCACCTCACTTTTATACTTCCTAGTTGCGGGGCTCCCATCCTGTGTGTAGCCAACGCTAAAACCACCCTAACTCCTGTTATTAGTTTTAAATACTTGGGCATATGATTTGACTCCCATTTAACATTCCGGATGCACATTGATACCCTGACGTTCAAAACCTATGCCAAACTAGATGTACTTTATAGGAACAAATCCTCCCTACATCTGCTGGTCAGAAAGCGTATCGCACAGCAGATGCTAATGCCAATTGTCGACTATTGGGACATAGTATATGGCTCGGCACCCCAAACCCACCTTAGTAAATTTGATACCCTCTACAATTCAATATGCTGTTTTGTTCTCCAATGCAACTACAACACACACCACTGCGAAATGCTGAAAGAACTAGAGTCTAGGCGCAAAGTTCACCTTTCCTGTCTTGCATTCAAATACTTTCTGGGCAAGCTACCCATTTATCTGAACAAGCTCCTCACCCCTACCACATGCAGCACTTATCCTCTGAGATCTGACTCCAAAAGACTGTTCATGGTCCCAAGGCTCAACAAAGTATCCAGCCGCTCCTCCTACTCTTACCGTGCACACCAAAGCTGGAACAATCTACCGGAGACTCTCACAGCCGCCACCAGTCGAAGTTCTTTCAAAACTAAAGCTGTCTCACATTTTAATCTGGTCTGTAACTGTTACATACGCCTATAATATATAGTATCTCTAACTGTGCATGCAATGTCTTGTATGTAATGTATACCCTGTTCACTTATGTAACTGTATGTGTAACCATGTGTCATTTTAACTCTTTGCCCAAGACATACTTGAAAGCGATAGGTAAATCTCAATGTATTACTTCCTGGTAATTTTTATTTTTAAATAAATAAATAAGTGGTAATCCAGAATTTACAGTATACCAGGGCAACAAAAGCACGCCTTCGATAAGTGCAGGGCAGTAGGCATAGCTATATTTGCGGATTTAATGTTCGTAGTAAACTTTAGACCCATAAAATATTTTAACGAGCTATACAGTATCATGTAACCGAGACCGCAGCAGGTGAAGTATACAGTATGCAAATTACCCATTTTGCCAACACATCAAAACATACTCAGGGACACGACACATTTTGAAATACAGTAGCTTTCCCAAAACTAGGAACAAGACTGCACAATCTATCATACATATACTGTATACATATTTAATAGACAGGGGCACAGAGACAACGCCAGGATTTGCACTTGCGTGGGAGAAGGAGCTAAACATGGTGATTCCAAAAAAGGAATGGGACAAAATATGGGCAACTGCCTCAACCTCCTCAATATCAACAAATATCATTGAAAGCACATATAAAATATTGTACAGGTGGTACTATACACCTACAATGCTAAACATGTGCTATCCGACAGCTTCGGGCTTATGTTGGAGGGAATGCTGGGAGAGGGGTACAGTGCTCCATATACAGTATGACGGAGCTGCCCAGCAATTAAGGTTTTCTGTACCAAGGTCCTAAGTGTAATTAGCAAGCTCATTGGAATAACGATTCCACATGACCCCAGTATAACATTACGTAATAGGGAAGGAATCCAAGTAATTCAGGTTGCAGATATCCTTAGCATTACATCTGCTGAATGCAGCAAGATGCTCCATAGCAGCTGCTTTATAAGATTGCAGGCTGGCACTCCAACCACACAGTACTGGGAAAATACATAGTGTGGGACGTGGCGGGAATGCAGAGAATCACGCATAGCATTGGAGAATCTAAAGACAATATTAAGAGGTTTGGAACCCTTGATTCGCTATGATGGAATCGGGTAACTAGCAATGTTAATATAAGATGCCAGATAGAAAAAGACATTAAGGTCCACAAACACTCAGCAGATGTCATCAAAGAAAAAGGTACAGAGGAGAAAACAGGAGATGATTGATACAACCACACCGTTTTATGTTTGATTCATTTATTATTTATCCAATGTAGTGTTATTTAATAAGTGTATTTAGCAATGTAGGTGTAATATGTTATAACCCCCAATTTGATTTCTGCATGAAGAATGGTTAACATTTAGAATGAAGATGGTATCAATTTAAACCACGTTAGCCTCAACCGATGTTTGATATGTATTGTAACTGTATATATGCTTCAATGAAACGTGTGTTATTGCTTGCGAAAAAATAAAGCGTTTAAAAACAAACAAAAAAATGACGCTGATATAAAGCAGGAGAAAGAAGGCATTGCAACAGGGGTCCCCTGAGGAAGTAATCCCATTCCTGTATAAATACCCAAATCAATGGGCAAAATCTAAAACGGACTGTGGGAGAATGAATACTGAAGTTACAATCGCTGGACCACGCGCCCCTCTGGTAAACCAGTTTCGATTCCTAGAGGAGGCAGTTTAACCAGTCCAAAATACTATTACTCAGTTATGTAAACAAGGTGTGATCGGACCATGCAATTCCGGTTGTAACTCCCCCTTGTGGCCAGTAAAGAAACCAGATGGGAGTTGGAGACTTACCATTGATCTAAGAATGGTCACTACTGTATGCAACTTCAAGGGTAGGTGGGAACTGCAAGGTAACAAGCTGTTTAGACATTATCAACAGTTTTTTTTCTCTATACTTCTGAGCAAGGTCTCTCCTTATAGGTTTACCTTTACCTTTAAAGGTTCATAGTACACTTTTACAGTATTAGCTCAGGGATTTCACAGCTCGCCCACATATTTTCACCAAGCTTTGTCTTAAGCGTTGGAACCTCTCGAATTAGGGGGCACAGTCTTACAGTATGTGGACAACCTGTTAAACCAAACAGATACAAAGGAAGACCATGTCCAGGTACTGGACAAAGTATTTGAGGCACTAAAACAAGGAGGATTAAAATTAAATACTTCCAAAGTTCAGCTGTTACAAAATAGTATTAACTTTTTGGGAGTGGTGATTTCAGGAAATGGTAAATCACTTTTTTTTTAAAGGGCAGATGCCATTCAGAAACTCCAGGGGCCAAATTCCATAACTGGATGGAAGAAATGTGTGGGTTGGGTACATTTCTCAAGTGCGTTTATAGAAGTTTTAGCAGAAATGGCACAACCTTTTTATGTTCTCTGACAGAGGAATTTGCCATCCAGGTTCATGCTTCTGAAACTACAATCAGTGCAGAACTAATCCAAAAAGATTCTACGCAGAGACCAAGGGTTCCGGGGTATTTCTCTAGTTTACTCACCCCTGTAGAAAAATGAATGTTTGAGTGTATCAAGCAATTAACGGCAGCACATTGGGCTGTTACGCACACTGAACATTTTGTAGGTATCACCCATGTGCGTGTCCAAACACGATACACACCGCCGAAAATGTTCCTACAAAATCAAGCAAGAGGAGTATCCAATCAGAGGCACGCACCTTGGCTCACTAAATTACATGAAAAAAATGATTCAAGTGCAGCATACAGTAATGCTAAATATGTGCTGCCATTATTGATGCAATTTGAAGGGACAATGCACGATTGTACTACTGAGATCGTCAAAGAAAAGGAATCGCCATTTGTTAGTGAGGCTATTGAAAATGTGGCAGTGGTATTTGTAGGTGGAGCTAGATTTTGGGGTGAGGGAAAGTTTTGGATAGGATTTGCAGTTGTAGACCCTGTAGGAGAAATGAAGTTCTTGTTCCAATTACCACCTCCATTCTTGGCACAAAGGGTTGAATTAGAAGCTGTAAAACTGGCAATACTCAATGTAGAGGGTAACGTAAATATTTATAGTGATAGCTCCTACGTGGTTAAAACACTAACCGAACATTTGCCTATCTGGACAAAAAGGGGGTAGGTGGACACTGCAGGAAAGGCCCTGCAGCATGCTTCAATGTTAGCTGATCTGGATCCGGCTGGACAGGAAAGACCAAAAAGAGTGGCTATTGTGAAGGTAAAAGCCCATCAGAGTATTTCTGGAGACCCTGTGATCATTGCGAATGTAGAGGCAGATATAGCAGCCAAAGAGGCAGCGAATCAGGGACTGTAGTGTATTGTATACAGAATATACAGTCCAGGATATTAGTAACCTTAAATAAGTTTAACAGTGTTTCTCCCACCCTCTAGGAGATCCCCCTGTTACCAGGTGTATGGTGCATGCTACCTGTTGGTTCACAAGAGGCTGAGTTGTCCGCCGATGCTTGTGGGGACAACAGGACAGACTTCTGGGGTATATACCCGACATTTACTCCATGGTACACCGCACCTCCATCTGCTGTAGCCTCCAGATGTATGGAGGTAATCTCCCACAGTAGAACGGTTTCCTCTCCCCCCAGAAAGATTACACACCAGACGGGAGGTGTAGATAACTTGCATCAGCTTTATTCTTCAGCAATCACAACAGTATTCAGGCAGTCCTGCCCAATACAGTCATTGATCTGTCTCCATACTTTGGATGGTCCCTGGACCTTCACAACAGGTCAAGGGCCCCCGCAGCAGTCCCTGCTCTTCCCCAGCCCTCTAGCAGGACCATGGGAAAAGGTAACCACTCCCTCTCCTCCTTAGGGAAGAGGACCAGGGCTTGCCACTGCACAGCAGCCCTGCGTGATACCATATCTCTCTCAATGGTAGAGACACTAAAGAATTTGGGGTTGCAACTCCCTTAAGTACAGTAGGGGTAGGAACTAGGTCTGAACCCATGATTGGACAGAACACAGATAGTCCCACCTCCTCCTCTGTCACTCAAGGGAAGCAGCCTGTGTGGGGAAACCCCATCATTGGTACTGGCACTGCCTGTTCTTACCAGGACCTGCATGCCAGTAAGGGCAGACTAGTAGCCACACTAGGCATGGCTACATAAGGAAGGGATAACAAGGTCTTACCTGTAACACAGGTTCTCCTTTGCTAAGGAACAGTTAAAAGGATGAGGGATTGAAAGAGCTATTATCAAAAGAACCCTTACCCGAGGGATACCTCCTTCATGATGCCAACACAAATGGAGAAAGGATGAACAAACTGTAATAATGTTATTATGGGACATACTGTATAGGGACGGATTTATTGAGGAAGTGTATGACCCAGAAACACTACAGCAAAACTTTACTAAAAACATGCAAGATAAGTATGTGCTCAAACACATGATTAGTATTTGCTCAAACACATGATTAGTATGTGCTCAAACACATGATTAGTATGTGCTCAAACACATCCCAGACTAAAAGGTAAGAAACCCCATATACAACTAGTACCAATGGCAGTGGGTATATGGGAGAATTTACAGATCGATTTTATAGGTCCTCTACCAAAGACAAAAGTAGAGTATGCATATGGGCTGGTAGTAGTGGATGTATTCACCAAATGGCCAGAGGTTATCCCTCTAAGAAATTGCATGGCCTTAATAACAGCAAAAGCCCTGTGGACACATATACAGTACAGTATTCAGCCACTGGGGTTTTCCAAAATGAATTGAGAGTTATAATGGCCCATATATTATAGGTTGTGAGGATTCGCCATTCTGGCAGCTGGAGACCTTCTCCTCACCTGAGAGCCCATGCCATGACAGACGCCCAGGATGTGCGATCTCACGGTCTGGTTACGTGCGCACGTACTACGCGCACACAGTCTGTTCTCCCACGGGCTCCGTTTCCAAGTCCCGCCTCCACAAAGGCGTGCAGCACGTTCGTTCACCCAGCCTCCCCTCTAACCTTCTTCCCAGTCTCTGCCCCCACTCCTGTGACGGGCAGGCCCGGCGCGGGAGTGACGCGCATTCCCGGACTTCGCCCCCTGACCCCAGTGACGCGCGTGGATCGGCGCGCGTTCGGTACCGCCTTCAAAACTCGGGCACGCTCTGCAGAGGGACATGCGCAGTGCGCAAGTGATGCGCGACCTGGTCACCAGTACTCCACGTCGGCGACGCGCGCAACCCATAGCTCCGCCTCCACTTCTAATCGGGCTGTGTCATAGGGCTCACCTGTGTGACACAGCAGCCTATGGGATTCTCTGCTCCGCCCTGGTTCTCCATTGGTTGATGGCTCTTTAAATAGCTGCCTTGCTCATTCACACATTGCTGAGCATAACCTAGTGTGACGCTGTGCCTTGCTGCATTCCTGCCTGGAACCTTGTTGCATCCTGAATGATTCCCACTACTGCCTGACTCCTGCTTCGTATTGGACTCCGCATATCTCCTCTCCTGACCCGGCTACGTATGACCATTCTGAACTCTCTAATCCTGACCTCAGCTAACCTTGCAACGATTACTCTCCACTCTCCAATCCTGACCTTGGCAAAGTACCCCAACGATCCGCTACTGTTCAATCCAGACCCGGCAAGTATAAAACGACTACTCTACCTTCTATACTCCTGACCCGGGTTGCAAGACCAATCTACACTCTAGGCGCGCCCTCGCGGTTGTGAGTTGGCGTTTATACAATTTCCTACCTCAGCCTCGCGGTCGCGTCTGGTTTGTTGTGAGCTACGCGTTATATAGGTAAAGTAATGAAGGCCGTGTAACGCTTGCGCTCACCACGAACAAGGTGGGACCCAGGTACTGAAGTGGGAAAGAACAAGACTGCGCACCCACAGCAGCGGGAGCACGCATGGAGGGTGGATAGACAGCGCAGCCAGGTCTGGGTTGGAGAGAGTGGGTTAGTGTGAGTACTTGCCGGGGTCCAGGGGCAGAGCTAGTGGGAGGGTTAGTGTCTGTTGTGTCATGGTCTAGGGTTGGAGCCAGGAGAGTGGTAGATTGTCCGAAAGCCGAGGTCTGGGATGGAGAGGTGTGGGTAGTCAGATACAAGCTGGGGTCTTTCTCCAGAGGTGGTCCAATAGTCAAGCCAGGGTCTTTATCCACAGGGGGTCCTATAATCAAGCCAGGTCTATACACAGGAAAGCAACAGAGAACACAGCAAGGCAAAAGCAAAGCAAATGCAGGAACACATGGTCACAAGAGTTATGCTCAGCAAAGCAGGAAGGGAAGTGGAAGTCCTTTATAGCAAGCAGGAACCAATGAGGCTTGGGGCAGAATGGAGGTGCGGCCTCCATGGAGGTCAGGATAGGCTGCAGGAGATAAGGGCCACTTAGAACAGTTGCCACAAAGCTGGGGGTTGGTGCACGACATCACGTGTGAGTGCCGCGCGAGAGAAGCGCGGCCCGTCCCGGGGGCGGAGCCAGGCTCTGTGGCACGGCTAGAAGAGCTGCGCGTGTGCGTGCACTCTGTAAACAGAGCGGGGTGTGCGCATGATCAGCAACCAGCGCAGAGGTCTGCGAAGAAACAGGTAAGAAGGAAACATGCCATATAGGGCGTGTTCCCCGATTCCTTACAGTACCCCCCCCTCGAGGAGCGGCCTCAGGACGACTCCCAAATGGCTTCTGTGGGTACCTGGCATGGAACCGTTTCAGCAAAGTCGGAACGTGCACCTGATGGTGCGGTAACCAGGACCTCTCCTCTGGACCGAATCCTTTGCAATGTACAAGAAATTGAAGTGATCCTCTGGACCATCTCGAGTCAATTATAGATTGGACCTCAAACTCTTCTTGGCCTTGTACCATCACCGGTGGAGGCCTGGGAGATCGATCAGGAAACAGAGCTTTTGAAGACAGGTTTAAGAAGTGAGACATGAAACACTGTCGGAATTTTCATGGCCTGAGGAAGTTCCAAGCGGTAAGTCACAGGAGTTATCCATTCCATAACCGTGAAGGGGCCTAAGAATCTTGGAGCCAGCTTCAGCGTAGGGGTCTTCAGTCTGATATTCTTGGAAGACAGCCACGCCTTGTCTCCTGGCCTGAATTTAGGTGACTCACGGCGATGATGGTCAGCCTGTGATTTTTGTTTGTGTACAGCCTCTTGGAGAGTGTTCTGAATCTTTTTCCAAGAATCTTGTAATGAGTTAATTCTGAAATCTGCTGCTTGGACGGCGGACGGTATAGAAGAGATGGGAAGACTTGATGAGTGGAACCTGTAATTAATAAAGAAGGGCGACTCTAGTGTGGACTCGTTTTTTAAGGAGTTATGGGCGAACTCAACCCAAGAGAGCAGGTCCACCCATTTGTTCTGTGCATCGGAGATAAAACACCTGAGGTACTGCTCCAACTATTGATTTGGTCTCTCGGTCTGCCTGTTGGTCTGTGGGTGGTATTCTGATGAAAATAATACCAAATAACAAGTAGTAATAACAAACCTCTGAGCAAATGCCCGCCAAAATTTGGACACAAACTGAGATCCACGATCGGATACTATGGAAAGAGGGACTCCATGGATGCGGAAAATCTCCTTGATAAAGACATCAGCCAGGGTAGCAGAATTGGGAAGGCCTTTGAGGGGTATGAAATGTGATTGCTTTCGAAAAACGATCCACCACAACGAGTATCGTGTTCATGCCGCTAGAAACAGGGAGCTCGACCATTAAATCCATTGAAAGATGGGTCCGTGGACGTCAGGAAGAGGCAAGGGAAAATACATGAAAAAAAATAAATATATAACAACCATATATTGTCCCTGTATGCATGTATGTATAGCCATAGGGACATACATAAATACAGGGACAATAACTTTGCCAAAAAAATATGTGTCACATTAAAAAAACCTGAAAAAATACAATAACATACATTTATTTTGTTTACTTACCTTTAGATGACCTCACTCACGAATCTCGGGGACACCGCATGCTCTCGAACTAATCTACGCAACAGAAACAAGTTAAGCAAGAAAAAAAGTATTTTTCTTCTTTTTAAAAATTTGTAATCCATACCGTCAGTCTTCGGGGGTCTTCTGGGGTCTTCTTCTGTCTTTTCCTCTTCATCTGTATCTTCTTCCGTCACGCCCAGGTCCTCTTGTTGCTGGAGGAGGTCTATTCTCCTCGGCTTCTTGCTGTAAAATGAGGCGACATAGGCTTTTATAGGCCTATGTCGTCACATTTCCATCAAATGGTTCCCACGGTCCTGATTGGGCAGTGAAAACCATGTGATTTATTTTTGATGACGTCATTTAAAGGTAATGAAGCCAGCTAATCAGAATGGCTGTGCTTCATTTCCCTTTAAGATGAAGTCATCAAAAGCAAGATGGCCGACGTCACCTGGTACTTGAGCCAATCTGAGCTTGGGAACTAAATCCCAACTCTGATTGGCTGAAGTAGACCATGTGACAGAGGTTTGGTGGAGAAAGGATGTGACATCATCCAAAGGGAGTCACATGGTACTTGAGCCAATCAGAGCGTGGGAACTAAATCCCCAATCTGATTGGCTCAAGTACCATATGACTCCCTTTGCATGACGTCACATCCTTTCTCCCCCAAGCCTCTGTCATATGGTCTACTACAGCCAATCAGAGTTGGGATTTCGTTCCCACGCTCTGATTGGCTCAAGATGATGCATCAGTGATCAATGTCACATTCAATTGAATAATAGGCATGAAGAATCCATGAAAGTCCATAATGTACATGGCCAACATTTACCCCTCATGCACACATGATACATATTTTGATGAATTTTGATAATTGTCATGGTTATAAGAAAGAAGAGTGAGATTTACATACCATAGACAGGTGGCCACGTACACACAGCATAGCTTGTATACACAAGATGTGTAGAACCAACACAATCCTATGATGAAAAAATATTGTAACATTTAAGTCAACTAAACAGGATCGACAAGTTATGGTCTTGAAGCTCTGCACTTCTTGCTCTTAGGAAGTAACCGATTACTTCTAAACCCATGCTGGTATACAGGGATTCGACGTCTAGTGATGCCAAGAAAGTATCGGTCGATACTTGTACACCATCGATTCTGAGTAAGACATCCGTCGTGTCTTTGGTGTATGAAGGTAAACTCAGTAGAAGTGGTCTCAATACTTCATCAGGCTAGGTACTGGCATGTTCACTAAGCGATTAGATCCCTGATACTAATGGGCTACCTGGTGGGTTTAGTGCATTTTTGTGCAGCTTGGGTATGGAGTAGAATGTCGCTACTTTTGGCTTATTAACCAACATATAATTATATGAATTCTCCGAAATCAACTTTTTCGCGAGAGCATCTTTAAGGATCGATTGCAGTGTTTTGAAATAGAGAATTGTAGGGTCCCCTTGTAATACCTCATAACAGGTGCGATCCTGTAAAAGTCTGAGGTTCTCTTTACAGTAATATTGTTCATCCATTAAAACAATATTTCCTCCTATATCAGAAAGTTTGATAATCGCCTCCTCTAGATCCATTAACTCCCAGACGGCTTTATATTCTGTGAAGGTCATATTATTATGGCCCTCGCCAACTGGTAGATGTTCTAGGTCTTTCATAACAAGTTTCCGGAACATGTCAATATTTGTATTAGAATTCATAGGTGGTGTATACTGACTTTTGGGTTTTAGCGATGTAAATGGACCCTGTCCCAATTCTCTATTACTGACACACGAGTTCAACTATACACAGTAGCACAGCACGCCTAGCGCTATTATTTAGGTTTTAATTGAGTTTGTTTCCGATATTATCAATTACATTTTGTTATTTTATATTTAGTGGAGATGAGTGCATCATATGGGAGCTTTTCTCTTTAATTACACGTATACTTTCATCCAAGATAGCACCACTCTTATTTCAGTAATTGGCTAGCTGAGCAGGACCGCTCTCCCTTTCCCTCCCCCCTCCCTATTCCATTACAAGTGGCTGGCACTTACCAGAGAAATAGGATCTTAACATCTGAGCGATCAAACTGGATAACAGTGGGGGGAAAGAAGGTCCCTTTTCCCGACAGAACAGCCCAAGGACCGCTGAATCCAACGAGCAGCGGTTAAAGCTACGGTGAGTGTACCAAGGCTACAGTGCAGCACCGGGTAGGCGCGGGGACCGTACATGTGAGAGGTTTGTGAAGCGAAAGCCCTGGGGTAAGACTACATAAAACACCTTGCCGGCACACTCACATACAAAGCATTAACAGAGAGACTTTGCACAACCAACAACACTAGTACTGTAATTGAAGAGATACTACATATATACCGTACATTGGACAGAAAAAGCAGTCCAGAAGCACTGGAGCTCTGAATTCAACCACAAGGTATATTTTAAACAACTGAAGGAACAAAAAAAACATGTATACCCCTACAATCAGGGTATAGGGGATTACCCTATAAACAGGTAAGAGGGAATTAAACCTGCTTTTAAGGTCACAAAAGTGGAAACAAATTGAAACTCAGAAACATAAAGTGGACTGAACTAGCAATCTAACACTTGCTACTTTTAGAAGTGTGGTTATTATATTCCAACATACTCATTCTCAAACAGTAAGGACTATACTGGGAATTAATTTTCCATACAGTATACAATTGTAAGCAATAGTCTATCTGCTTGAAAATGTAATGTTATGTTTATTTTAATTATTGGTTGTTGTTGTTAATAATTGTGCTCAATTCAATTGTGACAATTGTGTGTCATCAATTAATGTTCAACTATTTTTATTACATCTATTTTTATATATTTTGCATCTGCATATTGTTGCGTTCTCAGAGATCCTGGTACAAACTGCATCTGGGGAATTAAGGTTCTCATTAATAGGTTACATTTCATGCGCTAGTGCGGGTGTTATTTTTCTTCCATTTTTGCTGTAGGGAACTGAGAATCCCACATTATTCACCTAAGCAGCAGAAAACCAACCAACACATTGTAGTGTGTCCCACTTAACTATTGTAGATAATTTACATTAGAGAATTTACAACAGCTGCAGGACACTCTCCATTGTGCTTCAACAAACTTAGCTTCTGTACCAGGACCATCTCCTAACGGTGCTGGTACGTTTGTTGAGGAGGGGTTAGTCATGGTAAAAAACCTTTTGGAAACCAGGTCCGTGGAAGGCAAACTGGGAAGGTCCCTACATTATTCTTAAAAAGTTGGGATCCAGTTTGTATGTGAAAACAGTCTCCCCCTAAAGACCATGCTTTTTGGTCCACATTGATCAATGTAAATTATACAAAGGAGAGGCAGGTAGATTTGAGCCAACAGATATCACTGCTAAGAACTGATATTGTAATTATCTCTCTAGGTGAAGGATGCCAGCGACTGAAATTAGGAAGGAATGACTGATTGGACACAAACTACCGGACAACCCGGATTCTCTCCCCACCTTGCGTGCATATCTTTTGCAGACCGATGGTATCTGAGATTCTTTGGAGCCAGAGTTGTCCAAGCTGCGCAAGAAGAACAGCAACCACTTCTTGAGCCGGAACCCAAGATAACGGACCAGACCGGAAGCAAGAAAAAGAAGACATCCAAACCTCGCGAAAGAAACATAATTCACACTATTTCTTGCTATGATTTATATACAGTACACGGAAAACACGGTACAGGACAAAAACAAAGTACTAAGGACATATGTCACCATCAAGAAAGTGGGATGTAATAAGAAAAACAACAGACATGTAACCCACCATACTGTATGTAAATGAGAATAATGAAGCTGAATGGACAGTCATAACTGAAAATAATCAGATATATGTACATGAAACAGGAAAAGGCAGTGAAAGAACTGTGGTATGGCCCAATATGACCTGGAATGTTTGAAGGATAGGAGTATGTAATATGACAATCACTCGTATAGTAATATCAGTAAATTACACTATTCCATTACATAGCACAAGAATGTGCCAATGGGTCCCAAGCAATGCAGCCTGTGTACCCACACAGTATCTGAAAGGAACCCGACAGATAAGAAAGGAAGGTAACTTCAATACTAATGGGGAGACTAGAACATGGAGCTCAATATGAAAAAAAGTGTATGGCCATTCAATATTCAAGGTTCTACATATATGAGACTGTAAGAAATCCAGTTCAGTGATATGATTATATTGTAATATGTGTGAATCAAGACAAAATGCCAAAGTATACAGTATATTGTCTGATTGGTAACAGTTCTTTCATTACATACATATTATATCGCATATTAAGCGCATAATATTGAAATTAGAATTAGTCTGATAGATTTAGTTACATTGGGGTGGTATATTGAGAGTGCAGCTGTTCTGAGTTCTCTGTAGTGGGGTTCTGTGTGGGTGACATTTGAGTGACTATGGACAACTGTGGTTAGAGCTGATGTAATCAGAAGAGGCTATGGATCTTTCCAGAAGACATGCCATATTAGGTTATTCTCTATATGGAGATGTGGACAGTTCCTTATCAGATGACATCAGTTTGAAGCTGCAGGACCTTATATGGTAATAGAATTAGTGATAGCAAAAGCTGACTAAGGGATATTATCTGGATAAAAACTGGCAGGGGGGTAGCTGAACAAAGGACAGAGTTGCACAGAAGGATTACACCAGAAAGATGTGAGGGATAACACAAAGATGAAGGAAAGAAGCTTCAACATCATGATATTACGTTAAAATACAAAAACAGAAAAAGTATGTAACTATCTTTAATATTATGACTTATTTGGAATGCCACCACCATTTTGTACTATTTTTGTATGGGAATATTTATCGTCCAAATAAACGTTTCTTTTTATGTGATGTGACTTGAATGCTGAGTATTGTGGTGCTGGGTTAATTGAAGACAGAGAAATAAGGACATTTTACAGAGACCATGGGACGTTTCTGTGGGAAGGTTTATCAATAACTAATTTAGCTGGTCTGGATGGATCTATGGAAAGACTTTAATTCACATTCATTGACATATTTAACCAATAGTTCTGAAATAGGTGTCGTGGATGTACAAATCAATAAAATGGATAATCCCATCCAGATACATGCAGATAGCCTGTGAGTAAGCCTATGGGAGTAAGATTTGGACTCTACATCTGGCATGTGAATATGTCTGAATGGAATATCAACAAACATTATGAGCAGTGCGGTCCTTATATTAGGATGGCTCAGTATAATTTTGGTCAATGGTTAGGCTCTCATAGCATGGGATACACCAAAAAAAGAAGAGAATGCATGATACAGTCCTAGGAGGTGTAGGACCAGTAACTGGTATGTATCTTAAATGGTATAGATATTGAAACTTTATCAAGTAGACTAACACAAAAGGCCGAACTATGAAGTAAAAATGCTGATTTAGATGTGTATGCTTCGGGAGTATAGCAAAGTATTATACACTCCCAGGTTAAAAGTACAGACTGCTATATACAGGTCTATAGCAGCAGGTTTTCTAAATATAACCTGTACAGTATGAATATTAGCAAATGATACAGGAAAGAATACAATGTGTTTTCAGTTACACAAAGTAATGTATACAAATGCAAAGATACTTCTTTTAGGGGACATTAGATTGGCTCTTTTTATTCTTTTGTATGTTTTTCAGCACCCGAGAGCATGGACGGTGATCAAGATGAGGATGTCCTTCATCGTGGGTGCCGGACAAGGGTGAGTGCAAAATGTATTTATTTTATTTATTGTGATTAATGTGTTTTTAATGGGCAAATGCATTATTATCCATATGTGGATAATAGTAATTTTGCCCATTACTGTAGTGTATGTGTTAGGGGGGGTGGGTATTTTTTTACTGTATTGTTTATTTTTTGGGGGCACACCATTGGTACCGCAGGCCCGCTGACGGCCACGGGGACCCCTGGATGCCCGCGGGGACTTCCAGACAACCCCGTGGGGACCCCCGCGGACCCCCGTAGTCCCGCAGGGATCACCCAGGGACCCCCGCGGTGTCAGCCGGGGTCACCCGCGGGTCTGTTGTATGGATGGTGTGCCTGCAAAAAGGTAAACAAAGAAAAAAGTCCAGCTCCTTTTGCGCCTGCCTTTAGCTGGCGCGTTTTTTCCGGCGCGTTTTAAACCCCGATTCACTTAGCGCTGCTTAGTAAATCTCAAGTACTGGCAAAAAATCAGCGCATTTGCCTGATCGGACACATTTTGCGCCGAGGGCTGAAAAAATGCCTTTTAAGAGCAATAAAGCACAGTTATCACTGCTTAGTGAATCGCACTGCAGCCTTTATCAGACTTAAAGGGTACTTTGCGCTCTGAAAGCCACTTATCGGAGCTTAGTGAATCACCCCCAATGTGTCTTCAGTTACAGGACGTAATGTATACAAATGCAAAGATAATTCTCCAGTCATTGCTATCAGGACATTGGCTCTTGGAAATAGAAACCAAGAAACTTGGAGAGTTTAGGGCATATGATGGGAAGTAATATTTTGTGGCACTCGTGTAAATTAAAGTAGGGGGACATTAAGAAAGACTACATTATTTATGAGGTTAACCACTTATGTTGCCAAAATAAGTAATTACCAAAAAAGAAAGAAAAAAGGGGATGAAAGTTGGAAGGTAGGGGCAGTTCCCTTGATGGATTACTAGCAATAAACATTGCTTTTAAACGTATAATGAAATATCTCAACAGTGCTTTAACCATCATGTACTGTATTATACAGACCTGTATTATGTTTTGCCTTTGTCTTAATGACGTACATTAGGATCTTTAAGCCATAAGCTTCCATAAGGATACTCCGCACAGCTGGTCTAACAGTCTCAGGTTGCTGAGCATAGCGGTCCCTGGTGACTAGGAGATGTGCTCAATGTGCTGTATATTTCCCCCGACACCAGAGAGCCATCTCGGGTAGACGCCGCCCACTCGCAACCGCCCGGGGAAGAAGTCTCTGAGCCGGGGTCCTCTCTGATTTCAGGTGTTGGTGAACCACAAGAGATACATTTCGGCCGATTCCGAAATGGTGAAGATGAGGGTTTCCTTCATCAGAAAATATTCTGTAAGTGCATGGGTAAGATAGTTTGAAATTTTCATTCTGATTAAAGAGCTGAGAACACATTTTGCTGGGCGGATTTCTGAGAGACTGGAACTAAATAGTCATGGAAGATGATATATTTCATTTTTTCCGGCTGTGACTAGATTTGCAAGCCCTTAGAATGTCATCGGCAAAGTTCAGGATTCGTGCGAGAACTGACCTAGGTCTTTCAGTGTTGCCTTGTTTGTGAACGCCCACTCAGTGAGCCCATTCTACTCCCAACAGAGTATTGTCCATTCTGTGCAAAACGCTAGAAGATGATTTTGTTTGATAGATTCCGGAAGTTCAAATAGTCTGATGTTATTTCTTCTTGTGTGATTCTCCATATCATTTAGGTCAGTGGTGATCAACTCCGGTCCTCAACACCCACCCAACCCTTCCCAGGTCAGGTTTTCAGGACATCCCTGCTTCAGCACAGGTGGCTCAATTACATGGTGGACTCTGATTGAGCCACCTGTGCTGAAGCAGGGATATCCTTAAAAACCTGAGGACAGGAGTTGAGCACCCCTGGTCTTCCTTGTGTTGCGGGAGATATTTTTATTTTCCAGTGTTTATACAAGAGCTCGGATATCACTGGTATCGTCTTCTACTTTGGTTAATCTCTTCTCCCCTTCCCCTTGACTTTTCCTCTGAGCGGTGAGTTACATTTTTCATTGTCCTCAATGGAATAATGCAGTTCGTCTGGTATGCTGTCAATACAGATGCAGCGGCCGTTATTTGAACAAATCACGAAATGGATTTTGAGATTTCCCTGTATTCTGCACAAGTTTTGCCAGTGCAGACTATAATGGCCCATCGGATTAACACAGCAGGGGTCCCTGCTGTGTGAGTCCTACCGGGGTCTGCCTTTCTGTAATAGACGCGCAGAAAGAGATATGCTGCAATCAGTCACTCTAACTGCGCGCCTCTCACCGGCGATCGCGGGGGTTTTATTTAATTTTAAACATTACAGTAATGTAGCAGGGGGTCTCCGGAGCTGAACCGCATTGGTTTCAGGTCTGGGGACCCCCTACTTCCCGAGATACAGGCCCCGTTATGGGGTTAAAACAGAAGAAAAGTGCGCAACCCAAAAGACACTTAATCGTTAAAAGACAATGTCTAAATTATACACC
This sequence comes from Ascaphus truei, assembly GCF_040206685.1. NCBI lineage: Eukaryota > Metazoa > Chordata > Amphibia > Anura > Ascaphidae > Ascaphus > Ascaphus truei. The sequence goes on along the minus strand of NC_134488.1, from coordinate 34,931,722 downwards.
ATATAATCAGGCCTTGGTAATAAATTTGTCTAAATGCAAGGCTCAACCCCACTGTGGAAGTGACAAAAACCTAAAGTAAATCCATACAAAACCGTTGGATGTGGCGTCTGCTGCTAAAATAAAGAGTGGCTCAAACACTCCCACGAACTAAGAGATAAAAACACAAAAAAAAGCGCAAGACGCAAATGGTGAAGTATATCAAAGTAATATTAGTATTAAAAGGGTAAGTAATCTGCGTACATCAATCCATATAACTTTGTATGGTCCTTTTTTCAAGCCATAACTTATTCTCTTCTAATAGCAATTTTTCTAAAGTTTTAAAATGATCTTTAACAGATGTTGAAACAATTGACTCAGATGACACATTAATAACCTCTTCAGAAAAGAGGAGATTGAAATGCTCCTCTCGTTTAGCTCTGCAATTAGCTAAACTCCACACCATATTGCAAGTTGATATACTGTGCTCAGCCCTAAAATTAACTAAGTGAAATAAAGTGCAGCACAAATAAGTTCAGTTTTATTCATGTTCTTATTTTTATTTTTATTTACCTATGTCCATTGAGCAATGCAACAATCCATTCTATATCTTTTGGAGTTTTTCTCCTATTATATAGCATATGCCATATGTTAATTACTCATTCATGAGATACTAATCGCAGTAATCTAATTTTAATCATGCTGTGTTTTAATCATGTTTTTTCATTTTTTCTTCCCCTCATTTTTATATTTCTTTTTTGCAGATGATTGTGCTATATGAATAAAATTGTGTTTATTGTATCATATGTATTATTTACAATTACTAAAATCACTGTCACACCCTCTAATTTTGAGCGATTCTATCTGATTGGCCTTGGTCCAATTGTCTGACCAATTACCTACTAGCCATATGTATTTAAGCTCAGAGTCAGTGACAGTGAATTTATCCCTGATGAAGAAGCCTTTGTTCAGCTTCGAAACGCGTAGGATTACTTTCTGTAACGTTTGCGGTACCTTTTAAACCCCTCGCCATTATATTGTGTATTTTTGAGCATTTTATTGTGCCTAACTTCTGCCCGCATTGATCCAACATGGCCGGTGTGCAGCTTTGTGCTGCGCGTGTGACGTCATCTCAGTGCGCGCCTACCGACGGGACTCCACCGTTGAAACGCCAGCTGCTGAGACCGCAGTAAAGATAGATCTGGACACTGTCACGGTACCGGCTGAAGGAGACTCGCACTATATGTGTTTAGTGCCTTATATGGCACTGGTGATCGAGCGATCTTGCTGGATGCTGTGGATGCTAATCACGTTTTGCTGTGACTGTGAGAGACCGTGGGAAACGCAGGCAGCAGTTCCAGACTGCAGGAGCAGAGTGACCAGAGCTGTATCCACCAGACCACTCCATCTTATGCTTGCCGTGTGGTAATTTCGTATTATTAACACGTAAATGCGCTTATTATACAACATTGATGTACGCAGATTACTTACCCTTTTAATACTAATATTACTTTGATATACTTCACCATTTGCGTCTTGTGCTTTTTTGTGTGTTTTTACCCATTATGGGGTGCCAGTATCTCCTATGCATTGAAATGTCTCGCGTTCGTGACCATTAATCAAATGGGAATTTGTGTCTGCCTCGAGTATACAGCATTACCCCTCTAGAGAGAAATTAACTTCAGCAGCGCCCTTCAGCAACTCTTCGATTACATTTTTTGAGGGGCAAAATGCAGGTTTGGCAGTTGAGACACAGGGGGTTATGCACTAAGCAGTGATAAGTGCTTTTAAGTGAGATAAAAAGTCATCTTAGCGTGATATTGCCTGCTGTGAGATTCACAAAGCAGTGATAAGTGCTTTTAAGTGAGATAAATGCCTTTATAGCGTGATACTGTCTTCTATGAGATTCACAAAGCTGTGATAAGTGCTTTTAAGTGGGATAAAAAGCCATTATAGCACAATACTGCACTGTTATCACTGCTTTGTGAATCTCACAGCAGGCAGTATCATGCTATAAAGGCATTTATCTCACTTAAAAGCACTTATCACTGCTTTGTGCATAGCCCCCAGAAAACTCACTTATCACTGCTTAGTGCATAACCCTCACAGTATATTTTGAGGAGCCAGTGCAGAGCTTTCAGATCCACCTCTAAGCACTCGCACCATACCAGAAGTTAGGTATGTCCTAGCTCTAAGCTTAGTAGAAGGCTTCTGGGATGTCCCCTCACATAGCTCTTTATGTTGAGTTCCCCACCAGATTGAGGCCAGGGCCTGTTAGGAGAAATTTTCTTTGCCAAAGTAACCATTCAATAAAGATGTTCTATTTTTGTTTGAGATGAAAGTGTCTGACACCCCTTTTTATTCTACTCGGGTCACCTCCCTGCTTCAAGATCCAGTAGCCAGGTTGTCCCCTGACAAAATTGACTAAGTATTTCCCAGAGATCGTTGTGATCAGGATGAGAAAACGGAAAAATAAAGGCAGTGTGACATTGTGCTACTAGCCCTTACTGCAGTACAGACATACCCCGGTTTAAGGACACTCATTTTAAGTACACTCGCGAGTAAGTACATATCACACAATAGGCAAATGGCAGCTCGTGCATGCGCCTGTCAGCACGTCCTTAACAGCAATACCAGCTCCCTACCTGTATCGAAGCTGTGCGCAAGCGGGGAGACTATAGAGCCTGTTACAAATGTGTTATTTACATGAGTTCTGCACGTATATGACGATTGCAGTACAGTATACAGTATGCATCGATAAGTGGGAAAAAGGTAGTGCTTCACTTTAAGTACATTATCGCTTTACATACATGCTCCGGTCCCATTGCGTACGTTAATGTGGGGTATGCCTGTAAAGGGTCTAAGGTTGCATGACCCTTCTGATACCCTAACTCCAGCAGTGCATGATGATTGCACTGGAAGGCTTCACAGGAATTAGAGGGCTTCCATTTAGCAATACCCTGTGAGTTTGGCAGGTATGAAGACTTTATTACTTTCCAATGTGTCTTTAATGTGATTCTAATTTCTAACTGAGACACACTGGGTCTTATTCAATAAAGTGTGATCGTGCCAATTCAGCATAACCGTACTTTATTGAACGAGGGCCACTATCTGTTACTCTACAGCGCCGAAATCCCAGGTAAGGCTGATCTATACATTCAGATATTGCATAACATACATGAAAGATGACTTATGTTACCACCATTTTACCCCAGTGGCTCATATTCCTAGAACCTTTCAGCCGGAGTTCTCAGATAATAATCACAGTACATGTACTGCGGACATTAGACTTCAAAAACTAAGGTTAGGGCCCCGAGATGTTGACATCAGCACAGCCATTTATATGTCCCATTCAGAAGTTGTTCCATTCCCCAGTTCTCTATCAAGTGACCTACCAGACTCGATCCCTTAGCATTTCCTTCTCTGATCCTCCTGCTTAGATATGCGAGGTCCCTGTGTGTCGCATTGTGGCTGAACTTGTAGACGCCCTGGAGGTTTCACTTTGCTGCGGCTCTGCAATGGCACTATAATTAGAGGGATCGATATATCACTGTCATAAAGCCTAGGTGTGCCCTGCTGGTTTCCTTCTTGGTGAAATATTTTGCTGGTCGTGTTGATGTTATTTGGCATTCTTCTGATGTTCATATTTCTTCGTAGTGGAAACACCTTAGGGGGAAAAGCTATTTCTGTGTATCAGGTATGCAAAATAAATTACTCCAAGAACTGGATTTAACAGCCAACCACTTGACAGGACGTGCGACATTAACAATGGCAACTGTAACACGATACAAAAACGGAACAATGACTGCACACCTACTGTAGGTAGCACACAAGTTCATTGTTAGACTGCAGCATATACTTTCGAATCTATCCATGTCTGATTATGTTATGAACGGGATGGCACAGCTCTGTCACCTCCTCATTCTGACTTCACTTCATCCAGACTTTTCACATCATATTCCTAGAAGTGCCCCTCTGTCCTGTTCACAGCCTCTCACACTTAGGGAAATGAGACTCAAAGCAGGGAATATGCCAGTGACATACTCTGCAGATATAACTCCTGACTACTAATAATATTTATTATATTTCTTTATATAGGTCCTTATTCTGAGTTGCAATAGAGGAAAGGGCTTTCCGTGCTGTGGGACAAGAATAAAGTATATAGTATTCATCAGGCAGAGGAGACTCCATACATCTTTCGATGTAATGTAGGAATGAGAGAGACAGAGAGAAACAAGTGACTTTCTAGATGTACACAGGAGTTACATAGTTACATAGATACATAGTTATATACATAACTACATAATTACATAGTTTCATAGTAGATGAGGTTGAAAAAGACATACAATACGTCCATCAAGTTCAACCTATGCTAAATTTAAACGACAGATACTTGATCCTATATTTGTACACAGTATATTGATCCAGAGGAAGGCAAACAAAAAAGCCCCAGGGAAATATCAGCTAATGATATCTCATAAGAGGAAAAATAAATTCCTTCCTGACTCCAAGAATTGGCAATCGGATGAATCCCTGGATCAACATTCTTCCCATGTTTACTTATTTGGTATATCCCTGTATACCTTTCCTTTTTAAAAAGATGTGCAACTTTTTTTTGAACAAATCTATTGTATCTGCCATCAGTCTCCACGGGTAATGATATTCCACATTGTAACTGCCCATACTGTAAAGAACCCTTTCCTTTGTTGCTGGTGAAATCTCCTTTCCTCTAACCTCAAGAGATGACCCTGTGTCCTTTGTACTGCCCTTGGGATGAATAGTTCTTTTGAAAGCTCCTTGTACTGTCCCCAAATATATTTGAATATAGTTATCATATCCCTACTTAGATGCCTCTTTTCTAATGTAAACAAATCTAATTTAGCTAGCCTCTTCTCATAAATCAGATTGTTTATCCCCTATATTAATTTGGTGGCTTTTCTCTGCACTTTTTCTAGTTCTATAATATCTTTTCTATGGAGTGGTGCCCAAAATTGTACTCCATATTCAATGTGTGGTCATACTACTGATTTATAAAGGAGCATAATTATGTTTACTTCCCTTCCATCCATTGCCCATTTAATGCAATGTAAGATCTTGTTTGCCTTTGCAGCAACTGCATGACTTTGGAGACTATTGCTATCTACAAGCACTCCTAAATCATTCTCCATCAATGATTATCCCCATTTAATTTGCAAGGTGCCCGTGTATTCTTGTTTCCCAAATGCATAACCTTATATTTATCTGTGCAAGCAAGAAAAAATCAGCGCTCAATATAATGAATAAATCAATAAAATAAATTTAGATGTGCAAAATAGGTGTAAATAAATAAGGAGGATTAGTATGATGTTAATTCAAATAGCAACCACTCAGGGGAAATTCACTATTAGAGGGAGTGCAAGCAGCTGGGGAGAATGGCAGATTTTCAAGGAAATTAACCTATTTCCAAAGACACGTAAAACAAAAAGGAAAAGTGTACATTCCTTGTGCATATTAAAATATAACACAATGTATTAAAAATAGGACAACCTAGGTTCGCTAGCAGAAATATTAAAAAAACATCATCTATAAAACAAAAAATACAGGTAGGACACTAGATGAACGGTTTCTCTCAATGGAGAGGAATAGGTATATGAGTCTGAAAAAGGTCTGTAGAGCTGAACGTGGGAGAATGTCCGATACAAACTGATTCCTGGCTTCCAATGCGGTGACAGCTAGAGTCTCATAACGATATCAATAGGTGTAAACGGAGTAAAGATGATGCGCCCAATTTGGCAAATTGTAACAGACCTTATGCTTCTTGGTGATAAACCTTTACCTTCCTGCTCCTGGAGAGGAGACTCCCAATTAGGCTGATTCGGGATAACCGTCAATGGTGTACCCGTCAGCTGGGACCTCCTTGAGCACGCTGATGGCAAGGAAGCTGGAGAGAGCAAACGTCTGCTAATTAGATAGAAAAATGGAGCCGGAATAGTCCTGCACCGGGATAAGATATCCACAGATAACAAGCAGTGCCGTGTGACAACAACAATCCTCCACGGTCAAATTCACTGTGTAGTAGGCAGGCAGCAAGTGTCCGCAGATGTAGATTCTCACCCCAGGATCCGCAGATCTTCAATAGCCAGAGAAATCAGTGTAGTCTCACCAGATTAAATGAATTGAGTCCATAGCAAATGCAAAGACTGTTCCAGAGCAAGTAGATCTCTGAGAGGGAATTCCTCAAACAGCTGATCCGGTGTCTGACGTGATGTTCGTCAGCTGTGACGCTGACTTCATCAGGGGAATGCCTTAGGGGTGTAACAAGGGACTATTTAAAGCCCACTCAGCTCTGTCCAATTGGTCAGTGAATAAATTGAAGATTACATTTATCTGTATTAAAACTCATCTGGCACCAAGTTCACCCAATCAGCCACAAGACCACTGGGCCCCTATTTTTCTCCCTTGGAAGGAAGGCACGTGAGCCTTGGAAAGCTCTGTACACTATAACTTTATATATCCCTCCCACACAGGTCCCATGTTAGTCCTATAAAAAGTATCACAACCTACAACAAAACAACACTTTTCCAGAACCAGTATGGGTGGCCCTCAAGTGTGGCGAGATGGGATCCACGATGTGACTCTAAAGAAAAAAATTATGTTTACTGCATTGGATTGAAGCCGGGAGTCTCCCGAGCTGACACGCATCAATATCAGCTCCCTCCGGAGACCCCCTGCTTCCATCCTATGTGATAAAAATACATTTACAGGCAACTTCATTACCTTAGCGGCAAACTGGTAAGGTAATGAAAGGGTTAAATACCAGTGCCCAGTTTATTGAGGGTAGAGGGGGTGGGTGAAAGTGGTATTTGGCCAGTGGTGAGTGTTCATGCCTACCGGGAGGGTTGTGGTAGGAATTAATCCCTTCATTAATTTAGCGGTTACTACCGCTAAGATAATGAAGGGGTTAACCCCTCCCGCTACCCACATGGTTGGCATAAACACCCACCACAGGCCACTCCAACCTTCACCCACTCCCTCTACCCCCAATAAGCATTAAAATACAATAAAAAAACAGTAATTCTAGCCAATACACCCATTGATTGCCAGTGTGGTTACCTATGTCTTCAATGTGAGCAAAGATAACCCCAATGGCAATGAATCGGCACCCAACAACCCACCCCATCTACCCCTAACTCCCTTCAACACATACAGTACAGTAATGGGCACAAATCCTATTAACCAGATCTCGATAATAGCGCATTAGTCCATTAAAAATAAAACATTATTGAGCCAGCATAAAGTAAATTAAAGTTGTATCAGGTAGCATCTGCTTCCCTCACTTCCCTCACCAACTACTACAGCAGCACCAACTACTACAGCAGCACCAACTACAGCCACTACAACTACTACAGCAGCACCAACTACTATAGCAGCCCCAACTACAGCTACTCCAACTACTACAGCCGCTCCAACTACAGCCGCTCCAACTACTACATCAGCACCAACTACTACAGCAGCACCAACTACTACAGCAGCACCAACTACTACAGCAGCACCAACTACAGCCACTACAACTACTACAGCAGCACCAACTACTACAGCAGCCCCAACTACAGCTACTCCAACTACTACAGCTGCTCCAATTACAGCCGCTCCAACTACTACAGCTGCTCCAACCACAGCTGCTCTAACTACTACAGCAGCACTAACTACTACAGCCGCTCCAACTACAACAATCGCACCAATCACTACAACTGCTCCAACCACAGCTGCTCCAACTACTACAGCTGAACCAACTACTACAGCAGCTCCAACCACAGCAGTTACAACTACAGCCGCTTCAACCACAGTCGCTCCAACCACAGCCGCTCTAACCACAGCCGCTCTAACCACAGCCGCTCCAACCACAGCCGCTCCAACCACAGCCTCTCCAACCACAGCTGCTCCAATCACAGACACTCTAACCACAGCCGCTCCAACCACAGACACTCCAACCACAGACGCTCCAACCACAGACGCTCCAACCACAGCCGCTCCAACCACAGCCGCTCCAACCACAGCCGCTCCAACCACAGCCGCTCCAACCACAGACACTCCAACCACAGCCGCTCCAACCACAACCGGTCCAACCACAGCCGCTCCAACCACAGACACTCCAACCACAGCCGCTCCAACCACAACCGGTCCAACCACAGACACTCCAACCACAGACACTCCAACCACAGCCGCTCCAACCACAACCGGTCCAACCACAGACACTCCAACCACAGCCGCTCCAACCACAGCCACTCCAACCACAGCAGTCTCCTGCAGAACAGATGCTCCAAAAGACACTATGTCTTATGGGAAAAAAATCAAGATAAAGATATCAGTATTCAGTGACTCGAAGCTGATGAACCTTCTGTACAGCAGCCAGCGCATCTCTCCTGGGGCCCCCCTGTACGTGGTTCTGGAGGCGCAGGACGCAGAAGGAGAGCAGCAAGTTTTGTTAGTGAATTCCTTCTATGCCAGTAAAAGCAAAAACCCTCAAAACATGGATTTCATTAACCATTTCATTAAGGACGGGTGAGTGACAGACAGGGGGGGGGGGGTTATATGACAAAACTCAATGATACGAGAGATAAAATATTATGATACATAAGCAAAAGGGTGTAACAATTGCATCAAATGGTGACATTGGCCTAAAGTTACTAAACAGTGGTACAAGCCACTTAACACAACTGTGAGATCATATGATTAATGCATTTTATTTTTCTTAAACTTAAGATAAGTATGAAAAAGATTAAGCTTGTTTTTTACAGTTTACACTTAAAATAATTGTGAAAATTGTAATCTGGAGATTGTGAGTGGATCCACAGTATAATGTCTCTCTCAGCTGTTCACCACTTACCTAACTTCTCCCCCCCAGGTCCCAGGCTAACGATACCGTCTGCGCTACCCCGATCTCTGACACTGAACCACTGAAGAAAACATTTTCATTCAATGCCTTCCGGTTTTCTGAAAGTGACCGTTTGTTTTTACACAGCAATGTGTCCCTGTGTGACAAGAAGGTCAGGGCCTGTGACACTGACGTGAGTACAATTATATTTACCACCAGACCCTGTGTCACCTTCAATATTCAGAAACTAGAGACCCTCCAAATACACACAGCTCTGTCACTGCACCTCCATCCTGCCCTGCAGCCATCTCTGCTATTCCTGTACTGACCCCACACACACAGCTCTGTCACTGCACCTCCATCCTGCCCTGCAGCCATCTCTGCTATTCCTGTACTGACCCCACACACACAGCTCTGTCACTGCACCTCCATCCTGCCCTGCAGCCATCTCTATTATTCCTGTACTGACCCCACACACACAGCTCTGTCACTGCAACTCCATCCTGCCCTGCAGCCATCTCTGCTATTCCTGTACTGACCCCACACACACAGCTCTGTCACTGCGCCTCCATCCTGCCCTGCAGCCATCTCTGCTATTCCTGTACTGACCCCACACACACAGCTCTGTCACTGCACCTCCATCCTGCCCTGCAACTCTCTCTTCTATTCCTGTACTGACCCCACACACACAGCTCTGTCACTTCACCTCCATCCTGCCCTGCAGCCATCTCTGCTATTCCTGTACTGACCACACACACACAGCTCTGTCACTGCACCTCCATCCTGCCCTGCAGCCCTCTCTACTATTCCTGTACTGACGCCACACACACAGCTCTGTCACTGCACCTCCATCCTGCCCTGCAACTCTCTCTTCTATTCCTGTACTGACCCCACACACACAGCTCTGTCACTGCACCTCCATCCTGCCCTGCAGCGATCTCTGCTATTCCTGTTCTGACCACACACACACAGCTCTGTCACTGCACCTCAATCCTTCCCTGCAACTCTCTCTTCTATTCCTGTACTGACCCCACACACACAGCTCTGTCACTGCACCTCCATCCTGCCCTGCAGCCATCTCTGCTATTCCTGTACTGACCCCACACACACAGCTCTGTCACTGCACCTCCATCCTGCCCTGCAACTCTCTCTTCTATTCCTGTACTTACCCCACACACACAGCTCTGTCACTGCACCTCCATCCTGCCCTGCAGCCCTCTCTGCTATTCCTGTACTGACCCCACACACACAGCTCTGTCACTGCACCTCCATCCTGCCCTGCAGCCGTCTCTACTATTCCTGTACTGACCCCACACACACAGCTCTGTCACTGCACCTCCATCCTGCCCTGCAGCCGTCTCTGCTATTCCTGTACTGACCCCACACACAGCTCTGTCACTGCACCTCCATCCTGCCCTGCAGCCATTTCTGCTATTCCTGTACTGACCCCACACACAGCTCTGTCACTGCACCTCCATCCTGCCCTGCAGCTGTCTCTGCTATTCCTGTACTGACCACACACACACAGCTCTGTCACTGCGCCTCCATCCTGCCCTGCAGCCCTCTCTACTATTCCTGTACTGACCCCACACACACAACTCTGTCACTGCACCTCCATCCTGCCCTGCAGCCGTCTCTGCTATTCCTGTACTGACCCCACACACACAGCTCTGTCACTGCACCTCTCTGTTGTAACTGTACTAATCTCTAAACACAGGGCCATCAATGCTCCTCCATCCTGCTCTACCGTCTCCTGTGCTATTTAAGTACTATCACCCCCAACAAACACACAGCTCGGCCACCGTATTAATGCGTATGGTTTGGTAACTTTTTTTTTGCAGCCTCACAAGGGATCACACAGACGTCGGAGAGAGGCCCAGGATATGGAGACAACACAGCTGAAATATGTGATCAAGTTGAAAGGTACGGTCCCACAGACAGGAAACACTAAGGCGTTTGATGCACCTCAGCAGGACGACTCGCACCCAGGGCCGCTGACAGCTTTCCAGGGCCCCCCCCTGTCAGTAGCCTTGCGAGGCCCCCCTCTTTCTCTTACACACCTCTTCCCACTCACCCACCTCTCTCTCGTTCACTCTCCTGTCTTAGGCCTGGGACATAGTGCCTTTAACAGTGCTGATGCGCGCTGAGGCTCATTGGGCGCCATCCTCATTGGGCGAACCGCTCACGTGACCGGCCCAGCGCTCCGGCAAGCGGGGAAATTTCAAAACTCTGTCAGACACACGCTTCCCCAAGCGTGCTGACGCGTGCGCGAGCCCCTGCTAAAGCCGCTTTCATTGCGGCTGCAGGGGCTCAGTGCCGAGCAGCAGCACGGCTCAGCACGGGTCAGCGCATAAGCGCTGACCATGCCCGAGGCCTTAGGCTGCATCCCCACTGGCGCTGAGCGCGCTCATGCTTGAGAATGGTGACGTCACCAACTCTGTAAGCACGAGCGCCGGGTGTCCTGCCTATTTCGCAAGCACGCGTGGGGGGGGGGGGGGGCGCATTGAGGGCAAGTTGAGCGCGTTTGAAAGTTCATTTTTTTGGTTTACTCAAGGGCCAAGCTTGAGTGAGTGTGCATGCCCGCATCTACACATATAGATTTATGTAAGTAAAAGTGGCAAGCACCGCGTGCTCAGCACGCTCAGTGCCAGCGGGGACGCAGCCCTACTCTTACTCTCACTCCACCACCTCCTCTCTCTCATTCCCTCCCCTCTCTTTCACACTCCCTCCCCCTATCTCGCATTGAGTCTCCCCTCTCTCTCACACCCACCCCCTCTCACTCCCAACTCCTCACTCCCACCACTCTCACTCCCACCCCTCTCCCACCCCCACACCCACTTCTCTCACTCCCACACCCCCACCCACCTCTCTCACTCCCACACGCCTCTCCCACTCACACCCTCCTCTCTCACTCCCACACCCCCTTTCCCATCCCCCCTCTCCCATCTCTCTCACTCCCACACCCCTCTCTCACTTCTCTCACTCCCACACCCCTCTCTCACTTCTCTCACTCCCACACCCCTCTTCCACCTCTCTCATTCCCACCCACCCCTCTCTCACTCCCACCCCCCTCTCCCACCTCTCACTCCCACCCCCCCTCTCCCACCCCTCTCCCTCCCACCCCCCCTCTCCCACCCCTCTCCCTCCCACCCCCCCTCTCCCACCCCTCTCCCCCTCCTCTCTCCCTCTCCCACCCCCTCTCTCACTCCCTCCCCACCTTCTCTCACTCCCTCCCCTCACTCTTACTCACTTCCAACCCTCTTACTCACTCCCTGCCCTCTCTCATTCCCTCCCACCTCTCTTACACTTCCTCCTCTCTCTCTCACCACCACCACCACAATACCCACACCCCCCATTACAAGACACAGGCCCGTCGCCGTCGCCGCCGCCGCCGCAGGTGGGGAGAGCTGGGGCCTGGCAGCAGGACGCAGAAGTTGGACCCGACCTCTGTCAGAGCCCAACATCCATCACCGTCCGGGCCTGGGACAGTGGTCCCGGCTCTCCCCCCGGTCGGCAACCGCGCTCCCACCTGTGACACATTCCTACTTATATCCCCAGCTGCGCTGCAGAAGGTGTGTTCTCATTCTGACACTTCCCTTTCCTTTTACAGGAAACAAATAGCAGGAAGTCGATTACAGATCCCCGCCTAGTAAGTACTCCCCTGATCTGACGATATATCCTGCGTAATCCTGATTGTTTGTGGCTGCCATTGTGATTCTGGGAAAACTGGTTTATAGAGAGGAATCCAGATTTAAAAGGTGCAACCCCACGTAGTCAGCCAAAAAAAAACGTTTGCCAACAATTTAACAATAGGATTGGTTTCCTTAAACAAACCGTACCGTGCTGGAAGCAAAGATTACGCGTCTTTTGAAATTGATTATAAATTGCATTTCTTCTGGGCTTCTGAAAGGGGCTTGTTTTTTTTTTTTTTAACCTTTACCCCACCTGTATCAGAGAGTAATTAAAGATAAGGTGAGGAGATGGCTTTTATGTTGTTGAACACACACTGATATCTGACAAAAGGGGTGCAGGCAGAGGAAATGGCATTTTGGGCCAATCACAAAAAGCCGTTTGCATTGTGCAGTTCAGGGGGGCTTTCAAGTAAAAATGTTGGGCCTACATGGGAGAGGTGTTAAAAGGCTGACTGCTTTCACTTTCCTGCTCGGTATTTCAGCTCCCACACTTATGCGTTGCTAAGTTGGGCGGCGCCTTTAACTACCAGGGTGTTCAGTGCCTTCAAGTGCACAAAGCTCACAACAAAGTCACACTTACACTGACGTGTGTCTCTGGCTTTCTTTGCAGCAGCAGCAGCAGCATTGTAATCAGTAACTAAACATACAGTAAAGGCGGAACCAGAGGATGTGCCACTGACTCATCCATCAATCTCTCTCTGTTCAGCTCCCCCCAGCCTGTGTCTTGGCGCCTCTCTATGTGGGAATATATTGTGATGTAGAAGGAACACCGTCCCTCCTGTGCTCGCTGTCTGGAATATAACCCCCTCTCTGGATCTCCCCCTAATGCAGGGGTGGCCAACACCTGTCCTCAAGGGCCACCAGCAGGTCAGGTTTTCAGGATATCCCTGCTTCAGCACAGGTAGCTCTCAATCAGTGGCTCAGTCGAAGACACAGACCCCACAACTGTATTTATTCATTCTAAATATTTCTGCATATATATGTTTGCACTTTTTTTAACATACATTTACGTATTTTATCATGTAAAACGACAATACCCTTTGTTGTCTAATCAGTATTGTACTGTATCTGCTTTTAAAATATTTAATACAGAATGTTTTCTCTGCTATTTTTCTGCCTCATTTATGTTTATATGTAAAGGCAGATGATAATAAATGATGCTTCCTTCAGTTTTTTTGTGCTGTTTTTTGTGGATGTTTGGACCTGGAAATTTAGCGACGTTTGACCCCAAAGTTCTGCCATGTAAAAGTGACTCCAGTTTTGTGATGTTTGATTCTCTCAGGTACTTAAGGATTTATGCACCAGCTAGGGTTGCCAGTTGTCCAGTATTGAACCGGACTGTCCTGTATTTGGACACTGTCCAGTAAAAAATGAGAGGTAATACTGGACATGTATGTGTATACCTGTATTACCTCTCTGGACATAGTGACCTGACCGACTTGGGTGGGGGGGGGGGGGCGGGATTTCCCCGAGCAGGGAGAGAGCAGGGCTGTTGCTCGGGCTGGGCAGCTTCCTCCATCCTGATTGGTTGCATTACCCAGCAGCAGCCAATCAGGAGGAGGTGTCAGGAGCCAGGGGGTGGGACCAAGGAGAGGAGGAAACAGCATGGAGCAGAAGGAGGTGTGTATTGAGTGCATTGCACTTTTCACTATTGTGTCCAGTATTGCTGGAGAGGGCACCTGGCAACCCTACCACCAGCACTGATTGCAGGTTCGGAGTTTGACCTTCTGAGGCCATGTCGAGTTTTAGAGGTCCTTAAAATTAGAAATAGATGTATTATTCTGACTAAGGGACCATTGAAAATCTTAATGTATAAATTTGAAATTTGTGGAGTTGTTGGTAGATGTGGTGAATCTGATTGGTCCGTGGGTCTGTCACAGCCTCTGGCCAATCAGATTGGTCCGTATCCCTGCCCCGCCCCGCACGCCTCTCATTGGCCTGCGTGGCTCTATGACGTCACCCAACTGCCACTCTCTTCTCCTCCTCACTCGCAGCTCAACTTCCCCCTCGGCCTCACCCAACTGCCACACACACGCACCCAGCAGCCCGGACCGCCGGCTCACCCCCCCCATCCCCCCACCATTACCCCCCCAGCTCACCTCCCCGCCGGCTCCCCCCATCACGCACCCGCAGCTCACCTCCCCACCGGGTCCCCCCCCTCCATCACCCCCCCTCACCCGCAGCTCATTGCGCGTGCGCACAATGCTCCCGTTACCTAGGGAGGGAGATGGGCGTGGGGGGTGGTGGTGCGCAGTCATGGCGCCGCCGCCGGACTAAATCCCCCAGCTTCCCCTTCGAGCGGGTGACGTGCTGGACCTGTCCCGCCTGGCTGCTCCTCCCTTTCCCTCTGGTCCCCTTCCCCACGGCGCTCCCTTGCTTGCCCGCGTGGGGAGGGAGATGGGCGCGTGTGTGATACTGTGTGTGTGTGTGTGATACTGTGTGTGTGACACTGTGTGCTGCGGGGGGGGGGGTCCAGAGCTGCGCAGGGGGGGGCAGAACTGCGCATGGGGCGGACCAGAGCTGCGCATGGGGCGGACCAGAGCTGCGCAGGGGGGGGGACCAGAGCTGCGTGGGGGGGCAGAGCTGCGCTGGGGGGGGACAGAGTTGCAGGGGGGGGGAGCGGAGAAAGACTGGGGGAGCGGAGAAAGAGACAGGGAGAGTGGAGAGAGGAGGGAACGCAAAATTTTAATCCCAGGCAACGCCGGGTCTCTCAGCTAGTATAAACATGAAACTGAAAGGAATGAAGACATTATACTAGCATTGTTCTATGCAAAGATGACGAAATAAAGCTAAAGTGAACCGTGTTTGCACATCACATTCATTTTAATATTAAAACATTCTCATTGGTGATTACTGATGTCTTCAAATGATAAGCTATGAAGTTTGTCATTTTCGATGCACACGATGCTTAGGGCCATGTTTGAATGAAAACGTGCATATTTATAGAGAAACGTCTGTTTCCCATACCTTCTTTATTTATCATCCGATTTTAGAACTTGAAATGTGTTCATTTATTTCTGTTTTTGAGGCCCTAAGCCAGGGGTGGGCAACTCCAGTCCTCAAAGGCCACCAACAGGTCAGGCTTTCAGGATATCCCTGCTGCAGCACAGGTGGCTCAATCAGTGGCTCAGTCTTCGATTGAGCTGAAGCAGGGATATCCTGAAAACCTAACCAGTTGGTGGCCTTTGAGGACCGAAGTTTCCCACCCCTGGTCTAAGTTGTAGCTTATGTAGTTTATGCGTAAATCTGGCACTAAGTGGTTGGACATTAGAAGGGGATAGCAGAGAGCCAAGGTTCAAACCAGAAGGATTCATTTACTTCACTCGCCCCTGAAGAATCTCCGTCAAGGAGGGAAACGCGTAGGGCGTTTTGGCGTGGTGACGTCAGCGCGAAGGAACTGAGAGAGACGGGTAGTATTAACATTTTGTGCTTGTGGTCTCTGCTGGTGCTCTTTTTAAATGCGATCGTGTCCAGGGTTAACTGGCTCTACTCGCTCAGTGGTTTTTTGCTACAGCCTGCCTCTATACTGTGATACATTGTGTTACTCTGTCCTGCAGCTAGCAGGGATTTTGTAGCAATTAGTTGCGATTCCATGTATGCTCTATCTCACTACTGCTAGTCTGCCAGCATCTGCTACACACTGAAACCCATTCATGCACTTATGGTTCAATGACTTGTTAAAAGGTTATGTGTGCAGGGATCTTTGCTAAGGACAATTATTTACAGTATTGATTATTTGTTGACGGCTTACTTTACAACCACAGTAAAAATCTGTTTACTGCTTTAATACCTAGCAGAGTGTTTAGCATCAGCTTATTCTGGTCTTTTATTATTTAATAGCTTGCCGTATATACTATCTGTGTAGAGTGATTGTTAAATGTCATTGGGCGCAGAATCAATCCACGTACCACCAACCTGTTATTGAGTTGCACATACAGTGATTATATCTACCAGTTTCAATATGGTAGGTTATATTTATTAGTCATAACATCATATTTATTAAACTTAGGACTAGCACACTGATTTGGGTTATTTATCAATACAGGTTGGGTGCTCGGTACGCTATGCCACATGACACACAATACACATACACAGGGCAAGCATTTTTTGAGCTTTCCCAGCTGAGTAACCCACTCTCCCATCAAGGCCTAATAGGTATCACTGCTTTTGATCTGTATAATTAAGCATCAGTATATCAGACTATATACCTTGGCCATCTATCATCTCCTCATTCCCTCCCGCCATTGTACATTATATGTATTAATTATTATCACTTTGTGTTAAGAACTTATTTTATCCCCAATAATAATTAAATGTTAAGTTTTAAAAGCCTAGGAGTGCACTACGAAATGAGCTTCTAGTTGTTAAGTGGTAGCAATAAATATGCTTTCACTTCTCAGCTGAAACCAAATTCTGTCTAGTGCAGCTCATCAGTTGCACCCACCGCCAATCTTGACGGCTCAGGCACCACCATATTATCATCACATCATTTGATTTAGAGAGCATTATATACTTTTCTTTGGTTTTCATTTTACTGTCTCTGTGCCAAACTACTGTAGTTATTAGAGGCAGGAACATGTAACCCCAGTAACTAGTTGTGTCCAGCAAAATATCTCCCCCGTTTATTTCCTCATAGGATAATTATTCAGCTGAACAAATTGGAGTGGATTTACAAAATACTGATTTGTATTTATGGTATGGTGACATTTCCATCAAGAGAATATCTTACCGGACCGATTAATTTACCCTGTTTGAAAAATCAGAGATACTGTATGCTCAAAATAAAATGAAAAACACACAGAGTCACCTTACTCGCCATGCATGCAAGAGAAAAATTAGTCATTGGTGCAGAGGGAAAATAATACGTAAGACACGGAAAAGTGGCCACAAGGGGTCACTCAAAGTCCCTGAAGATTGCACTCAATATACAATTTTGTACGGTATACATAAAGTACCAGTAATAACTAATACCACTAGTTCCAAAGTAATAACAGACCAACTGAGAAAGTCCCACACAACCAAATATAACAGGACAGAAAATCATTCCATTTTAATACACAATAAAATCCGACGAAAAGCTCAAAATTACAACTATAATATATAACATAAAAGGTCCCCTAGTAGGCAAAACGGAAAAATATAGTGGAAGTGAGTACTGGTATAGTGCTAGGATTATAACCCCATAAGAGTGTATATAGAGGTAGAACCCAGGACATAGTAACTCAGCTAATAGCCTCACTATGGTAACATGCAATGTAGCAACAGCTAAATAAAGAGTAATCTCATCCTGCTGAGGTTCACCAATACCCACAGACTGCAATGGAATAGGAAATATATACGTCCTGACCGCTGGTACTACGGAGGCAGCGGTATTCCAAATGCCGGGTAGTCTAAACGCCCGTTAGCAGTGAAAGCTGTGTGCATGTTCCGTCTCGCCACCCGTGACCGTCAGTGTAGTGACGTCACTGCGCCCCGACGAACGTTTCCCACGACCCACGCGCTTCTTAAACTGGTACTTTATGTATACTGTGCAACATTGTATATTGAGTGCAATCTTCAGGGACTTTTAGTGACCATGTGTGGCCACTTTTCTGTGTCTTACATATGCTCAGAATATCAATATCGAAGAAATTGCCACCATCACAATGTGAGAGCAGGGAGCTGTGTGACGGTGCTCGTCTCCGATCAGGAAGCGGACCCGCAGGGCTGAGGTAGAGATGCAAATAAACCGACCAGAGCCCAGGGACAAAGTCCTGTAAGAGTATCCATAGTCGTCAGGCAGGCAGGAGGTCAGGGCTGGTGGCAGTGGTGCAGAATCCAGGCAATAGGCAAAAGGTCAGGGCAGGTGGCAGGCAGCGAGGTCGGGGTCACGATCCGGGGTCAGAAACAGGAATTCCAAATGAACAGGGACGCAACAGGGATAGGCAAGACATAGGCTGGCCTCTGGAACAGGGAAGCCACAGGGACTGGCAAGCCAAACGGAAGGCTCAGGAACTAGAGGCGAGGAACCCAGGGAAACATATACACTACTCAGGCAGCGGCTGGAAGCCACTGGCTGATATTTAAGCATTTGAACAGGTGCAGCAATATAGCAGGCTGCCAGTAATCAAAATGCCCACAGCAGCCAGGTAAGGGCGGGTTCCAGCCAAAGCCTGGACTAGAACCCTTACAGCTGTCCCGGAGAGCGTACAGTGTATGCGTCTCAGTGGGAGATGACCAGAGATGACATGATGGAGTGTATGTGCACAGGGTTTATTACATATGGGAGTGCAAACATGAAGAGCGGCCGAGTGACTGTGGATAAGATGTCTCCAGAGAGCATTACACCGTTAGTCTGAAGGTCTTTGCTGAGATCGGAAGATAGCACAGATAAGCGCCTGATGAATGCGGAGTGCCAGGAGTACAGGAAATATCCTTTCAGACGTGAAGTGTGTGGGGTGTGCGATTATCTGCACATTTAGATTTTTTAAGCATACATTCATATAATACAAAAACAGATGAGATACCAGCACTCCTTACATATAGTAAACAGGAGTGACCGGCGCACGAGGGGATGATAACGAGTCAACACGAAAAAACTGAATGACACATGGTCCAGATGGGCCAGTGGTTCAGAAACAGAAACATCTGGATCTGAACCACTGGCCCATCTGGACCATGTGTCATTAACACATTTATAGGGGATCTGTTCCTGAACCACTGGCCCATCTGGACTATGTGTCATTAACACATTTATAGGGGATCTGTTCCTGAACCACTGGCCCATCTGGACCATGTGTCATTCACTTTTTTCGTGTACATTCATATAATCCTCAAAAGACAAAAAGCTCTAGTGCTACATCCAACCTGACATATGATATTGTTAAAAACTTATCTGTTTGTCTTCTCATAAGTGAGGGTAATTTTGTATTGTATTTTATTGTATGTCTTTATTTATATAGCGCCAAAAGTGTACTCAGCGCTTCACAAAGAATACAGTACAGGGAATTTTAAAAATACAATAAATGCAGCAAAAATCAGACAATGGGAAAGGAAATCCCTGCCCCGAAGAGCTTACAATCTAAGAGGTTTGAGGGGAAATTTATAGAGACAGCAGGTGAGGGAATTAGTGCTGTAGATGGGTGTTAAATTAAAAGGTTAACACCATTTAAAGGGGAAGAGATGGCAGGGAGGCGTGGGTGAGATCAGGTGTGTATGTCTGGCTTCAGGCTTAGGGGAGATCCCCAGCAGCAGGAAGGAGTAGATAGAGGGTGTGAATAGAGGATTTGTGTGTGTGTTTTTTATTGAGGGGTAAAGAAGATGGAGATATATGAATAGAGTTGGAGACATGGGGCTGGTAGAAAGAAATGTGTATTTTGAAAAGAAGCGAGGTCAGAGCCAATATAAATAGTAGCAGCATCATGGCAGCAGTAGTTTAGTGCTGAGATCCGTGGTCTGGGATAGAAAATGTCCACCTTTCCAGCGTAGTTCACATCCAGGATTGAGGGTCCGCAGGTGTTCTGTTGTCTCCTTGTTTCCCTCCTGTTGAACTCCCTGTTAAACTCGACCATGCCACTTAAAACTGGGCCACTTTGAATCTTGGGCTGCTTTTCACAGCTAGGGCTGCTCTGGTTGCTCTTATAAAGGCCTAATAAGTCACCTGACAGAATTTATTTCAGCCCAACCACGTTAATTAGCACATGTGAAGCATATTAACACAGATGGTTTTTTCAACAGTGTCTTGTCATGCCTAAGTGTTAGTGTAAGTTAATTTAATTAAGACTAGACTAAAGACTACAACTAAAAATACACATACAGGTAGCACAGGATTGCTTGCAGACAGACAATTCAAATATGTTTTTTACCTAGTTGTAACAACTAAAAATACACATAGCACAGGATTGCTTGCAGACAGACAATTCAGTTATGTTTTTTACCTGTTGTCAAAGCGTAGAAATAAAATCAATGAGTCAATGGTTCAAATAGTAACAACATGAGTTTATCTGTACCAAGGCACAATTGAGAGAAAATAATTCATAAATGAACTGAGGCCTCTGCCAACATATTGCTTAGTATCACATTTTTATACATTTCAAAATGAGTAATACACCCCTTAAGGGGGCTGGCTTAGAGATAAAAAATATATGATGACATACAAAAAGACATATTGATACCTAAATATGCTACATACGCTATATTCTTATCCTATATACCATATATGTGGGCCGCCCTCAACCTTGTGACATAAGGGAGTTACTGTGTCCAGCCCTGTGTGTGTACTGTAGCTGTTAGATAACAGAACCTAAGGTCAGCAGAAATATCTAAGACAGGAAAAACCTCTTACGAATGCATTTTAAATTCTTGCATGCCTCGTAGGAATTACAAAAGGGTGAGTTACATCCAGGAGCGATACTCTGCAGAATCAAACATTCACAGTTCATTCACGAATGAAACAAATTGGCATACATACAAGCAAACACTCAAAATGGTGGTTAGGCCAAAATGGAGGTGTTGATAGCCACACACATTATCTCAACCTTCACAGTCCTCTCTTTTTATTCTTGAAAACATAGTCTTTTAAGGATAATTCAGATAAAACTCAGAAGCGTTGCAATGGCCTGGAGGGCCCAAGTTTGCATGGCTTTGATAGTTCTGGAAACTCACAGAGCTGCTGGCTATCATATCAGCCAGGTTGGTCTTTCTGCCATCATCTTCATCTGTATTCCATTGAGGAGGACTGACTTTTCCTTCTGAGATTGCATCTTCCGTAGTGTTGTCTGTGATCAGTGGCATGGCCTGGGTAGAGGGTGTTACACACCTTTGCAGTATGGATTTACTGCACATGACACAGACATACAAATCAATCAGAACTGCAAGCACACAGACAAATCCATTCATCAGTTTCGCTTCTAGAAAACCAACCAACATGGTAATTCCTAACAAAACACACCTCTTATCTCCACCTTTCCTTAATCTCTCCTGTATCTCTGCGATCTTCTCTACCTCATGCTCAATCTTACCACTTTGATCTCTAAATAACATGACATTGCTCTTTAACTAGGGCACACATGCTGAAATATAGTCCAGAGCCATTCTATTCTGTAGGGCCATTAATCTAATCTGTACCTGTTCTTGAGTAAATGGATATAGTTGTATGATTGAGAACATCATCCAGTACATCCGTAAGTACATTGAACCTGTCATATAGTAACCCAACTGCTACATTAGGAAATAAGCTATCCCAAAATTGTTCTTTCTATAGACTACTTTTCAACCCCTGTGCTTTGGAAGTGGCTCTGCTATTCCTGATCCTGCCAGTGGGTCATTGTAAAGGCAGGCACAATTGTATCTAGATAGCAAGACCCCGTCCAACCACATGGTAATACTCTGTAGGCCCATTTTCCACAAAGCCAATACAATCCCCTAGGTAAACTATAATTTGTGCAAGCACCTTTTACTATCTTAATTAAAACTGAAAAATTAAGACCACATCCTCTCTGTAAATTTTTAGTTCAGGGCTGTAAATACATTTTCATACAAGTTTAATTGGTTGGTGGAGACACCTGACCCATAAATTGATTTGTTGTTCCCAGTATAAAATTCACCTACAGGAACCTCATTTACCAGTGGAATTCGGTTTAAAAGTTTAGAAAAAGTTCTTTGTAAACAAATTCAAACAAACATTTCATTTTTTAAATTCGGCATTAGTGTAAAGTATCCCTACTCAAGGGATTAAATGTAATTCTCTTTTATGTCATTGGGGGCCACTAGAGTATGGCAGGGATTCATTGTATATATTCCCTTGTGACCCATTAACCTGTGTAGATTGTATGATTGTATGGTTGTCTGCAAAATGATGTGACCATAAAACAATAAACATTACAAATATTTCAAAACTGATCATCCCTTGTCCTCATCTGGATGGCGTAGGCTGATCTTGCCTAGCGAGGCATACATCTTAGAAACACACTCTAAAGCATAAAAAATAATAATATTGAGTCCTGAAAAAACACATTGTTCGTTTAAGTCCGGCCTTGATAATATTGAGTCCAGAAAAAAACAAATTGTTCGTTTAAGACTGGGCCTTGCCTGAAGTCTTAATTCCTCGGTGGTTAAATGTTCTAGGATTATTGTGCCTAGATACACGAACTGTTGGTCAAAAAAAACACTGGCTTGATGATTCTTTGTCTTTGTTAGCTGTTTACGGTGGTGCCGGCACTTTTTTCTTGCGATGATGCTGCTTTGTATTCTCCTTGGTAGACTGTATAAGCTGCACCTAAGTTTGGAGAGACTTAAACATTTCATTAATAAAAGCACAAGGAGAGCGCTTTTAACCACTATAATTTAGTATCAGCACAAAATTTTTTTTTTGTTTTTCACCACTGTCTTGGCATCCGCATATAAAATAAACACAAAAACACTTTGCTCACCAACTACAAAAAAAAGAAATCAACGGTGCATAGGGAAATTTCATAAGAGAACACTGATAAGTGACAAGAGGTTGTCACTAAAAGTCCCTAAAGCTTGCACTCATTGTAAACTGTAAAATATACATAAAGTACCAGTTAAATAGCTAGTACCACTAATATCAAATTATTCCAGACCAAATGGGAAATATCCACATAAACCTAACTATAACACAACTAAAACGTATACAACTTTTTTACAAGCTGAAAACTGACGAAATGCATAAAATGACAACTAATAAACCATAATTAAAAGAGTCCCCATGTGAACGAAACGGACAGTATACGGTAAACAAAAATGCTAGTATGAACACAAGTGTAAAGCTCTATCAGAACATGAGGGGCCAGTGACCATAATATACTAACAATGCTAATTAGCTTCACCACAAAACACTGCAGAGTAGCAGCTTATCACATTAATACTTAGTTCCCAAACAGGCTCAAAATAAAGCTATCCAATAGTTATGTTGGAAAATGTAAAGAGGAGGGGTATATCCCTCTCTACATGAATATTCATGAAATAACATGTTGCTATGTGTAGCAATGAGTAGACAGCACCAAAACACAACACAGTATGAATGCAGTCATATCGGCAAGAAATGTTCAAGGATAAATAACAAAACAACACACATAAAGTAATGTTGCAATGAACAAAATAGGCAGAGTCCGCATATAGACAGGTGTGTTATGGAAAATCATATACTGTACATTATCCTCTCTTTTGTTCATATGCAAATCCTATGACATGTGAACAATATACGACATAAAGAATGATGGTATTTAAAACATCAGAAGCTTGAGATTTAAATATATATATATATCATGAATTTGACAATAGCTACTGCTTAAAAAATAAAATCTAGATAGCCTACATTCTTTAAAATGAGAGGCTTTAGATCAGGGTTCAAATTAAGACACCTTTTGGAGGGAAAGGAGAGGTAATGGTTAAAAGTTATAAAAATACATCACATATGCAGTTAACTTTATAGGAAAACTTATTTCATATCTGACTTTATGCTTACTCGTTTATATTGTACGCTTTGTGAAGTACTGAGTATACTTTTGACACTATTCAAATACGGAAATACATATGAAATATTATTGTATTGTTAATGAAACAGTTATAACAAATAGAATTAAAAAAACATCTCCTAATTAGAACAAATAGAATTGAAATGTGTTTCCTGGTTTCTGCATAGAGGTAATGTGGATACTGCATGTGGGGATTATAACCCCATCTTGTAATAATTCCTCCATAATAGGGGCTATGCTATCTAAAGCATTTCTGCTGAGTGGGTATTGGCCAATTCTGGGGAGGGCAGCGTTGGGAAATAATTTAACCCATACTGGTGCAGCAGACCAGACCATACGTACCCAGTACTGTTGTTGGGAGATGCCCATAAACTATGAGGTATTTATCTTAAATAGATACAAAAAACAGAAGCACAATAAATAAGCATAATTTCACACTTCTCTGATACAGAGCAAAATTAACTTTTCAAAAAATAAGATAAAAACCCAAAACAGACCTGTTTGATCCTGCAAACTCAGTCCGAAAATAAATAAATTACAATATCATTCTCTTTCCCCATACTATAACTAAGCTGCTTTTAAACATTTTTTTTTTCTTTTTCAGATTCTAGTTAACTTTTCATGTCTGGAACGTGGTCTTTGTATATTCCTTAAGCTGGAGGAGGGGGGCCAGCCCGCTTGGCTGCTTTTAACCTTCCCTCTTTTAAATGACTGCTGTTCAAAAATCAGAATAGCAGTGTATTTTTAAGAAAACAAACCGTTAGTTTCCTATTATAAGTTTCAACAGAGAAACCTTGATAACTAAAAAACAAAAACAAAACCATCTCTGCAACCCTTCCTATGAAACAAAAATCTTATTGTTTTATTTACTATATATTTGTAATTCCTTATTCTTTCTTTCACACACCCACACACTCTCTGAGAGTTTATCTACCATCAACATTCATTCTACTTTCTACGGGCAATTAACAAAACTCCAACATGATCTTAATCTCGTGGGCCAGAGTAAAACTTAATAAAGCTTCCTTACTCCATAAGATCAGACTCTTTCTTTTTGTTTAAATAAAAAATAAACATTTACTTTTTAAAACTTTGCATTCTAGATATATCTTGCTTTTAGTCCCGACGCCTCTAAATCAGCACATAAAATGTAAATTTAAAACTTCTTTTAAATATTGTAACACAGTATCTCCTACGCCCAGGAACAAAAATGTGCTACAGTAAAAAATACAAATTCATACTTGAGTCAGGGTGTAAAGAAAGCTTTTTACAACTGACAAATTTTCATTCTCTTTTAAAATATTACACTAACAGACTTTAACATACAATACTTCCTAGGTTTATTTTAAATGCTACTGTCATGCCTTGTAAATGGCAGCAGGCTTAATACACTTTGACAAAAGGTTTAGACTTAAATGACCCTTTTACAAGAGATTATTTGTTATTTTTATGATTAGTACAACAAGTGACAATGTGAAGTGCTATGTACACTAATGGCGCTATATGAATTAAGACATGCATACATACATACAATAACTATCAGAGGGACACCCAAACACTTCACTCCATGACATGTATATTATTATGCCTTCAAACTAGTTACTATGAACTTTCTAAGACAAAAACAAACAAAAAACATTTAAAGAGGATGTCCCCTTCTTTTTCCATGCCGAATTAATGCATTAATTCCTAAAAAACTACTTTAACATTCTTAAATTGAAGCCATTTCTTCCTAGGTTAATAATTAACTTCCATGTCTCACAGACATGCAACTCCTGTGCCTCACAGACATGCAACTCCTGTGACCTTTCAGTAAAAAAAAGGTGAGAAAAGGGGGAAGAGGAAAAAAAAAAGGGGGGTGAGGATAGGGAGATTAGAAAAGGGGATCCACTAATGCTGCAGTTATTTTTAAAACAGAGCCTGATATGTTTCACTTTCCTTCTTATTTAATATATTCTGCTCCACTAAATATCCATTTTTAAAACATTTTATTGCCATAAAGTCCACACATAATTTCAAGGGACGTACCCTTCGCCGGCAACTGAGAATGTAGGTTCCCCATAATTCTCCTGTATTTACACCGATCAAAGCCAGTCGATCGTGTACCAATAAGGTGCCCACTACTTGGTAGAATATAGAGCTAAGGAGCAGTGGTATTAAAAAATAAAATAGTCACCTGTTGCTCCTTAACAAAATCTTCTCTTCCAAGTTTTTTGAGACTTTCCACCTTATAACTGCAGTATTATACCTTCTGAGCCCTGAATTGGCCTGCCATTTAGCATAAGGTATAATCTGACCTATCCCCGATCAACGTTAGTCGATCGGGTTCCAATAAGGCGCCCCAACCCTTGGTATAATATAAGTAGAATATAGAGTTAAGGACCAGTGGCCTTAAAAATAGTTACCTGCTGTTCCTTAACAATAGTTCTCTCCCCAAGTTCTAGGAGACTTATCACCTTATTAATTATTACACCTTCTGAGCCCTGAATTGGCCGGCCATTTGGCATAAGGTGTAACCTGAGTTTATGGCAATAATATAAAACAACAATAATACCTCAGTATAATATTGATAAACTCACGTGATACAGGGTGTCCCGTCACTCAGGTAGGTTGCCCATAAAGAACAGGAGGGTAGTTGGTGAAGATAGAGCACAGCTGCAGACGCCCTGCAATGTGAAGCAGGGAAAACAAAACCAGGCCACTCCGCAGTAGTATTATCAAAAAGTGTATTAAGCCAGCAAGCACATACAGGGAACAAAAATAGAACAGATAGAACGCACCTACGCGTTTCGTACAATAGTACTTTATCAAGGTGAAGCAAGAGTAAAATAACAGCCTATTTATACCCACCTTAAACACTTCTAATCAACTGGGTTGCGGCGTCATGCGCCGACAGCTGCAAGCAGTCGCGGCAGAGTGACGCGCATTCACAGGGATCAGGGTGTATCGGGCAGTACACAGGGGCTGCCACGTGACCTCCGTCGCATCATAGGGATGACGTCATCAGCGTGCGGCACGTAGGCTAATCACGCTGACGCAGCGTCCATCACCATTAGTTCGGGATATGTCACGTGATCCTAATAGTTTTTTTACAACACAAAACTTTATTAGTGAAACATAATATGTAAACAAACAGTGAAAAACCAAATCAATGGCTGGTTAATATACTTTCACAAACCGAGTTTTACCAAGAGACTCATTAGAACATTAAGTCACAGACTCCCAGTCTAGGTATAATATATATTATTGTAAAGATTTAATCTATATACTTTCATTGAATAATATATTATAATAATAAACAGATACAATTACAATACCATACCCATTCCTGGGACCGAAATAGAACCTTGCTAGTTCATGGAGGCTTGCAAAACAGATGTATATATAGTACTATTACATCATAATCAAAAACAGTTTGTTGAAATAGAAAACTTGAAGTACAATATACATTTGAATTTATAATACATCTAAAAGAGGAGAAATATGATACCTATTATGTGTCTTATATACTTTAATTACGACATGAACACAGACTGGGATTGCATAACTAATATTAAACAATACCAAACAATATTTAATATAACTATAATCAATGAGGGCCCATTTTATAACAACATGTATATACGAAATCAATATAAAAAATATTTATAAAATTGGGATTAATGAAAAATTGATTAGTTAGAGAATGATCTATTAAAGAAAAAATTAATAAAATACAGGTATAATCAATCAGAATTGTTAACTTATTAATATTAATTTCTTAATTGGTAAATACATTTGTTAATCAAAAAAAGGGGGGATTAAGATCAATTAAAGGGGGGATTAAGACAGGGTCTGATTCTGAGCACCACACATACCACATCTCCTTGCCCATAAAGAACAAACTGTCAACAGATTACTCAAACAATTAATCTAATGGCTTTTTTTTGTTAAAAAGGATAAAGCCATACCTTATTCCAAGTGTGCACGTTTGAGTATTGTAGGCAGCTGCTCCGTCTGGGGTCTCCTGCTCCCGAGGTATTGGGGTCCCTATTCAAGGATGCGCCATCTGTCAAAGCGTAGAAATAAAATCAATGAGTCAAGGGTTCAAATAGTAACAACATGAGTTTATCTGTACCAAGGCACAATTGAGAGAAAATAATTCATAAATGAACTCAGGCCTCTGCCAACATATTGCTTAGTATCACATTTTTATACATTTCAAAATGAGTAATACACCCCTTAAGGGGGCTGGCTTAGAGATAAAAAATATATGATGACTTATACAAAAAGACATATTGATACCTAAATATGCTACATACGCTATATTCTTATCCTATATACCATATATGTGGGCCGCCCTCAACCTTGTGACATAAGGGAGTTACTGTGTCCAGCCCTGTGTGTGTACTGTAGCTGTTAGATAACAGAACCTAAGGTCAGCAGAAATATCTAAGACAGGAAAAACCTTTTACGAATGCATTTTAAATTCTTGCATGCCTCGTAGGAATTACAAAAGGGTGAGTTACATCCAGGAGCGATACTCTGCAGAATCAAACATTCACAGTTCATTCACGAATGAAACAAATTGGCATACATACAAGCAAACACTCAAAATGGCAGTTAGGCCAAAATGGAGGTGATGATAGCCAGACACATTATCTCAATCGTCACACTGTGAAGAGAAGAAAAAAGATAATCAGTAAATCAATAATCTTCTAACTCCCTGTTAAACTCGACCATGCCACTTAAAACTGGGCCACTTTGAATCTTGGGCTGCTAAATTTAGTTCAATTCTTGGGCCAAAGTATATTAAGCCTACAGCCACATCACGGTCCACGGCCCACCTGCAGGTCCTAACACAGCTGCACCTGCAAAAAGCTCTCATTTTAAGCATTCATTCATATATAGGGGGCTATGCACTAAGCAGTGATAAGTCGTTTTAAGAGCGCAAAGTGCTTTTAGAATGTGAAGTTCCGCCAAGCGCTATACACTAAGCCGCGCAAACATGCACTTTGCGCTCTAAAACGGGCTTCTTCTTGAAAAATTTTCAAAGTACAACTTTGCTCGTACGATCAGCTGTTTCCGCTGAATTCTGCCCTTCTGCGGGATTCACTAAGCAACGAAAACTGATCGTACGTGAAAGTTGCGCTGAATAAAGCTCACCAGCTAAAGGCTGGTGATAAAAAAGCTGGACTTAGAAAAAATTCTTTGTTTACCTTTTTTGCAGGCGCAAAACCAATACAACAGGCCGGCGGGTATCCCCGGCTGACCCCACAGGGGTCCCCGAGGGAGGCCGGGGGTCGCGCGGGTGTCCCCGGCTGACCCCGCGGCCGTCCCGGGGTCCCCGCGGAAGTCCCGGGGTAACTGCGGGCCTGCGGTACCAATGTTGTGCCAACAAAAATACTAAACAATATTTCTAACTAAATACACCCCCCAACACATACAGTACAATAATGTGCAAAATAACTATTATCCAGATATGGATAATAGATTATTTGCCCATTATTAAACACTGTATTAGCATACCTAAATAAAGGCAATAAAAACAGCAGCCAGCTAATCCAATGAATACAAGCAGTAACAACATCAACAATTATTTAATTAAACCATTAACCAATGAAACCAATTAATTCCTAAACCAACTCAAAATGAATAGTAGCACTAACCAATCAAACCAATTAATTACAACAACATTAATGAATGTAAACATTAAAATACAAATAAATACATTCAAACAATCTCTGAAAGAACCATAAAACGCATTAGCTAACATAATACAACATTAACTACAAACGAACACCAATCGCAAACATTTTATTACATTAAGCATGAAAAAAACAAACAATGACATCCACATAAGAAACTGACATTAAAAAAACCAACAGCAATACCAAGCCAGAAATGCCCTCCAAATATTGTCATGATAATGTATTAATCTGTACCCTAAAGTGGTACAGATTAATATATTATCAGTCAATGTGCCTCCCCCAAAAAATCAAAAATCACATCCAATGAAAAAACCTGTAAAAAAAGACATTTACAAACATTCAATATATTACTTACCATTAGAAGCGGTGGCCGTCCGACTCCCGGGGTAACAGGAAGCTCACGTACCTTGAAGGCCTCCAACAGCATCCGATGCCATCCGCCATGAAGATCCGGATCAGGTACCCAAATCTTCCTTTTTCTTTCTTTAATCACCTTCTTCTATCTTCATCTGTTACCATTTCTTGTTCTTCTTTATCTTCTTTCTTCATCTGTCAATCCAAAATACCCCATGTTAAATCCCAGCCGATGCAGTCTCGTCGGCTTCTTGGGCTCAAATGAGGCGTCACGGCCTTAAATAGGGCTTGTGACGTCACATTTAGCCTCAAAATGGTTAACAGCCACCTGATTGGCTGTTCAAACCATGTTCCTACTTTAATTTTTTTTTTTGACATGACGTCACTTAAAGGGAATGATGTCAGCCAATCAGAATAGCTATGCTTCATTTGCCTTTAAGATGACGTCACGAAGCCGGCGTCAGATGATATTTCAGCCAATCAGATCGTGGGAACCAATTCCACACACTGATTGGCTGAAATACCATGTGACGCCTGCCATCTTGGATTTAGTGACGTCATCTTAAAGGCAAATGAAGCACAGCCATTCTGATTGGCTGGCATCATTCCCTTTAAGTGACGTCATGTCAAAAAAAAAAATTAAATTCGGAACATGGTTTGAACAGCCAATCAGGTGGCTGTTAACCATTTTGAGGCTAAATGTGATGTCACAAGCCCTATTTAAGGCCGTGACGCCTCATTTGAGCCCAAGAAGCCGACGAGACAGCATCGGCTGGGATTTAACATGGGGTATTTTGGATTGAGGGATTTAACATGGGGTATTTTGGATTGACAGATGAAGAAAGAAGATAAAGAAGAACAAGAAACGGTGACAGATGAAGCTAGAAGAAGGTGATTAAAGAAAGAAAAAAGAAGATTGGGTACCTGATCCGGATCTTCATGGCGGATGGCATCGGATGCTGTTGGAGGCCTTCAAGGTACGTGAGCTTCCTGTTTCCCCGGGAGTCGGAGAGCCACCGCTTCTAATGGTAAGTAATATATTCAATGTTTGTAAATGTCTCATTTTACAGGTTTTTTCATTGGATGTGATTTTTGATTTTTTGGGGGAGGCACATTGACAGATAATATATTAATCTGTACTACTTTAGGGTACAGATTAATACATTATTATGACAATATTTGGGGGGCATTTGTGGCTTGGTATTGCTGTTTGTTTTTTTAATGTCAGTTTCTTATGTGGATGTCATTATTTGTTTTTTTCATGCTTAATGTAATAAAATGTTTGCGATTGGTGTTCGTTTGTAGTTAATGTTGTATTATATTAGCTAATGCGTTTTATGGTTCTTTCAGAGATTGTTTGAATGTATTTTTTTGTCTTTTAATGTTTACATTTATTAATGTTGTTGTAATTAATTGGTTTGATTGGTTAGTGTTACTATTCATTTTGAGTTGGTTTAGGAATTAATTGGTTTAATTTGTTAATGGTTGAATTAATTCATTGTTGATGTTGTTACTGCTTGTATTCATTGGATTAGCTGGCTGCTGTTTTTATTGACTTTATTTAGGTATGCTAATGCAGTGTTTAATAATGGACAAATAATCTATTATCCATATCTGGATAATAGTAATTTTGCACATTATTGTACTATATGTGTTAGGGCGGAGGGGGGGAGGGGGGCGTGTATTGATATTTGTTAATTCTTTTTTTAATATACATTTTAATTATAGTGTAGATGTGCAGAGGGTCTCCGGAGCTGACCCGCGTTGGTTTCAGGTCCGAGGACCCCCTACTTCAGGAGATGCAGGCCCCATTATGGGGTGCCGGTATCCCCTGCACTTTCAAGCGTCCGCGTCACGTGACCGGGACATTGAAATTCTGCAGGGGATACCGGCACCCCATAACGGGGCCTGTATCTCCTGAAGTAGGGGGTCCTCGGACCTGAAACAAACGCAGTTCAGCTCCGGAGACTCCCTGCTCATGTACACTATAATTAAAATGTATTTATTTAGTGTACGATCGCCTGTAACAGCCTTGCATGGACATGGCAAATCTCCATGCAAATGTTACAAGCGGCTTTTTTTTCTATCAGCTAGCGTACGTAAAGGTTAAGAACGCTAGCAGGGGGAAAATACATTGCACGCACGATAAGCCAGTTTTGGGCACGTCCGATAAAAAATGGGCTGAGGGCCTTAGTGAATCGCGCCGCCGGCTTTATTTTTTATCGGACGTGCTAATTTTTTTCAGGCCGGCGCGAAAGATCGGAGCTTAGCGCATAGCCCCCTAGTGTTTATTTCTCACTAAATTAATATATGAAAATTCATTTTGGGATATTTTATAAAGAATGTCTTTCTAGCATTTGTCTGCCTTATTTACAGTATATTTAATGATAAATATAAATGATATGTCCTACCAGGGCCAGTTTAACCACTAGGTAAACTAGAATAGCAAATAAATGGGGATTCCATGTACTGTAACAGCAGGGCCGCTGGCAGGGGGGTGACAGCTGGGATTGCTATCCCGGGCCCGGCGACCCTAAAATGTGCTAGACCCGCAGAGGTGCCTAATTCAGAGGGGGCCTGCTGGAGGCTGATGCAACACACAGGCACCCGTGCAGGCCCCCTCCAACAGGCCCCTCAGGTGTGGGCCTGCTCTGGCAGCCCACTACCATATCCTCCAAGACTGCAGGTACACTTTGCTCCCCCACCCCCCTCTGTTGTGGCCATCCCTGCCCCCCAGTCCCCCACTTCCTGTTCCTCCCTCTCCCAGGCACATAACCCTACCCTCAACCCCCCCCCACTACCCCGCAGTACAATAAGAATGTACAATCAGTATCATATTCTTCTTTTTAATGTAAAATAAATCTGTAATTATAAATGCAGAACTTGTATTCATAATAATGTACAATAGGAATTTTTTAAAGTTCATTGTGTGGAGTGGGGGGAAGGAGGGGAGGAGGGGGAGGGGGAGGGTGCAAGGCTGAAGGTTCACCTACGGCACCCAATATACCGATCCTGTGTCCTACTGTATTTTGTGCTGTTTTCAATGAATATGAAAATCCCCCAATTCACAAGGGAAGTGTAGCAATGTTAGACTCCAGAATTGCTCAATGTAACAGTAACTCGTCTTCAGAGATGTTTTAGGCCGCGTCTATGTTTAGTGCTTGCGGGCGGAGGCGCGCTGAGGCGCGCTTCCGCTCGGCACTGAGCCCCTACAGCCGCAATGAGAGCGGCTTTAGTAGGGGCTCGCCTACGCTTCGCAAGCGCGCGGAAGCGTGTGTCTTAGGGAAATTTTAAATCTTCGCGCTTGTCTGCGCGCAGGGCCGGTCACGTGAGCGGTTCGCCCAATGAGGGCGAACCAGCTCCGTGACATCACTGGCCCGCCGACACGCCCCCGGACGGTGCGCTGTCTAAGGCCAGGGAAAGCACCCGCTTTCCCTCAGCCTCAGCGCGCCTCCGCACGCCAGGAGTAACCATGGCCGAGGCCTTACTCATTAACTGGGAGACAGGCGCACACGTGGAAAACTATTTGAATAGATCTGTATCCCTTGAATTAAACTTGCCTCTTATGATAATGAGAAATCCTGTGCCGTCTAATTCTCCCTCCGCTCTTCGAATCTCATTGCACTGCAGGAGTTTGCTTAATCCTGGCATGACAAGCCAAGCCTTGCAGAGTATTCAGATTTAATTAGTGAAAGCAGATCTTCTTGTAATGACAATTTCTTCTTCAATAGTAATCTCATATTTTGGGGCTGCCTCTGCTATCGTTACCCGTGAGGCCTCATTTAGACCCAGTGGACACTTATTCTGAGGCTCGCCCCTGGTCCCCCCACCCCGCCCCCCCAGCTAGATAAAGTCACCCTAGTAGAGGTAGTTCCTGTGTGTCCTTCACGGGTTGACATGAAGATAGGAGGACACGGGGTAGAGATTCTTTACTGTCTGTGTCACACCTGTAATTACAGACAACAAAATGCAGTCCCATTAACTTCAATAGGTATGTCCTGAAAGAGATTTTTGTACAAATCGTTCAGAGAAATATGCTGCTAAACAGGTAGGTGTACTTACCCCAAAATAGTTTGGAGTTGGGTGTATGATGTTGCGGAATTTTTGGATTCGGGTTGAGTGCAGGAAAGTCGGCTAGCAGCAGGTTACAGAAGTCAAGCTCAATACGGCAGATAATGAGGAGTAAGAGAGAACTGGTGTATCTTAGCTACAGTATATTGTATGTATAATGTATGTATGTATACCTTTATTTATATAGCGCCTTCCGGGCACATAGCGCTTCACAGTAGTAATACACGGGACATGATCATATAACACATAATGGGAGTAAGTGATTCAGGCATGAAAGTAACTTTAGGAAAAGGAAAACCTGCCCTAAAGAGCTCACAATCTAAGTGGTAAGTAGGGAGAATTTACAGAGACAGAAGGAGGGTGTTATAGTATGTTGTGAAGGACTTTTGCATGAGTGTAATTTGGGGGCCCAAGGCAGCATGCTGACAGTGACGTTCCTCCTCCTGCGGTGTCATAACGTCACGGAATGTGACGTTGCATTGTCATGGCAACGCATCGCCATATGACGTCGCGTCACCTTGACAACGTGATGCTGCAGAAGGAAGGCCGCTCCGCATAAAGTAAGACCCCCTGCGTGTGCAGACACACACACACACCTCCCCCCGCTAACTTCTACTTCCCCCCAGCTATCTCTTAACACGAAACCACCCATCTCCACCCTCCCTACCTCCCCCATCACTACTTTGGAGTGAGCAGCGGTGCAGTTCTGCACTGGTCAGGGGACTCCCCAGCTCCCTCCTACAACGCTCCCTTCTGTCGGGCATAATTTGGATCCTGGCACGGACATGAGGCAGGAGAGGAGGGAGGGCGGAGCCCCTCGAAGGCACGGGACCCAAGGCAACCACCTATCTCGCCTTTCCCTTAGGCCGGCCACTCACTAAGTGAATGTGTGTGGAGAAGAGAGGATTGAAAGGTGACACCAAGGTAAGGTGCAATGGGGAGAAGATGGAAAATAGTGCAAGACAGTGGATTTTCCAAGGGGATATTGAAATACAGAAGCTGATATTGGTATACATGATGATAAAGAAATACTGGCCAAAGGTAGAAGGAATGGTGGATGGTGAGTGTGACGATTAGGATACAGCCTTGTCTTAGACACCAAGACTTGAGACTAAGAAGAGGATGATCAACAATGTAAAAACATGCAGGGAAGATGAAGGAGATTTGTATCTGAATTTGGAATTGTCATCCTTAGCGCCAATCTCAAATCTCGGAGAGATCCTAGAGTGCACGCTGAGAAAATGAACTGGGTTCAAATGGTATTGAAGGAATTATGGAGCAAAAGGGCAGAGGGAGACTGGGCTTTCTGTAAAACAAGCACTAAACTAATCGTATATATATCTACATATTACACATGAAGAGGAAACATTTCCAAAAACTGGCAGGTTATTCCACTAAAATGGGCACACGGTTTTAGAAACATGTTGTATGTGCAGCAGATTCATATCGCAAGGGGAAGGAAACCCGATGAAAATGTTTTTGTCATTTTAACGTTAGCCGCACCCAGATTTCTTGTTCTGAGCGTGCATGAAACGTATGTGTATATACTCCAGGGGTAGCCAGCTCCAGTCCACAAGGGCTACCAACAGCCCAGTTATTAGGGATATCCCTGATTCAGCACAGGTGGCTCAATCAGAATGACTGGCCCACTGATTGAGCTACCTGTGCTGAAGCAGGGATAGCCTTAAAACCTGACCTGTTGGTGGCCCTTTGATATACTCTACATGTGTGCATTTGTGGTGATGTGAATGTGCATGAGTGACTGTGTGTTACATGTATATGACCGTGTGTGGGAATCTTACATCAATAACTTGAGGTTGTCATTGTCTTTGAAGTATCCCATGATACTCTGAGATCCGATTGAGTCACGTCGCAGTGCAGTGTACTGTACAGTAACACAAGAGAACATTTACCAGTATGTCTCAATAAATCGGAATGGAATGCAAGTCAAAGGTGTTTATGTATCCATGCCTCGCGGATACAAAGCAATACTGACGCCCAAACAAAGCACGAAGTCCAATCCAATTAGATCTCCAATGCTAGTGTAAAACAATCATCAATGTTCCTGTATTTGTATTTTATCATAATATTAAGTGAGAGCTGCTCCAGGTGTCGTGAAAGCTTGATATATATAGCCCCTGTGACTGCTACAGCACAGGGCTACACAGACTGATACACAGAGGGTCTGATCCATTTCTTATTTTTATGCATTGATGTCTCTTTCCCGCTTTTGGCAAATTATACTCACTTAGATCTTTGTAGCACCACTCAGGATATTCAGTTCTCTATATTCTACAACCATGTTTTATGGGTCAATAAACATCCCGTTTTTTTGCTCATACTGTGTCCGGTGCTGATATTTTGAATACTTCGTTTTTCTTTTTTTCTTGTTATATATATATATATATATATATATGTGTGTAAAACAGAAATAGCCGTGTTAGTCCAGTTGCGATAGTGCAGAATAAATGAGTACTTAAGTATTAGGTGATACCTTTTTTATTTAGACTAACAACTTATGTCATAGGACAAGCTTTCGAGAGTTCTCTCTTTCTCAGGTCGGCAATACTGGTTTACAAAGAAATCTATGGCTAAAACAGAGGTTTAGAAAGCAGAAAAAAACAGAGATTTAGATAAGGTAGGTGAGAAAGGGATGTTTGAAGAAGGTGACAAGTAACAGCATGGAGGGGAAGGGGACGCTGCAGGGGGGGGGAGTTGTGGATAAGAACATTGGCAGAGAGGAAGACAGGATAATTACAAACAATTGTGATAGTGTGTGAGAAACACTATATCCACATTAAGTCCTCTTGTTTTGGTAAAGAGTCTTATCATTCTGAGCTCAAATGTTTTCCGTTCTTCTTGCGTTTGAACATTCCATTGAGGATTTTGATTTTTAAATCATTTATGGAATGATCTGGTAGTGAGAAGTGATGTCCCACAGGTGATGGAGTATGGAGTGTCTGTGCATATCCATTCTACCTTGAAGTTTTCGGTTGGTTTCCCCAATGTAGCATCCTTGGTCACATTTGTTACATTGAATCATATATATGTACCAGGAATGTTGTGTACATATATATATATATATATATATAAATAAAACGGGAATAGCCGTGTTAGTCCAGTTGCAATAGTGCAGAATAAATGAGTACTTCAGTATTAGGTGATACCGTTTTTATTTGGACTAACAATTTATGCCATAGGACAAGCTTTCGAGAGTTTTCCTCTCTTCCTCAGGTCGGCAATACTGATATACACAGGAATCTATGACTTAGATAGGGATTGGAAAAGAAAAAAAAGGAAGAATGTAGAACAGAGAGATGTATATGAGGCGGGGTGGGGAAGGCACTGGAAGGGTGTTAAAACAGAGATAAGGAAGTGAGAATTGGGGATGGGGGGCTGTACATCCACAGCAGCACAGAGGGGATACAAACCAAAGACCATTGCCAGAACTATTACATCTGCACTAAAAGCCCCAAGGGAACACCTACTACAATACAGACAGAAAGAACCTACCACACGCATACCACTAGTGGTCACATACAACCCTACTCTAGAGGGAATACGAAAAATAATCAAAGATCTGCAACCCATGCAAGAAGAGGATGTGACATTAAAATAAATCTTTCCCAAACCTCCCATTCTTGCGTTCCGGCAACCACCAAACCTCAAACAAAAATTAGTCAGCAGAAAAAATCACAACGAACTTAAAGACACTGATAATGGCACAAAACCGTGCAGCAACACACGCTGCAAACTCTGCAAACATATATGCCAAGATCCCACAGCCGTCACAACCATGGAACACTCAATGTTAAAGGATCATACAGCTGCACATCCAGGAACGTTGTGTATATGAGTCAGTGCAACAAATCTGACCAAGGATGCTACATTGGGGAAACCAGCCAAAAACGTCAAGGAAGAATGAATATGCACAGACACTTTATACTCCACGACGAAGAAGGAAGATACTGCTCACATGTGGGACATCACTTCTCACAACCAGATCATTCCATAAATGATTTAAAAATCAAAATCCTCAATGGAATGTTAAAACGCACCCAAGAACGGAAAACATTTGAGCTCAGAATGATAAGAATCTTTGACACCAAAACAAGTGGACTTAATGCAGACATGGGGTTTCTTACACACTATCATAATTTGTTGTAATGGTCCTCCCTGCTATTGTGCCATCCTATACCTTCCTAACCCCCGCCCCCAGCATCCTCTTCCCCCTCTGTGCTGCTGTGGATGTACAGCCCTCCATCCCCAATTCTCACCTTCCTTATCTCTGTTTTAACACCCTTCCAGTGCTTCCCCACCCCACCTCATATACATCTCTCTGTTCTACATTCTTCCTTCCCCCCCCCCCCCACCCAATCCCTGTTTAAGTCATAGAAACCTTTGTATATCAGTATTGCTGTCCTGAGGAAGAGAGGAGAACTCTGGGAAACTTGTCCTATGACATAAATTGTTAGTCCAAATAAAAAAGGTATCACCTAATACGGAAGTACTCATTATTGTGCACTATATATACATACAAATCCAACCCCAAAGTCCTTAGTAAATATGAAACTAAAATAGCCCCAACGCACACACCAGGTCTGCTAATGGAATTTAGTGTGGGGATTTTCCCTGCTGCCTTCCCATAATAACTAACAAGAGAGCCCTATTGTACAGTAGGGGAGACTCTATAGGTACTGTATATGGAGGGGGGCAGGGTTTCAGGTGACAACCGTGGAAAGCAGCAGCTGTACGTACTAGAGAATTTTAACACACTTTTAGACTGGTGGTAGTGTTTGGTCATGCTCAGTACTGCTTTATACTACATTAGGTTTATTTACATGGGAGAGGTCCCGAGGAGGAAATGGTGCTGAAATAAAATGATGAGGGTGTTTTGTACCTGTAGGCCTCAGGCTGTTTTCGCAGGAATGTGACACTAATGATGTCCCTCTTTTAGGTTGGGGATGTTGTTTGGTATGAGATTTTTCTCTTAGCCAATCACCTCGGGTTGTAATAAAACATGTATATCAGGAATAATTTATAGACAGGTGTATCTGTGGACTCAACCACGCCCTTCCTTTAGCCATTGGCCAAAGGTTTCCCAACACTCAGGTGTGACACCCTTTATATGCTGACCCACTGAGTTGATGCAGACAGACGGAGTGGTAGTGTCACCCAGAGAGGAAAAGGTAAGGAACGGGGACTGGGAATAGGTGCAGCAGAAAGCGAAAAGTCACAGACAGAAAACACGTCATAGGAATATAATTATTGATCTTGTATTGACGTACTAAATTACAATCCCAGAGTTTAGTACAATTCTACTTTAGAGGCATTTAGGGGCATTCATGCCGCCGCTCCGGGAGGGTAAATATGTATGGTTATCTTCATTTGTATAGCGACACCCGTGTACATAGCACTTTACGGCTGTAATACACGAGACGTGTTATAATTAGAAGTGCTTCAGACATGAAAGTCAACACTAGGAAAAGGAGTTCCTGCCCCGAAGAGCTTACAATCTACGTGGGAAGTAGGGAGAACGTACAGAGACAGTAGAAGGGGCACAATATATAGGTGCATCATTCTGAGTTGAGGAGAGGAACAGAGTAGCAATGAGGATATGATCACTGAATTACAGCTGTGTAACAGGCTCAGGGAGGGACACAGCATTATGGGAGAGCTACTTACACTACCACATTTGTTTGGGTTTGCCGCCTTGTATTTTCTGCCCTTATGAATGGACCTGAGATCACATTTCTTTACAGACCGCAAGGAGAAGACATCATGGGGAGAATGAAGATTCTGCTGGGGGTCATGTTCTTGGCTCTCTGTTTTAACGAGTGTCTTTCACAAAGTGAGTGTGTAACATTGTAACAACCCACAGATCATTTTCCGCGTGTTTCCATCATTAATATTGAATTATCATTCATTACAAAGTATTTCTTTGAAATGATAATCAGACTCCCCTGGTTCTATGCTGCATGGTCCCTAAGCAGGCAGGGTTTGTCTGATGATAACCTACTCACAGTATTGCCAGTCTAACTATACCTCAGACCTTTCCATTCCCATGCGGGATAGAAGCTCCTGGGACCAGTACTGTGATGTAATCTCATGAGTACACACCGTAAAGCTTGTACTATGCACTGTAGCAAGGCAGGGTGCTCAACTCCAGTCCTCAAAGCCCCCCTCCAACCGGCAGGTTTTCAGGATATCCCTGCTTCAGCACAGGTGGCTCAATCCGTCTTTGTTTGAGCTACCTGTGCTGAAGCAGGGACTGATTGAGCCACCTGTGCTGAAGCAGGGGTATCCTGAAAACCTGACCTGTTGCGGGGGGGCTTGTGGACTGGATTTCAGCACCCCTGTACTATAAGACCCTTCAGAAGTGAAGATATGAAAGCCCTGTGAGATGAGCGATAGTATGTAACACAGCAGCAGTAAGGAGCCTTCAGCACCACTTGCTCACTTCCACTACAAAGGCGGTGTCCTTTTGTCATTAGGCTGCTAAAATATGTATAAATCAGATATATTTACTATTAGATGAAAACAGAAACATTCTGCAATAGAAAGCCCTACTGTTTTGATACTAAACATGTTATAACACAGTCCTCGAGGGTCCACAGGATGGGACCGCGTTATAACCGGGATCAGGTTGTAAAATTTCACCGCGCGAGGATTTACCGGCATCTGCAGCTCTCTCTGCTTCTTCAGGCTAGTCCATATACACACACCCCTACACCATGTGGGAGTTGAACATGAATACATTTTATATAATACACATGCAGGAATCGAACCCAGGACATTTCATATGCTAGCAACAATTCCCTACCTGCTACGCCACAGGATTCGTGTGATGGAACAGACTCTATAAATATATTTAACATCTATAGAACAGTGGACTGCACTGTGTACAATATGTTAAGTTTGTTTTTAGAGTCTGTGACATCACAAAAACCCTGTGGTATAATTTATAAATTATTTTATTTTAAATTATAATGTATCATTTATCAATTATTATTTTATAATATAATAATAATTTATTAATTGTACCATATCTTACAGAAATCGAACCCAGGATGTTTCATATGCTAGTACCAATTCTCTACCTGCAAGCCACAGGACTTGTGTGATGTCACGGACTTGTGTGATGTCACAGACTCTAAAAACAAACTTAACATATAGTACGCAGTGCAGTGCAGTGCAGTGCAGTACAGTGCAGTGCAGTACAGTGCAGTGCAGTACAGTGCAGTGCAGTACAGTGCAGTGCAGTGCAGTGCAGTACAGTGCAGTGCAGTACAGTGCAGTGCAGTACAGTGCAGTGCAGTACAGTGCAGTGCAGTACAGTGCAGTGCAGTACAGTGCAGTGCAGATCTGTTTCATCACACCAATCCTGTGGAGTAGCAGGTAGGGAATTGGTGCTAGCAAAGGTCTTGGGTTCGATTCCTGCATTTGTATTATATAGAATGTATTCATGTTCAACTCCAACATGGTGTAGGGGTGTGTCTGTGTCCGTTAATAAAGATTTAATGTTTAAAAAAAAAAAAGGAGATGTTTTTAAATCAGGAGCCACGCTCAGACTGCATTATATGCGGATCCGTGTTGTAGCGGATCGTGCTATAATGGGGTTGAGCTGTACGTGTGTAACGGTGTGTAATTCCCAGGTATATACGTATATACGTGTGTAACGGTGTGTAATTCTGAGTATATACGTGTGTAACGGTGTGTAATTCCAAGGTGTGTAATGGTGTGTATTGGTGTTTAATGGTGTGTAATTCCCCGGTGTATATATACACGTGTGTAACGATGTGTAATTCCCAGGTATATACGTGTGTAATGGTGTGTAATTCTGGGCATATACGTGTGTAATGGTGTGTAATTCTGGGTATATATAAGTATTGTGACATAGTCCCAGGAAAGTGGGCAGTTTTGTGTCTGATTTATAGAAGAAAGTGCAGACATAGTGTGGATGTGATCCTCCCCACAGATTCACAGTCACTTAGGTTGGTGGATAGGAAATCCATACCAGACTTTACAATGGTTCTGTTTTTTCCCTCACCTGCTCACCTAATTACTAGAACAGGTATTTTGAGCAGAGAGGGTTGCTTTTTCACTCTCTCTTAGAGCCTGGAGGCTGGGGCATACAGCTCCCCAGTATCCAGTTCGGGGTAGACGGCGCCCTCATGTGTCGCAGCATCTGAGAATCTAATGGGACGCTGTCCCCAACTGACAGTTAAGGACTCAATGTTATTATACATATGCGTTATTTAAAGTTGGTGACTGGCTTAGCCAGCCAACATTGCAGATAGGGATATGCATGTGAGTTACACTCCTGACAGGAGTAGATATTTCATTTTATGATTTCGTTTGCTCTTAAAGTGACGGTGTTTAAAATGTTTA
Source organism: Ascaphus truei (assembly GCF_040206685.1). Taxonomy (NCBI): domain Eukaryota; kingdom Metazoa; phylum Chordata; class Amphibia; order Anura; family Ascaphidae; genus Ascaphus; species Ascaphus truei. The sequence continues at coordinate 34,889,217 of NC_134488.1, read as the reverse complement.
GTGTCACTAATGGAGAAATAAACCGCTGAAGGTTAAGGGCTGTGTACCCCTTGTGTGTATACACGTGTGTGCGTCCCTTTTATACAAACCAAACCCTAGAAGACTGTGTAGGAAAGAGCCTGGACAAGCGGCAGAGCTACATAAAGGGAGTCGTTTGCCACAGTGTGTAACGGTGTGTAATTCCCGGGTATACGTGTGTAACGGTGTGTAATTTCTGGGTGTATATATACGTGTGTAACGGTTTGTTATTCCCAGGTATATATACTTGTGTAATGGTGTGTAATTCCCGGGTATATATACGCGTGTGATTCTGGGTATATACGTGTGTACTGCTGCGACACACTTTATTCGAGCAAATACCCAGTATGTACCTGGCAGATACCTGGAATGCGCCGCTCCTCACCTCTGACAAGCCCCGTTGTGTTTGCCTTCCCAGCCTGGGTTCATGCCTGGCTGATGGGTGGCTGATCTGTTAAATGATAATGATTAGGATTTAATAGGCTGCAATGCTTCGCGTGTCTACCAGATGGCATAAATTCATGAATTGTAATGCAGTATATATATATATACTGTGCAGTATTGCAGCCAGCGGGAATAAAATGCTTCAATCCCTGCCTGGAAAATAACGCAATGCACTCGGGCAGAAAACAGTCACAAACCTCAATACACCCGGGTATACCCGAATTCGTGGGACTAGCCGAGCTCGAATAAAGTGTGTCGCCAGTGTAGCTATGTGTAATTCTGGGTATATACGCGTGTAATCCCCAGGTGTGTGTAATTCTGGGTATTCACGTGTGTAATTCTGGGTATACAGTACGTGTACATGTGATGCAGGAGCTTTAAACTTTAAAGCGCAGTCAACTCCTACTATGGGGAGATCTCCCGGAGCAGGGGGTCCCTAGACCTGAAATGAATGGCGTTCAGCTCCGGAGACCTCCTGCTTCAATCCTATGTAAAACAAATATATATATAATAGGAGTGACTGGGTGTGGGACAGTAACCATTAGTCTGAGCAATGGTGAGTTATAAGGTTTGAGCTAGAAGTGGGGAGAGAGGGTGCTTGGCGTACACTGAGTGTGAGGGAGTTCCCCAGGTAAGGGGCAGTGAGGGAGAAGATTTAAGGCGAGAGAAAGCAGAAGCTGTGTACAGGGGGGAAAGGAGACAGTTATGGGTAGAGGGCAGCAGATGAGCGAGGGCACAATGAGAGAGCAACGCTCATATGTCGGAAGCAGGTAAGTGGGGAGCCTTAAAGGTGAGAACTTTCTAGGTGATCAATTTGATGGAAAGCCAGGAGGAGATGAGCAGAGACTTTTGGGAGAAAGTGAAATTATTCTAGAAGAGGAATTTGGGGTATATAATCATGTCCTCAAGAGATACTCAGCTTTCTATTACTGGGAGCGCAAACTCAAGGCAGAAATGTGAATTTTCCTTCGCATCCTATACATTTATATTATTATCTCACAGGTGCCAAAAGCTGCATTGATTGTAGCACAGCCAACGCCATCTGTGATCAGAAGTCTGGATACGTGGTGTGTTCCTGTAAGGCAGGCTACATGGGAAATGGCTTTAACTGTTACCCGCTCGTGTCCTGTGGCTCTTTTAACTGTTGCCGTCAAGGATACACCTTTAACTTAGTGACAAAGGCTTGCACTGATGTCGATGAATGCACAGACCCCTCTCTGAACAATTGTGGCCCAGCATCCTGTACAAACAGGAACGGCATCCACCTGTGTGGTAATACCATTAACAAGACCTGCAGTAGTAGTGAGAGTGTCTGCCCCACTGATCAGGACTGTATGACCATTAGTGGTGCTATTAAGTGCGCTGACCCCTGTGCAAACTACAAAGAGCTGAATGGAGCCAGCAGACTGTTCACCATCTCCTCCACCGGCAGATTCCAAACCGACCGATATCTCTTTGGCTGGTTCCGTTACACGGGGAACGTCGGTTTAAGTATGAAGGAGGGGTGTGTTGGCCCCTTGAGATGTGGCTCCCTTGAGCCCTTCAGTCTGAATGGCAGCCATCCGGGTATTGGAGAAGGAGTGAAGATGGTGCCTCTCAATATTAACACATTAGCAGGCTGCACACCCGGAGCATCTCTCCCTGTGAAAGCCTGTCCTGGGGGATTCTACGTCTACAAGTTCTCAGGGTCCCTGAAGTCTGAAGTCTATTGCACAGGTGAGTGGGACCACAGTGAGCACCTACAAAGCCAGACCCTTTCCTGACTGCATTAGTCAGGCCATTTACTATATAACTCCTATATGCTTCAGATGTATGGTAATTGCAATGAGAGACATAGTTCTGTTTCTTGAGTGGATCTCAATGATTCTCAGAACAATGGGTTGCACGTACAGTAGTAGAGGTTTAACCACCCAAGATGTTAACTGTTCACTGCTGGGATCTACCACTGGGGGCAAATATGTTTACGGAACCTACTGTAATTGAAATTTTCCCAAGACAATCGTTCCTCCCATTCGAAAAACCTCTCCATATATGTATGAGTATCTAGGGGCAAAGAAAACATCAGAGAGGAAGGGGTGCAGTGTCTTTTTCTCTTCCCAGATATATATTATGTTTTCTTTATTTCAGATAATGTAACAACCATCCATACCATTACTACAACCATGCCATCTACTTCATTTTCCTCAACAACTCCAGCCACCACTGACACCCCCACCACCACTCCCACCACCACTGACACCCCCAGCACCACCCCCACCCCCACCACCACTGACACCCCCACCACCACTGATACCCCCAGCACCACCCCCATCACCACTCCCGACACCCCCACCACCACTGACACCTCCAGCACCACCCCCACCACCACTCCCGACACCCCCACCACCACTCCCGACACCCCCACCACCACCCCCGACACCCCCACCACCACCCCCACCACCACTGACACCCCCAGCACCACCACTCCCGACACCCCCACCACCACCACCCCCGACACCCCCACCACCACACCCGACACCCCCACTACCACCATCCCTACCACCGCTCCCGACACCACCCCTGACACCCCCACCACCACTCCCGACACCCTCACCACCCCTCCTGACACCACCCCTGACACCCCCACCACCACTCCCGACACCCTCACCACCCCTCCCGACACCCTCACCACCCCTCCCGATACCACCCCTGACACCCCCACCACCACTCCTGACACCACCGACACCACTCCTGACACCACCGACACCACTCCTGACACCACCGACACCACTCCTGACACCACCGACACCACTCCTGACACCACCGACACCACTCCTGACACCACCGACACCACTCCTGACACCACCGACACCACTCCTGACACCACCGACACCACTCCTGACACCCCCGACACCACTCCTGACACCCCCTACACCACTCCTGACACCACCTACACCACTCCTGACACCCCCGACACCACTCCTGACACCCCCGACACACCCACCACCACTCCCGACACCCCCACCACCAGGGCGCCTTGTCCTCCACCCTCTCAGAAACGTCTGAAATTAAAGATATCAATTTTCAGCGACTCGGAGCTGACCAGCTTTTTGTACAGCAGTCATAGCATCTCTCCTGAAGCCCCCTTGTACGTGGTTCTGGAGGCTCAGGAAAGTGAGGAGCTGCAGCATGTTATCTTGGTGAATTCCTTCTCTATCGGTAACAGTAACAGCGCTGCAGATGCGGATTTCATCAGATTCATTAAGGACGAGTGAGTAACAGATGTGTGACTTCCCATGACAAAATCCTAAATAATATGGTTGTACTTATAACAATCATCAAAAGCATAGAATGATTCTGGATTCTTAGGTATACAGGGTTAGTGCACCACCTTGAGTAATAAGAGGGTGTTCTTTAGTTAGAAAAGTGAACTGAAGTTGATCCCTTCAGACTTTTAAGAAGCTCTATAAATAAGGTCCCATGTTACCCCAAAACACAGAGGTTACAGTGACATCGCTGACATTATCATACCGAAAATTATTATTTTAGCTTTACATATTGTGGACAATGAGCAATAAAATGTATTAATGACACCATATTGAACAGGGGATTAGGAGAGAAGTTAATTACAACCAAATGAAAGTGTCTAAATCCAAATCATAATTGAAGGCTCAGAACATTTCAATGATTAGATTTGCAAGGCCTAGAGCTGGCATTCTTTTATCTACATTTACAAATCAGCCTGATCGCACTGCACCCCGCATTCTGTTATAAGCAGATGCAAGGTATGAAACGGGCTGCAATTTGTTCCACGCATACAGTACACCTCAGTTATAACTTCTGAGTCCCCCTTGAATTCATTTCTTAAAATTGCAATGGTCACAGTGACCCTGTGCACACGCCCTTCACTCTAGGACAGGGGTGCTCAACTCCACTCCTCAAGCCCCACCAACAGGTCAGGTTTTCAGGATACCCCTGCTTCAGCACAGGTGGCTCAATCAGAGGCTCAATAGAAGACTGAGCCTCTGATTGAGCCACCTGTGCTGAAGCAAGAACTGATTGAGCCACCTTTGCTGAAGTTGGGTTATCCTGAAAACCTGACCTGTTGGTGGGGCTTGAGAGCTGGAGTTGAGCTCCCCTTCTCTAGGTGGAAACGTTACTGCTAAATTCCATATGCCGTGTGTAAATAATTCATGCCTTATATGTATCTTTGTTTATCTCTGGATATGCCACAGGTGCCTGCCCAATAACACAGTCAGCGGCATGTCAATTTCTGACAATCAGACACTGCTCAACGTCCAAGCGTTTCATGTTTCTGGAAGTGATATGACGGGCAGCGTCTGTGCACCCGATGTGAGTAAAGGGATATTTATCGCTGCACCCTGTGTCCCCTTCATTATCCAGATGTCACTGGTCCACCAATACACACAGCACCGTCACTGCCCCTCCTGGTATCCCAGAACTGACCTCCAAACACACAGCTGTCCTACTATTTCTGTGCTGACACCCCCAAACACACAGCTGTCCTACTATTTCTGTGCTGACACCCCCAAACACACAGCTGTCCTACTATTTCTGTGCTGACACCCCCAAACACACAGCTGTCCTACTATTTCTGTGCTGACACCCCCAAACACACAGCTGTCCTACTATTTCTGTGCTGACACCCCCAAACACACAGCTGTCCTACTATTTCTGTGCTGACACCCCCAAACACACAGCTGTCCTACTATTTCTGTGCTGACACCCCCAAACACACAGCTATCCTACTATTTCTGTGCTGACACCCCAAACACAAACAGCCCTTTCATTGCCCTTCTTCTTTTTCAGTACTGGCCCTCCACACTAAACAGCTGCAGCAATACCCCAATTCTGACACACACACACACACACACACACACACACACACACACACACACACACACACACACACACACACACACACACACACACACACACACACACACACACACACACACACACACACACACACACACACAGCACTACAGCTTCTTAATCCTGGCAACAGCATATTTTGTATATATTGTAAAGTTCTGTCCCCCCTTCTTTATCACCAAACATATCCACTCGAATGTCCCGTTAATGAGTTGGTAACTTTTTTTTTTTGCAACGTCAAACAAAAAGACGGAGAGAAATTTAGTATGTGGAGTCAATCTCCAGTACTGTCTGTCAGACAGAAAATACATGGGGAATATTTATCATAGTCTCTCTGCTGGACAACTGGACGAGAAGAAGACAGTATTTAGTCAATGAAAGAAAGGGTTTGTATGGACATAGAGACATAGGGGTAAATAATTCCATATATGCCGAAGTAGCCGTTCGGGCTGTTTTTGGCCCCAAATCCCCATATTGTCTTTGATTAATGACTCCATGAGACTAATTTGTAAGGGGCTTAAACCAGCATGTCATAGAGAGGCATCTCTAGTCTCTATACCTCACCAGAGTGGCACAGTCTTAAATGCTCGAACTTGTGTTCCCCACATAATAGTTCCTTATACACTGTGTGGTGACAGGGGAGATGAGTAATATCCATTCTTACACGACTAGACCACCAGATGTAACAATATTTCCAAGGAACACATGCTTTTGGCAAATTTAATTGTATCCATTTTTACGTTATTTTGCAAGGTTCAATAATGGTGTATTTTGTTCGGAGTAGAGTGAGGACACAAGAAGTGTATCCTTACGGATTAAGTCATTCTACCTTCACACCCTGATACAACATGTCTTGTCTTTTTCTAACATGTTGTTTTCCATTAGAACGAATGAGTCGGGAGCGCGTTTTGGATGCTGGACTGGTAAGTGCTGCTCTGTTCTTGTGTTATTATCTCCTTCGATATTGGGAGGGCCTGCAATGTGTTATAACTTTATGAGAAGTCCAGTATGGGGAATTAGTCTATACGTGTGTATTACACCTCTGTTAGAAAGGTTTTTGCACAGGGACAATGCACTAATGTTTATTTAGCTGTAGTAAACCATAGGATTGCATAAGGCACCATCACCTGAACACACCTTGGGGTCAGCATTGTTTTGTAAATGTGGTCCTGAGTCTTAAAGACATGAAGATGACGCAATGATCAGACCTCCTATGAACTCATTGTCCCCTCTCCCTCTCTGTTTAGCTCCCTCCGGCGCCTGCCTGCTCCTCTCTGCTGGGATAAATTCTGAAGAAGATAATGTAAAGAACACTATTCTTTTGGTCAAACTCAGGAATCACTGGTACTTGCTGTATAGATGGCAGAACAGCTCTAATGAAGACTTGTTTCCAAAATGGGTCTGACATGGCACAGTGATCCCTTCTGCTGACTGGACCTTCCTATGGGCTTGGGGGGGGGGGTAGGGGAATTGTGGTGTCAGGACAATGGGCTTAAAAATATTTGTATTCCTTTCTATATTTTTCTGCATACTGTACAGATTATTTTGCATTAGTTGATATTTTTTGTCATGCATATTTCTCGTGAATAAATGGAAATGCACTTTCACTAAATCTGTTGCTAGTTAATCAGAGCCCAGACGTGTAGCCCTTTTGGTATAATTTAGGCGGGGTGTTTTGCTTGCGTTTTTGTGCCTTGAAAGAGAATTGCAGATAATAATAAATTTCACCTTCTCCTACATTTTTGTGCTGTTTTTAATTCTATATGTTTAAACCCCATTCCCCGTCTCTAAAGGGTGTCACATCAGATTCTGCGTATAGTGTGTGCTCAGTCTCTCAGGCCAAATAGGGTCTGTCATGATAATGTCATGAGATGTTGGGTATTTTTAATCCCTCTGGTGCTTAAGGGGTTAATGAGCTACACTTTTAAGAAAAATACAAAATGCTGAGTCTGAAACAGGTCAGGACTGTTTCTTTGAACTGCTCTGAATTTCCAAGGGATTTACTTGGGGAGGGGGTTCCGTGTGGATGGCCCACTCAAGGTGTCAATTGAATTAATCAAGGTCTACAGACAGGGTTGGGGGAGAACAGCTTCAAGGTATTTTGTAGAAGGGGTGGGCTCATGAAGGTGCCCTAAGAAAGAATTGTACTTAAGTCTGGGCCAGGTTGTAAAACGGCAGATCTGACCAGGGGCATGCTTGGATAGCATGGAAGACCTTATCTTCTGAACCAGTGCCTCTCTGGGAAAAGTCCATAGCATGTGGTAATGTACTGTATAGGATTTTCTGTTTTACCCCTTTTATTTTAAGAAGCTGTTCTGCCTTATATTGTAATTGTATGTTTATTTTGTAATACCTTTTCTGTAATTCAAGCACTGTATTTTTATATATATTAAAACATTTAATAAGTAATGCTTTGGGCTCTGAATGAACCTTGTATACGCTGGAGAGAATAACTTGCATTACATTCGGGCACATGTTACTACAACTGATGTTGTGTTAGAGTGCATAGTTTTTCTTATAATAAACAGGGACCTGAGGCCCTGGCGGATATTTTAGTCTAAGATCTTTTATCATATCTGCATAACCTCAGGTGGTGGCAGTGGACGGTTATGATGTGCAATTGAGAAGGGGTTAAGACTAACTCGCTGGTTCCTTGCAGAGGAGAAAGGGGGGTTGCTAGAGAAGCCTTTGTGTATTAACCCTGGTTGCATATCTAAAGTCACAAGCTCACTTGTGTGCTGTTCGTGGCGGTGGTATATTGGGACGGCTTGAGGAGAGATGCAACCCATTTGAGGGGCCCCTGAGTTGGTGAAGAGTGGGTGCATTTGCGAGCGTCGGTATTAACCCATGTCCCATATGCAGGTCGCGTGCTAGTAGGGGGTCGTACGTGACAGGGTCAGTGCGGGCTGGGCGTGTATGAAAGTAGGAACAGAAAAAGGGCGCCATAAACTTTTATAAAACAAAAAGCATGTTTATTGAACACAGTCCAAAACCCACTTTGAGTCATAGACACAAAATAATGATGATACAAAACACATGGCAAAAATAGGAGCTTTGGGGAATCTTCCTCTGTGAGGTACCGTGCCCACCATTAGGAGGTACTTAGCTTGATACCAGTAGTAGAGGGGGAGAGAAGTATTTTGAGAACAAAAACTTGACAAACAGCACCACCACTTTGTCCTGTAGCGGTATTGCTGTTTGTCTATTTTTGTGGTCTATAGATTTTTCCTGTAGACCAGAGGCATCAAAACTTTATTTAGTTGAGGGTCAGATTAATAAAAAAAGTAATCTGTGAAATGCTGCATACTAACTAAAGTATAAACATGGAATCCACATTGTACACATGCACGCACACACAGGCACGCACACACAGGCACACTCCTCCATCTTCTCCTATGCTCTCTCTCCTTCCATCCTCTCTACCTCTCCCCATCCCTCTCTCCCCCCATCCACGCTCTCTTCTCCCTGTCCCCCCATCCACTCTCTCTCCAGGGGCTGGCTGGCAAATGTTAGCTCGGGGGGGCAAGCCCAATAAACTGGCCCAAGAACCAGGCGGCCCACACACACACACCATATACACACACACATACCATATACACACACACATACCATATACACAGAAATGCAACATACAAGCTACAGTATAAACATGGAATCTACGTTGCTGTTTCTCTCTCTCTCTCTCTCTCTCTCTCTCTCTCTCTCTCTCTCTCTCTCTCTCTCTCTCTCTCTCTCTCTCTCTCTGGGAGGTTGGCTGTGGGGGGTTCTTTTATATAAATTTGGGGGCTAGGGGTTTATATGTATTTGGAGGGTTATATGTATTCGGGGGAATGGGGGCTTCTTTTATATGTATTTGGAGGGTTATATGTATTTGGGGGAATGGGGGCTTCTTTTATATGTATTTGGGGGTGGGGGGCTTTTTTAATATGTATTTGGGGGTTGGGAGCTTTTATATGTATTTGGGGGTGGGGGGCTTTTTTTATATGTATTTGGTGGGGTTGAAGGGGATTCTTTTATTAGTATTTGGGGGGGCTTTTAATATGTATTGGGGGTTGAGGGTTCTTTTCAATATATTATGGGGGTGGTGGGGTTCTTTTATATGTATTTGGGAGGTGGGGGCTTATTTTGTATGTATTTGGGGGTGTAGGGGTGTTTATATGTATTTGGGGGTGTAGGGGTGTTTATATGTATTGGGGGGTCGGGGCTTCTTTTATATGTCTGTGAATATCAGCGCTTCTTCGCACACGGACAAGAGCCGACACAGGTTCGATATACAGTAATTTATTGATCTACTATACTGGAGGATCCTACCAGAAAAGTCAGGGAGACTGAGAGCAATTCTCACAGAGCTCCAGTACAAAATGGCAAACATTGGTTAACATTCGTATCCTCAATGTTTATACTATTTCCCCCTGTATTTTGTAAAGAGCTACTGTCCATGCCCTGTTGGCAGTACTGTACATAAGTAAAATTATACATACCATAGAAGTTCACAGTATATGAATTATATACTTCATCAAGTTACATAAGGAGTTTGAGAATTAGCAACTTACTACATTTCAGTACAACAAACATGTAGTAAAAAAGGATGGAGAGGGACTAGGGGATATAATACCTTATATTGGACCAACAAGTAGTTGATATGTTACAAGCTTTCAAACTTCTCACGGCCAAGAAAACCCGATGAAGGACCTTGAGAGGTTTGACAGCTTGTAACATCTCAACTACTTGTTGGTACAATGAAAGGGGATCACATCTCCTACTCCCTCTCCCTCCTTTGTTACTACATGGAAGAAAGGACAAACATGCCCCCCACCTGTCTTTGCCGTACAACCAGCACTGATACCCAGAGAAACTAAAACAACAAATATCAGTACCAAGGGGCAGACTGGGAGGGACAAATGGCCCTTACCTGCCAAATCCCTTGTTTGTGTCAAAGAAGACACTAAGGAAATACAAAGGAGCCTCACGTGATGTAGAAAGAATGAGCCACTGTCATTAGGGGAGAGGGTATTTCCTCTGAAGGGAGTGACACTTGGCGTATAGTCACCCCGGGGCAAGGAACAACAGGAACTGCCTGGCTTCTAAATGTGTACAAATTATCTATTCCCCCACACTCTATTTGGTCAGTGATTTCCTCCACACCCACTGGTATCACACTGAAATACCAGACCTTGGACAGATAATAGAGTGAAAGTGGCTACTGGAGACGAACAAAAAAGTATTGACAGGTGAGGAAAGTGGGACAATAAGGGGGTGGTAATAGGGCACTCATGAATTGTGTGTCTAATATTGAGAAACATGAACCTACAGTATGAGCCTTTCTTTATGAAGGACACAGCCTTCCCCTCTTTACCCTTCATGAAAGCTGTACAGAGGGATGTTTGTCTGGAGGTGATTTCCCTTTGGTGTTCCTTCACCTATTTCTTAATTTGTCTCACTACCCTTTGCCTCCACTCAAACTCTTCTTACTCTCCTCCATCTCATACATTCTCCAACTGGGGCATCTATTAATGTCCCAGGTTGTGGCATATTCTCTGGGCTATGTATGCTTGTATTTGGGGGAGAGACAGGGGTTCTATCCCCAACAACTGCAACATTCACCCCTCTACCTACAACAACCCCCACTGTAAAATCAAGTTTTGTGTCTGTGTGTGTTATGTATGGAGGATTTTCTTTTTTCAGACTAAAGGAAGAATTGGACGCATATAGAGTGTGCCAAAGTTGCACTGGGTGCAATGTTTAAACTTACAGCCCAATTTTACAATAAAACTGGATTTTTGAATATGCGTCAGTGTCAATGCACCAATGTAAAAATCTGTTTTGTCAGTGTTACTCTGCCCCTGCTTGTGATTTGGGGAGCTGTATTCAGAGCAATAGGGGGAGTTAGTGATTGGTTATTAACGGTTGGCACTTTCACTCCTGTTTTTGTTTTGGTTCTAAAAATTGTTGTCTTTTGTTTTTATCACGGGAGACCAGGTTTATCAACACCATTTTATACCGGGATCATTGATTGAGCAAAGCAAGGTGGTAAAATAAATTGTAATTTATTTCAGGAAAAGACATACAAACAATGTAACACAATTTACAGGGTTAACACACTTACTGGGAACGGGGCTAACGAATAAAACTATCCTTTAAACAAAATTCACAAAAATGACCTCTGTAGGAGCCCTTTCCAATGACGGGTAGGTACTCACGAAACACCTGGAACTGATTTCGGCATGCAATGCTAGACGCTACCGCTACGTTCTTCAGAAGTGGGACATAGTAGAATTCTTGAGTCAAAATCTTTGAAGCCGGCTCGCGTCTATTCAGTACAGAGCATCTTTGAATTTGCCACTGATGATTTGGCGCTTGGAATCTGCGCTCCTCATTGGCTGCAAGGCTCCTTATGGGTTTCAGGGTCCCATTCACAAACCTCTACAGCCTATCAGAGTGTGGGAATTTCCCTGCCAGCCCATCACCGATTTGCCGGTATTGTAAAGCCTGGTGGGTACCTTTTCTCATTCTGCAAAGGGGCATGCGCCAACCTGGCACCTCTGCCACTTCGCATACGGAGCCCACCCGCTGTCCAGGCTCCACAGAGTCTGGGCTCTGGCAAATGGTGGCCAGATAGCCCTGTGTTAGCCCAGGATGCGGGTACTCAAGCAGAACTGCAGTACCCTTCCTGTTCTAACACCTTGGCATCTATGAGGCTTTCAAGTCAGGACTCCGCATAGACCCATAGGCACCAAGCTTGGTAGCCATTTGGTCTCTCGGAATCCATGACTTAGAAATCCAACAGTTCATTCTCAGGTTATCAGTACATATACCTATTAACTATAACTCTTTAATAAAATATACTGTGTCCTGTCTTCTGTGTGATAAAAATATATAAGTCCCTGTTGTGGTGTCAGGGATGGAGTGAGAGTATATGTTGCCTACTCTCACTAGCCTCATTCTTGGCACACTTTAGAAATAACTTTTAAACTTTTTCACACAAGAAATCACTCTCAGCTTTATCACTTAGCTGGAGCACCCCCTGAACCCCTATACCAGGTTCAGGGCACCTGGGCATCTCTCCTTATACTAGGAACCCCTCTTTATACTAGGGACCCTTGTGTAGGATTGCAGGTATACATTAACCCCTTCATGCCCATTTACCTTGTCTGTAAGATGCTGCAGCAGGAATCCTGGCGGTGAGTCGCAAGAACGTTTTCAGAGTCAGAGTCTGCCCGGAGCAATGTGCTTGGCTGCATCCGAGAATGTCACTCGATTCCCGGATCCAACTCCTGGGGTATCCCAGAACTCCGGAACCCCGATACATAGACACATTCTGTAAAGACTTTCTCCAGCAAACCCACCCTGAAACTTACAGCCTATAAATCTCCCGGTCCCAGCACCCCAGGAAAGACAATACACACATAAATCTTTAATGTCGCATAATTTGCACACAGTCACAGTAATGCATTTAGGACATCTGGGTCCAAGAACTGACACTCTAGGATGTCAACACACGGATCAGGGGTAACCAAGTGGGCTGGACTTTTATTAGTGAGCCTGGTTAACCCCTTCACCGTCACAGTTGTTTGTTCTGGTCTTGCCAAAACTCGATTTGTTTGGTTGTTTTATTTGACCAAATTATGGAAAAAACACAAAATAATAATAATAACTTTATTTTACATAGCGGGACTCGAAGCGCTTCACTAGCGGGACTCGAAGCGCTTCACAGTTAGAGTATAATGCGCGGTACGCAACACATAGGAATTTTGCAGACAGTCTGTAAAATAAGCAGGAAAATACTAAAATAGCATAATAAAGCAATTAGAAATCTAAAATAGTATAACTGAAAAACGTAAGATAATTAAAAAAACATATGGCAAGAAACATTAGAAATGGGCCCTTGATCTGTGTTCTGGTTCTGAATAATTTTTGGTTGTGTATTTGCAATGTAAGGTTCCGTAGATTCTGATGTCACACACCCAGTTCTGCCCATCTCTACTTGTTTTAGGGCATTTTTCATAAAAGAAGAAACACTAGGGTTAGGGAGTGATCACAAAACCACACTATTTGAAGCAAATAATGAGTAAATAAATGGTAATCCAAAAAAGTGGGTGCAAACTGTGAACTGAAAAGTGAATCAGAAAGGGGGGGGAAGGAAAACACAGAGTGGATGTGTCTCCTAAAAGAATTCACTATAATGCACTCCTACTTGATTTAAAATTTAACTTTTAATATATTTTCATAAAACATATATTACCAAAAACGTCGTGTATTGTGCATTAAAAATAAATTAAATTGACAGTAACTAGCGTCTGTGTCAGTGAATGTGTGTTGGAGTGGTCTCAAACGACAATTGGTAGTAGAAGCTACAGGACACAGAACGCTGCTTAGTCAGGGTATAAACCCCTCTGGGGCACCTATGAGATCAGGTACACAAGTAATAGTAAATAAATAAATAGACATGCACACTCAGTGCGCCATGTTGTCAGTCTCCTACTTGGAGCTGCTTTTATGTAGTGTTCTGTAGTCTCCTGGATTTATCTATGTAGATCTGAATTGGGTACTCCACCTACACTCAGTGTGCAAGCACGCCTGCTCTTTATATGATTTAACCATTTGGAGTGTGCTGTAGAATGATTCAATGATCAATATGCTGTGAACATTTGCTTCACTATGCTGTGAATCATTCACCCTCCATCAATATACTATCAGTAGCACTTTTATATATATTGGATGGCAACACATGTATAATTAACATCTTCAAGTGCTCTGTGGTTTACAAGTCTAAGCAGGACTGCGGTAGCCTTACGACACATCTTAGTCACTGAGTGTGTATGTCTATTTATTTATTTACTATTACCTGTGTACCTGATCTCATAGGTGCCCCAGAGGGGTTTATACCCTGACTAAGCAGCGTTCTGTGTCCTGTAGCTTCTACTACCAATTGTCGTTTGAGACCACTCCAACACACATTCACTGACACAGACGCTAGTTACTGTCAATTTAATTTATTTTTAATGCACAATACACGACGTTTTTGGTAATATATGTTTTATGAAAATATATTAAAAGTTAAATTTTAAATCAAGTAGGAGTGCATTATAGTGAATTCTTTTAGGAGACACATCCACTCTGTGTTTTCCTTCCCCCCCCCTTTCTGATTTTTCATAAAAGAGCATATATTTTTCATCGTATGATTGGTGATTTAAGTGTAAAGCACAATAGGGTCAAGGGTTTTCTGTGTGGGACACAACACTACATTTCCAAACTTTTAACATATTTGAAGAAGCTGTCCAGCCTTTGATATGGTGTTGAACTACAGTAGAGATAGGGACAATGAAGCCTTCCTCAGGCTGAGTGTTAAAAGTTTTACTTGATGATGATGATGATGATGTATACCTTAAAAATACCCTATGTGTTTAAAACAAAAAATACGTTGTGTTGTATTAGGCAATACTTACAGACACACACACACACACACACACACAGACACACACACACACACACAGACACACACACACACACACACACACACACACACACACACACACACACACACACACACACACACACACACACACACACACACACTCTATGCCTTTTTTTTAATTGAGTTTTAATGTATCATGCTTCCTTGGTTTGCTATTGGAACCATTTAGAAAGCCACAGCACTTCCCCTTTTGAAATAGGCGGGCATATCGAGAGGTCCTGGGAAGCAGGATCTTTGCCGATCGTTCACTGGAGAACGGATCGATCAGCAGTTTAGATAATTACATTGCCTTAAACTCGGTAAGTAACTGCATCTATTAAATAAAATAAAAAATGGCAATAGGCAATGGCGCTAAGATCAATACATTCATTGCCTGGGGACGAGACTGACATACCACTCTGCCTCAGAAACACGTTTGGCGATCAAAAGAAAAACATTTCTCTCTCTTCCTTCTTCCTGGTGCAATTGACCCATCTGTTGCGCAAGGGATTAAATGTGTATACATTTCTTATGTTCCTACATGGAATTGTATTATTCCAAACATTACATTCTGCAGGAGACAGGCCATTAAAGGTGACTTCACTTACCGGTCTATTCTGTCAGAATTGGCCAGGGTATTGCAGAGGAATGTGACAGGTCTGTCCCACTTCTATAGAAAGGCAGAGGCCCAGCATGGGCCGTCACCCACATTAGGGCTGCTGTGCCTCTAGAGGGTGAGCTGTGGCTGACTCTCTCCCACCTTCCCCCTCACCACAAGGGTGGTTAGATTCGCGTGCGCGCCAACAGGGGGAGGGAGAGGGGGGGGGGGGGGACTCAGGCGGGCTATTTAAACCCTGCGCTTGCTGGAGCTCTTCATTGATTTTGTTTTCCCCCCCCACCCATCCCATTGAGAATGTAATGTTGTGTTGTGCTATGTCTAACCATGTCTTGTGAATCTGTTTTGAGATCCATCGTCACAGCATCGGTGGCACTGTCAGGCCAGTCATCGTAGGGACGCCGTGAATACCCGAAATGGGGCTCCATCCGATGTGGATGGGCCCCAGATAGCGGTCCCCCTGAAAAGATTGGGCACCGAGGTAGGCGATCGGGCGCTGTACCCCTGGCACCAATCTTAGGAAGCTGGGCTCTATCCTATGCGGGTAGGCCCAGGCGGCCATGATAAGGGGGACCTAGGGTGCGCGGATGACGGGGCGGTCGGGAGAGGTCTCCCGCCAGATGGTAGATTAGGGAGGTTTGGAGAAGGGCTCCCGCCGGAAGATACCGAGAATAGGGCTGACGACACATGACTAAGCGACTGGCTGACCGTTTATTTTCAAGTATTGTTAAGGCAATAAAGTTGTGACCAATTTTTACTTCCCCAAAACTGTATCGTGTCAGTGTGTTAGGTGGGGTGTAAGTAAACCACGCGGTAGGCACACTAAGCCTTTAAAAGATATCAACCTGAGGTATTGGCTCAGAGATCATAGTAGGTACTGCAGATTCCATCAGGTATGAAAGAATTACACACAGTGTTCTAATGCAGGTATCTCAACACACTGGGTGTGTCCATGAAGCCACAGAACTACTGATTTGTCAAAGATATATTTTCCCTCCCCGCCGGTTTCACAATCTCACTTTCACATGCAGAAAGGACACTGGAAGTGACATCTGGAGTAAAGCAGGTAAGAACGGAAAGAAATGTGTTATACTGTAGTAAGCTGAGAGAAATGTAATTAGAAGACATGTCCATGGGAAGGGGTGAAATGTGCCTTCATGTAGCACCTCCCTATGTAAGATTTCAGGGCTCTGGCTCACAGTTATAACTCGCTAGGTGTGTGAAAGAACTGAGCACAGATCTGCAGGCTTCAGACTAGGGTGTATGAGGTTTTATTCCTGGTGAGCAGAGCTGCACCTCCTGAGAGTGTGGTATCACTAAGTGTGCAGCGCTGCACATCCTGAGCGTGTGCTATCACTGAGTGTGCAGAGCGGCACCTCCTGAGCGTGTTGTATCACTGAGTGTGCAGCGCTGCACATCCTGAGTGGGTGGTATCACTGAGTGTGCAGAGCTGCACCTCCTGAGCTGCACCTCCTGAGCGTGTTGTATCACTTCCTGAGCATGTTGTATCACTAAGTGTGCAGAGTGGCACCTCCTGAGTGTGTGGTGTCACTGAGTGTGCAGTGTGCAGCGTGGCACCTCCTGAGCGTGTTGTATCACTGAGTGTACAGGGCTGCACATCCTGAGTGTGTTGTATCACTGAGTGTGCAGGGCTGCACATCCTGAGTGTGTGGTATCACTGAGTGTGCAGAGCAGCACCTCCTGAGTGTGTGGTATCACTAAGTGTGCAGCGCTGCACCTCCTGAGCGTGTTGTATCACTGAGTGTGCAGAGTGGCACTTCCTGAGCATGTTGTATCACTGAGTGTGCAGCGCTGCACATCCTGAGTGTGTGGTATCACTGAGTGTGCAGAGCGGCACCTCCTGAGCGTGTTGTATCACTGAGTGTGCAGAGTGGCACTTCCTGAGCATGTTGTATCACTGAGTGTGCAGAGTGGCACTTCCTGAGCATGTTGTATCACTGAGTGTGCAGCGCTGCACATCCTGAGTGTGTGGTATCACTGAGTGTGCAGAGCAGCACCTCCTGAGCGTGTTGTATCACTGAGTGTGCAGAGTGGCACTTCCTGAGCATGTTGTATCACTGAGTGTGCAGCGCTGCACATCCTGAGCGTTTTGTAACCCTGAGTGTGCAGTGCTGCACCTCCTGATCGCGTGTTATCACTGAGTGTGCAGAGCAGCACCTCCTGATTGTGTGGTATCACTCAGTGTGCAGAGCGGCACCTCCTGAGCGTGTGGTATCACTGAGTGTGCAGAGCGGCACCTCCTGAGTGTGTGGTATCACTGAGTGTGCAGAGCGGCACCTCCAGAGCGTGTGGTATCACTGAGTGTGCAGAGCAGCACCTCCTGACCATGTGGTATCACTGAGTGTGCAGCGCTGCACATCCTGAGCGTGTGGTATCACTGAGTGTGCAGTGCGGCACCTCCTGAGTGTGTGGTATCACTGAGTGTGCAGTGTGGCACCTCCTGAGTGTGTGGTATCACTGAGTGTGCAGCGCTGCACCTCCTGAGCGTGTGGTATCACTGAGTGTGCAGCGCTGCACCTCCTGAGCGTGTGGTATCACTGAGTGTGCAGTGTGGCACCTCCAGAGCGTGTGGTATCACTGAGTGTGCAGCTATCTGCTCTCTTGAGACACTGATCAGTTATTTAAGAGTCAGTTTGAAGATGCAGGTTGTCTGAGGTTACTGACTTCTCTTTTTGACCTTATAACCAGACTTATGCTTATTTCTTTATACAGAGTAAAGATCCTGATAAGAATGAAGATTCTTCTAGGACTCGTGCTGTTGCCTCTTTGTTTTAATGAGTACCGCACACAGGGTGAGTATGTAACAGTCAAGAGAATGAACTTTCTCTGCTCTCATTATATCCGATGAAAGAAATACAAACCTAAACCTTTAACATGGAACTAAAACAATGTTAAGGGCTATATACAGTATGAAGGCCGTTTTGTGGAGCAAGGAGAAACATTTACATCCTGCACTTCTTTCTACTAATATATCGAAGTATTTTCCTGCAAATTCTACGCTGTGTATATCAGCTTGTGATAAAAAGAAACGGCGGCGCACGGCTAACCTGGAAGTAAATCCCTGAACGCAATCTAGGAAAAAACTAATTTAATCAAAATCGGAAAAAACACATAGATCCAATCCAAAATCTGACGCGTTTCGTACCACGCAGGGTACTTTGTCAAAGAGTAATTGGCTATACTCCCCAGTGATCCTTATGTAGGTGCTTCCGGTAACTGATTGAATTGAATGAATCCAGTGAGGCACAAACTGCTCTCCTGCAGGATAACTTTGTCATTAAATGAATAATTTAACATGTAGACGAAGCAACTTCAAAGGGATCACATAGGGACTACGTAAAAAAACACCAAAAAATGACAAATCCCATCTTCTGTATTGGTTTCAGCTGTACTGTAAGTCCTGGGGTCCTGGGGTCCAGTGTCCATGTCCACAACCCACTGGACGCCTTCCTGGTCTTTATGGCTGGAGGTAATGGGCGCTTGTGAGCTGAAGACCCCTGTTGGTAAACAGTGGTGTGCCCTCCTTCCTCCAACCGGCGGTCGATTGTTGCGGGATACTCCCGGAACTGACGTCACGGAAGTGATGATCCCACAGTTTGCGTGTCACCAAAGTTTTGCGTTCCACTGGGGCTATGGACCTCACTTAGGATGCTGGCTATAGGGGGGAGAGACTATGGGAGAGTGCCTATCATGTGTCTGCTGCTTAAACTCTTAGGCCTGGGACATAGTGAATAAAACAGTGCGGAGGCGCGCTGAGGCTCAGGGAAAGCGGTGCTTTCCCTGGCCTTACACAGCACGCTGTCCATGGGCGTGTCGGGGGCGGGTCAGTGATGTCACGGAGGTGGTTCGCCCTCATTGGGCGAACCACTCACGTGACCGGCCCTGCGCTCCGGCGAGCGCCAAATTTGAAACCTCCGTGAGACACACGCTTCCCCAAGCGTGCGGACGTGTGCATGAGCCCCTGCTAAAGCCGCTCTCAGCCTTGCTCACACCACTATGTCCCAGGCCTTACGTGATTCCCCACCTACTGTGGATTACTCAGGGAGTACACACACACAATATATTTTTATAATGGTAAACTACTTCAATGTTTCTTATATATAACATGTCACGTTACATTGTGAAGCATGGAATCGATCTGAAAGTCAGTGATTCACAGGACACACAAAGAGGTCAGGGGGAAATGGTAAACGTGGCTTAGTCTGGGGGAAATGGAGATGTCATGGGAGAAAAGTCTCTCCATGGGAAGTCCCGGTAAACACAGTCACATTCTAGAGAAGATGTTAGGGGAAACACAGGCTGTAAGGAACACAAAGTTGTCATGCAGAGAATTCAAGGGAAACTGGGTGACACCAGGGAAATAGACTGGTATTTTCTTTTGCCCTAACTAGAAATATGTTTATCTGCTCTATTCAAGATCAATTACCTCTACCAACCACCACAACCACCTCAAGTAGGCCCACTGAGGCTACCCCCATAGAAGGTTCAACCCCAGGTGATGTAACGACTGAACCTACAACTGCTCAGCTTACAACCATAGAAAGTTCAACTCCCCCAAATACCACCACCAACCCTACCACATCAAGCCTGTCTTATTTCTGGACTGTGCCACAAACGAATAAGGCTTTAATCACAGAGGTTCCGGTTATCTACTATTCAATTCACTGTTACGCTGTCCACTGCAGACGATTCCGTGACTCCACACCCTGTGGCTCCTTCCACTGCAACTCTGAAACCAATCACATCTCCCCTACTATAGACACCAACCCCACGAAAACCACAACCCCCGATACCACTCCCATCACTGAAACCATCACCACCACAACTACTGACACAACCCCTACCACTGATCCCACCACCACCTCCACCACTCCTAGTACCTACATCACCCCCACCTACACCACTCACAGCCCAGACATAACAACCACTGAAACAACTCCCAGTACCTACAACACCCCCACTACAACCACCACTGAATCAACTCCCACCACTGCTACCACAACAACTTTCACCACTCCCAGCACCTACGACACTCCCACTACAACTACCACCTACACCATGCCCACCCCCGACATCACACCCACAGAAACACACACCTCAACCCCCACCACAACTCCGATCCTCTACAAAACAACCACTACAGCCATCACCACACTCACTGAAA
Source organism: Ascaphus truei (assembly GCF_040206685.1). Lineage (NCBI taxonomy): Eukaryota > Metazoa > Chordata > Amphibia > Anura > Ascaphidae > Ascaphus > Ascaphus truei. The sequence goes on along the minus strand of NC_134488.1, from coordinate 34,868,625 downwards.
CAACTCCCACCAATGACAACACCACAACCACAGACACAGACACTACCCCCAACTCAACTCCCAGCACCTACAACAACCCCACTACTTCCAGCCCCGACACCACACCCACTGGTACAACTTCCATCACAGACACCACCACAACCACCGACAAAAACCCGACAACAATTCTCATCACATACAAACCCCACACTACAACCACCACCACCTACATCAGTTCCAGCCCAGACACTGCACCCACTGAAACAACTCCCTCCACCGACACCACTCCAACTCCAACCTCCAAAACAACAACTTAAAAAAACCACAACTGAAATCACAGCCACCGAAATCACCCTCACCACCTCCAAAACTCACAAATCCTCTCACCTCGCCAACACCACCCCCACCACCAAAACAACTCAAACCTCCAAAACCACAACCTCAACAACTGACACAGCTTCCACCACTGATACCACGATCACCACTATAACATCCATCACCATGGATACACCCACCAAAATCACAACTGAAACAACCACCGCCAAAATAACTCTTACCGCTGACACCACCCCCACTACTAACACAGACAGCACCCTTGCCACCACCATCCTCACAACCAACACCCAAATCCAAACAACCCCCACCACCGACTCCTTTCGGGGCATGTATTTGTGTATACAGTATATAAAAATAAAATGTCCACGGCACTCCAGAATTGGAAAAAGATAAAGATACATTCTTTTAACACATCATGAGATACAAACAATAAAATCTGAGCCACGTTTTGAGCCGGTGTCACAGGAGACCAAGCTTATTAACACTTTACCATCTGGATCCTTTGATTGAATAAAGCAGGAAATAAAATAAATTGTATTTAGTCACATAAAGAACACACCTTGAATTACAAAATTATCACAAATAAACACTTACGAGAACGAAATAAAAGGTTTTTGGAACGAAAGTTCATGCAATCCGGTCTCCAGGTATCAATTCCCAGAAGCCGGGTTGATACGCGAGCAGGAAACAAGATGCAGGCTTTTGGCTAGGGGCACAACTTGCCACCCCTATATCTTCACAAAATAAAATAATTTTGTTCTGTCGTCTTGTTTTTTGCAAATATGTATATACTGTATATATGTATGTATATGTGAAGAGAGAGAGAGAGAGAGAGAGAGAGAGAGAGAGAGAGAGAGAGAGAGAGAGAGAGAGAGAGAGAGAGAGAGAGAGAGAGAGAGAGAAACAGGGACTGCGCTTGATAATATGGTGAGCAATAGCAATTATAATCCAAGAATTATATGAAATATTAAAACATATATATATATCAATAAAAAATGTTTTAAATAAAAATAATAAAATGTCACCAAATTGGAAATTTGATAATAATAAAACTGATGCCTAACTATACCACATATGTGAACTAATAAATATACTTGAAATTACTATTGACTCTAACTATGAATTAAATATAACTGAATGCTTGGGAGTGGAATTATACATATACTGTATATATATATATCCAGATGGAACTCCATTTCACCGTGGATGTAACTCTATTCTAAACCAATCAACACAAATAAAGGTATAGTGTATCAAATGAACTTCCTATAATATCCTAATAAAGGAGGAATAAATAATGATACTTAAGAGTCCATGGATAAAAGATCAAAGAATACACAAAATCTTGCACACAGGATACAGGCTGCCTTCTTTGTGGGCTCAACGACCTCCCCTTAACCTGTATAGAAAAACAAAAAAGAAAAGCGCCCGATCCTAGTGCAATATGTTTAAAAATATGTATCTAAATGTAATGTTCCAGATAACAAATGAACACTCACAAACAAACGTTAAAAACAGGCATATTATGAGTATACTGTATACTCATGCTCCAACGATCCGAACACTGCGGTTGTCTGCTGATGAGCTGTAGTGGCTGAAGGAGGTGTAGCAGGAGGAAGTCTCTACATGGGACATTGACTATGACATCATCCGGTTCCTGGAGCACTCACACATCCTGCTAGATCACCGGATACACCAGAGGTGGCATCAACGGGACGTTTGGCGTGGACCCCTGCAGTTTTCAGGCGATTGAGTATTATCTCATACATGCTCTTTATTCTACTCTATTTGTGAGTGCGTTTTTTATATGTTACAATCCTATAAAACCTTTTTATACTTTAATACACTAGGAGTTCACCTGTTTTCTTTTGTTTATATATATATATATATATATATATATATATATATATATATATATATATATACAGTATATATATATATATATATATATATATATATATATATACACACACGCACACACACACAGAGACACATATACAGTTAGGTCCGGAAATAATTGGACACTGAAACAATTTTCATCATTTTGGCTCTGTACGCCACCACAATGGATTTGAAATTACGCAACCGAGATGCAATAGAAGTGCAGACTTTCAGCTTTAATTTAAGGGGTTGAACAAAAATATCGTATGAAACGTTTAGGAATTGAACCATTTTCATACACAGTTCCCTTATTTCAGGGGCTCAAATGTAATTGGACAAATTAACACAATCATAAATAAAATGTTCATTTTTAATACTTTGTCAAGAATCTTTTGCAGGCAATGACTGGAACGCATGGACATCACCAAACGCAGGGTTTTCTCCTTTGTGATGCTTTGCCAGGCCTTTACTGCAGCTGTCTTCAGTTGTTGTTTGTTCGTGGGTCTTTCTGCCTTAAGTTTTGTATTCAGCAAGTGAAATGCATGCTCGATCGGGTTGAGATCAGGTGATTGACTCGGCCATTGCAGAATATTCCACTTATTTGCCTTAAAAAACTCCTGGGTTGCTTTCACAGTATGTTTGGGTCATTGTCCATCTGTAAAGTGAAGCACCGTCCAATCAACTTCGCTAAATTTGGCTGAATCTGAGCAGACAATATATCCCTATACACTTCAGAATTAATCCGGCTGCTTCTGTCTTCTGTCACATCATCAATAAACACTAGTGACCCAGTGCCTTTGTAAGCCATGCATGCCCATGCCATCACACTGTCTCCACCGTGTTTTACAGATGATGTGGTATGCTTCGGATCAGATCCAAGCCTTCTCCATACTTTGTTCTTCCCATCATTCTGGTACAGGTTGATCTTAGTTTCATCTGTCCAAAGAATGCTGTTCCAGAACTGGGCTGGCTTTTTTAGATATTGTTTGACAAAGTCTAATCTGGCCTTTCTATTCTTGAGGCTTATGAATGGTTTGCACCTTGTGGTGAACCCTCTGTATTTGCTCTCGTCAAGTCTTCTCTTTGTGGTAGACTTGGATAATGATATGCCTACCTCCTGGAGAGTGTTCTTCACTTGGCTGGATGTTGTGAAGGGGTTTTTCTTTACCATGGAAAGGATCCTATGATCATCCACCACTGTTGTCTTCCGTGGATGTCCAGGCCTTTTTTTGTTGCAGAGATCACCAGTGCGTTCTTTTTTTTCTCAGAATGTACCAAACTGTTATTTGGCCACTCCTAATGTTTCTGCTATCTGATGGATTTTCTTTTTTTTGCAGCCTAAGGATGCCCTGTTTCACTTGCATTGAGAGCTCCTTTGAGCGCATGTTGTGGGTTCACAGCAACAGCTTCCAAATGTGAATGTCACACCTGGAATCAACTCCAGACCTTTTACCTGCTTAATTGATGATGAAATAATGAAGGAATAGCCCACACCTGTCCATGAAACAGCTTTTGAGTCAATTGTCCAATTACTTTTGGTCCCTTGAAAAAGAGGGGGCTACATATTAAAGAGATGTAATTCCTAAACCCTTCCTCCAATTTGGATGTGAATACCCTCAAATTAATGCTGATTGACTGCACTTTATGCCCATATTCATTATTTAACTGTAACTTGAATTTATTTTGGTACACAGCCTATATAACAAAACTTGTATCAGTGTCCAATTATTTCTGGACCTAACTGTATATATATATATATATATATATATATATATATATATATATATATATATATACACACACATACATACATAGTGAAAAACTAAGTATACCTTATGATTCAATAGCTTGAAGAAGAAACTTTAGCAGAAATAACTTGAAGTAATCGTTTTCTGTATGACTTTATCAGTCTCTAACATCGTTATTGAGGAATTTTGTCCCAATTTTCTTTACAATGTTGCTTCAGTTAATTGAGGTTTGTGGGCATTTGTTAAGGTCCTGACACAGCATTTCAATCGGGTTGAGGTCTGGATTTTGACTGGGCCATTGAAAAACCTTGATTCTTTTCCTTTTCAGCAATTCTGTTGTAGATTTGCTGGTGTGCTTGGGATCATTGTTCTGTTGCATGACCCAATTTCGGCCAAGCTTTAGCTGTCGAACAGATGGCCTCACATTTGACTCTAGAATACTTTGGTATACAGAGGAGTTCATGGTCGACTCAATGACTGCAAGGTTACCAGGCCCTGTGGCTGCAAAACAAGCCCAAATCATCACCCAGCCACCACCGTGCTTGACAGTTGATATGAGGTGTTTGTGCTGATATGCTGTGTTTGGTTTTCGCCAAACGTGGCGCTGTGCATTATGGCCAAACATCTCCACTTTGGTCTCGTCTGTCCAAAGGACATTGTTCCAGAAGTCTTGTGGTTTGCTCAGATGCAACTTTGCAAAGCTAAGCCGTGCTGTTATGTTCTTTTTAGAGAGAAGAGGCTTTCTCCAGGCAACCCTTCCAAACAAACCATACTTGTTCAGTCTTTTTCTAATTGTACTGTCTTGAACTTTAACATTTAACATGCTGAGGCCTGTAGATGTAAGAGATGTAACTCTTGTTTTTTTGCCATTTCTCTGAGCATTGCAGAGTCTGACCTTGGGGTGAATTTGCTGGGACGTCCACTCCTGGGAAGATTGGCAACTGTCTTGAATGTTTTCTACTTTTGAATAATCTTTCTCACTGTAGAATGATGGACTTTAAATTGTTTGGAAATGGCCTTCTAACTCTTCCCAGATTGATGGGCAGCAACAATTGCTTCTCTAAGATCATTGCTGATGTCTTTCCTCCTTGGCATTGTGTTAACACACACCTGAATGCTCCAGACCAGCAAACTGCTAAAACTTCGGTTTTTATAGAGGTGGTCACACTTGCTGATGATCAATTAATCAAGGGCATTTGATAAGCAGCACCTGTCTGCTACTTAGCATCTTAATTCCTATGGAAGCAGTAAGGGTGTACTTAGTTTTAGGGAAGTGCTGGCAGCTGCAGCGCTCCATTCACCATACCCCACGGGACGTTCCTCACGCATTGGCAACACAGCGATGATTATGAGAACTCCTGTCCAATGTACCCTCTGATGCTGCACTTGAGTTACTTTACATGTGTCATTGTGGATGTCCAAACCGGGAAACGGGAAGTGTCGTCAATCGAAGCCGCGGACGCAGGGAGCAGCTGCAGTGAGGTCGCGACGAACTGCAAACTATATTGCCCTGTCTATCCAAATGCCCGATATATGCTGATACCATGTAAGCCTCCAATTTTACTTGTTTGCTGATAAATTTGTTTATTGTCTGCACTATTGGTTCTCTTCTTCTGTTTGAGCTCCTGAAGGTTCCTGTGCATTACCCCTGGAAGAATATGCCACTGTGTGGGATTTTGCTTACTGTTCTGCTCCACTTGTGAGTAATTACTTACAGATCACCTAATTTTGTTATCACATTTTATTGTCATATTGCACTATGTGATTTCTCTTTATTTCATGGCACCCATCTGGCTCCCCTACTGTTTGAGAAAATGGTGTTAACACACACACCGGAATGCTCCAGACCAGCAAACTGCTAAAACTTCGGCTTTTATAGGGGTGGTCACACTTGCTGATGATCAATTAATCAAGGGCATTTTATTAGCAGCACCTGTCTGCTACATAGCATCTTAATTCCTATGGAAGCAATAAGGGTGTACTTAGTTTTTCACACATGGATTCTCCATTTTGGCTTTATTTTTGTTAAATAAATCATGACACGGTGTAATATGTCATGTGTTGTTGTTCATCTGAGGTTGTATTTACCTAATTTTAAGACCTGCTAAGGAACAGTGATTGTTATTATGCCCTGATATGTAAAACCATAGAATATATATATATATATATATATATATATATATATATATATATATATATATATATATATAATGTACTGTATGTGTGTGTGTGTGTTTCAAAGTTGGCCACACCTAGCCGTTCCAGGTAGACTGATAGATGCAGGTAGGGGTGTAAGTGATAAAGCGCTGTCTAGCACAAAACACGTAAGAGAGACTTGCTGGTTTCTCTGTTTTTATCCATGTGCCAATAAATTATTATAATAGACCATCTCAGAGCTTCAGCCAAGCATTTGTTTCCAGCAGCTGTGCACCGCCATGCCTGCTTGTTTTGGGATATTTTAATACTTTCTCGGCAGGGAGCACGCATACCTCTGTCCTCAGCAGTGATCCAGCCCGTGAGTACCCTCTACAATCAAGCTACTGTATCTGAAGCCATGTTGCAATCACTCATTTGGTCTTCCATCTGGGCGGCTGTCCGTGAGTGCCTGGGGGAACTTGCTGAGACTCCGTATCCTGGTGTCTCTGTGGTCCCTACCCGGCACTGCTCGGTGCTTCCACCAGACACCTATGTGATATTCGCATTTCTTTATGTTTACCATTCCCTGATGAAGTGGCCTTTATAGTTGCTACGAAACTAGTTGGAATTATACTTTTATTGATCTACTAGTACCCTTAGTATTCTATCACTTTGCTGGTTAAGTGAAGCTGGCGTGGGAGGCAGAGCTGACCCTGATCGGTGAGACTGTCCCTCTACCAGCTACTCCTAAACGGAGCTTGGGATTTATCTACCTGGATTACGTGGAAGCCTAAAGGGAACCCTCCGCTTCTAAAAGAGCCCAGCAGATGAAAGCACAGCCTGATATGACTGCAGATTCCTGACGTTGGGTGATCCGCTGCAGCCTTCTCCTGTGTCCTGATACCTGAGTGGTAACAACTGTCATAGTTACAGTTACATGCCTGTTTTACCTTTATCTGATGTACGCAGAATCTTGAATTACTTTTTAATATAAATTTTTCATTCTTAATTCACCATGAGCGTTGTACGCTGTTTTGTGTTTTGTCCTGTCCTGCTATGCCTGCTGGGAAGTGAGAAGGCCCACCGGGGCATTCTCAGCGAGTCAGTCCAACCCTGAATACACATAACATTAACATTCATCATTAGAAAAACAATGGCAACAATTTTGTTTGTTTTTTGTAAAATACTGAAAATATTTAGCACAGAATCACCCTGCAGGGTTGTTAGAGATACTGTAATGTTGTTCTGCCTGTTCCGATGCAAAGCCGCTCTACTTTGTCCATTCACAACATGCATGAAATATATGGCCTTGTTATCAACAAGAAAACAAAAAGGGCAAATAAGTACCTAAACCAACACTATACAATAATAGTGATAATAATACACAAGTAATGTCCAAACAGGGGATTGCTGCTCACAAAGAACAGGTTCCAAAACCTGTACCCCAAAGTCCAAAACAAATATATCAATTATTACATAACCCTAGGGTAGAAAATACATTAACCGCATTGATGTCTAGGGTTACAAAGGAATACCACAGACACCAACGGTGTTAATGTTAGAGGTAAACTACACTACCAACCCCCTTGGCTACCTACAGGTAAGTGGTTAGCAAAGCATAGTTACATAGTTATATAGTAGAAGAGGGTGAAAAAAGACTTGCGTCCATCAAGTTCAACCTATGCTAAATTTATATGACAGATACTTTATCCTACTGTATATCCGTACTTACAGAATATTGATCCAGAGGAAGGCAAACAAAAAACCCCAGTGACAGATCATCCAATGATATCTCATAAGAGGAAAAATAAATTCCTTCCTGACTCAAAGAATTGGCAATCAGATTACTCACTGGATCAACATCCTTCCCATGTTTACTTATCTGGTATATCCCTGTATACCTTTCCTTTCTAAAAAGATATCCAACCTTTTTTTGAACAAATCTATTGTATCTGCCATTATAGTCTCCATGGGTAATGAATCCCACATTGTAACTGCCCTTACTGTAAAGAACCCTTTCCTTTGTTACTGGTGAAATTACCTTCCCTCCAACCTTAAGGGATGACCCCGTGTCCTTTGTACAGTATTGCCCTTGGGATGAATAGTTCTTTTGAAAGCTCCCTGTACTGTCCCTGAATATATTTGTATATAGTTATCATATCCCCTCTTAGACGCCTCTTTTCTAATGTCAATAAATCTAATTTAGCTAGCCACTCCTCATACGTTAGATTATTCATCAACTTTATTCATTTGGTGGCTCTTCTCTGCACTCTCTCTAGTTCCATGATGTCTTTTCCAAGGAGTGGTGCCCAAAATTGTACTCCATTTTCAAGGTGTGATCTTACTAATGCTTTAAAAGGGGGCATAATTATGTTTACTTCCCTTCCATTCATTGCCCGTTTAATGCAAGATAAGATCTTGTTTGCCTTTGCAGCTACTGCATGACTTTGGGCACTATTGTTAAGCGTTGTGTCTACAAGCACTCCTCCTAAATCCTTCTCCATCAAGGATTACCCTAATTTATTCCCAATTAATTTGTAAATCAATCGGTTTATTCTTGATTCCCAGATGCATAATGTCACAGTAGCTTATGACAAGATATAATGAACACCAAATATTTGGGTTGAACTAAACGAGGCTTAGATATAATAAAATATAATTTATTCCGTAAAAAAGGTGAACACAGCAATATAGTACAATTAACAGGCAAGAAGGTAACACTTACTTAGGGTTGGGGAATGGAGAAGTATCAGCTAGCAATTCTCCAGCAATCCGGTGACATTCCAGGTGGAATCAGAAGCACAACTAAAAACTGTAGGGTTGACACAGTTTATATACCTGTGTAACCCTATTCTTAACATGGAATGCAGACTATTGGTGAACAATTATCTGTATCCAATCCCTAACGTGGAGACACACATTAACCCATGCCCCCCAGCTAATTAGCCCATGTGTACTGGGACTCTATGGGTAGCCCCATAATTAAATCAGGGGCGACAACCAGTCTATCAAATGAAGTATCTGCATTGTTTGTAGGTGTAGACATAACACTTACAAACCACTCCAGTTTGATGATTCTCCACCCTCAGGTAACAATTAGAGTGGCAGAGTCTATTGATTAGTACTTGATCTGTTGATTAGGACTTAGTGTAAACAATCAGGCACTTAACTTTTGATCACAGTGCTTAGGCTCAATCAGCCTGCTGCCCTTCATGACCTATTAGCATAGCAGATTGAGTCTGCATTTTCAGGGCAGATCCAAAATACCATACATATATACTTTAATATCTTCACATATTAATAAGTTCCATTCTGGTGGGCTCAGTGGGTCGACATTTGCCAGTTTTTAATGCCTACAGTGACCCCACATATTGGCCAAATATCAACTCTCTGCGACCTCCAGAACTGGAGATACAGAAATTTACTTTAAAACATCTTTAAAATACAGGATTATAATGAAACATGGGAACAGGGGAACATACATTTTCATGACATGACAAGGTGTAAACCACATTCCTGGACCGCAGTCCAGTTAACCCCTTGCCTCCCTGTGAGGTCAGGGGGTGGCCATATGGGTTGCAACCCCTTTAATACCGGGCCAACCCCCTCTCCACCTCCCCTTCTTAATGGGTGACCTGTGGCCCACTGGCCCTAATGGGGAGTGGGGCACTGCTGGCACCCTTATTGAACTCAGTCTCAAAGGGATAGTCCTGACGTTAAAGTCCATCAGCATTGCTGTTTTCACTACCCTTTTTTCTGCTGAATAGTAAAATCAAACTCTTGCAAGGCCAAGCTCCACCTTAGCAACTTGGCATTCTCCCCTGATGCCCTCTGCAGCCAACTCAGGGGGTTGTGGTCTGTAAGGACCGTGAAAGCCCTTCCATACACATAGGGCTGGAGTTTTTTGAGTTCCCACACAATGGCCAAGCACTCTTTCTCAATGGTGGCATAGGCCACCTCTCTGGGGAGTAGTTTTCGGCTGAGGTACACCACAGGGTGCTCTCTACCGTCGTCCCCCACTTGGCTCAACACAGCCCCAATGCCATAGTTCGAGGCATCAGTCTGTATGAGGAAATGTTTGGTATAGTCTGGGGCAGCCAGTATGGGGGCCCCAGCAAGCGCAGTTTTCAGTGCCTGGAAAGCAGTTTCACAGGCAGGAGTCCAGGTGATAAGCACAGGCAGTTGCTTCTTAGTCAAATCAGTCAGGGGTTTGGCCACGGTGCTGTACTGTGGGACAAACTTCCTATAGTACCCTGCGGTGCCCAAAAATGCCATGACCCGTTTCTTGGTTTTTGGAACAGACCACTGAACTATGGCTTCTACCTTAGCTGGCTCTGGTTTGAGGTGCCCTCCACCCACCCTGTGCCCTAAGTACAGGACCTCTGCCATCCCTACCATACACTTAGTGGGTTTCAAGGTAAGCCCAGCCTCCCTGATCCTATCCAGCACCGCAGCTACATGTCCTAAGTGGGAGACCCAGGAATTACTAAAGACAGCAATGTCATCTAAGTAAGCCCTGGCATAGCTCTGCATCCCTTCCAGTAACCTATTGACCAGGCATTGGAAGGTAGTCGGGGCATTCTTCATCCCAAATGACATCACCAAAAACTCATAGAGGCCACTTGGAGTGATGAATGCTGACTTCTCCCTAGCTTCCAGGGTCAGTGGGATTTGCCAATAGCCTTTGCTCAAATCCATAGTGGTCAGATACCTTGCCCCCGCGAGTTCATCCAGTAACTCATCCATGCGGGGCATGGGGTAGGCATCTGACACCGTCCCAGTGTTGAGCAAGCGGTAGTCCACACAAAACCAGGTGGTATTGTCCTTCTTAGGGACTAGAACTACCGGGCTTGCCCAAGGACTTTGGGATGGAGTAATTACCCCTAGGGTCAGCATCTCCTCTATCTCCCTTTCCATACTGGTCTTGACCTCTGCTGACACTCTATAAGCGTGCTTATGCAGAGGCTGCAGATCCCCTGTGTGCACTGGGTGTTTTGTGAGATGTGTGGTCCCTGGCATGTCAGTGAAGAGGGCCCTATACTTAGCTAGCATGTCCCTGGCTTCTACCTGCTGCCTAGCACTCAACTGTGCCCCTATCTCTACCTGCTCCACAGTGTTTCCCTGCCTAGCCTCCCCTAGGAGATCAGGCAGAGCATTGCTCGCCGGATCCTCCAGCAGTGGGCTACAAATGGCCATTACTGCTCCCATACTCGGTGCTCTGTATTCTTTCAGCATATTGACGTGATATGTCTTATGCCTCAGGCTCTACCTGTACAATGTAGTTGTACTCATTCACCTTTCAGATAACCGGGTACGGTCGCGACCAGGCAGCCATCAACTTGTTCCCCCGAGTGGGTTTGAGAACAAGCACCTGCTGTCCTGGGATGAATTCTCTGCTACGGGCATTCCGGTCATACCATTGCTTTTGCTTGGTCTGAGCGGCCCTGAGGTGGTCCTGGGCCACCCCCATGAGCATCTCTAACCGGTCTCGGAGATCTACTACATACTGGATCACTGAAGCATCAGTAGCAGTAGCCTCCCCTTCCCATCCCTCACAGAATAGGTCCAGAGGTCCACGTACCCTGCGGCCATATAGTAGCTCGAAGGGGGAGAAGCCTGTAGATTCCTGTGGTACCTCTCGGTAGGCAAACAGCAAGTGCTGTAAATGAATCTCCCAGTCTTTCCCCTCCGCCTCTATAAAGGTCCGAAGCATCTGCTTCAGGGTACCGTTAAACCTCTCACATAATCCGTTTGTCTGGGGATGGTAAGGGGTAGTGCGCCGGTGCTGTACACCGCATGCATCCCAGAGACAATGTAAAAGTTCACTCATGAACTGCGACCCCTGATCGGTTAGGACCTCACTAGGGAAACCTACCCTAGAAAAAATGTTCAGCAAAGCTGCGGCCACTGTCTTGGCATCTATGGTGCCAAGCGCTACCGCCTCAGGGTACCGGGTGGCAAAATCCACCACCGTGAGGATGTAGCACTTCCCTGACCTGCTAGGAATCATAAGGGGTCCTACAAGATACATCGCTACTTTCTGGAAGGGTTCCCCTATTATCGGTAGGGGTTTCAGGGGTGCCTTCACACGGTCGCCCGCCTTACCCACTCGCTGCAGGCATCACAAGAGCGTCAGAAAGTGCCTACATCTCGAGATGCCCCCGGCCAGTAGTAACGCTGTAATAACCGGGCTCGCGTTCTGTTGACCCCCTGTTGTCCCGCTAACGGAATAGAGTGAGCTACCCGTAACAGTTGCTGTCAGTACCCCTGGGACACTACTAGCTGTTGCTTACCGGTCAATCCCTCCTCTATCCCTGGGTTCCCTTCTTCTCTATACAGGAGTCCCTTATACCATAGGCAGTGCTCAGTGCCTTCCCCTGCCTGAGATTCGGACGCCCGAAGTCTCACGCCGGCCAGGGTAGGGTCTGTCTTCACTGCCTCCCTAAACTGGGCTCCTAATTCTGGCCACCCCCCAGTTATGTCATTGTCCGGAGAATGGGGAAGGGTGAGGGGGAACAGTAAGTCAGTCTGTGGTTGCAACTTATTCTGGCTTACCTCCCCGGACTCCTCTGCGCCCTCCGCTAACGTTGGTCCCAAAGGCTGGGGGACTGGCGCCGCCACCATTGCCGCTGTCTGGCTCTGGGTAACCGCCGCCACTGCAGCGGACTTGGGCACTCGGTCATAGGTGCAGGTCATCGGTCCCAGATCGTTGCCAAGAAAAACATCGGCATCCAAACCGGGTAAAAACCCCCACCTCCCGCACACCCTGGCCCTCCCCCAATCCAAAAAGATTCTGGCCACTTGCAGGAAACGTGGCTCTCCGTCGGCCACAGTGATCTGTATCCCAGGGCCTGGGAGTAATTCCTCTGGCCGGACCATGTCAGGTCAGACCAGGGTCACTGCAGCTCCTGAATCCAGCAAGCCAACTGCTTGCCGGTCACCGACTGTGACCGGGGTGAGATGTCTGCTCCGGCCGTCCGTCTGCTCCAGGTCTGCACTGAGATGTCTTCCGCTCCTGGCTGTAGGCACCGATGAAACCGGGACAGGTGTGGCATGGGACGTATCGCTGGGAGTTGGTTCCATGACCGGTCCGAAGTCTTTGGGGGAAGCCACCCGCACGCGGGCTACCGGCTTCGCAGCTGGGGTGCGTTGCCCCTGATGGGGTCCGCCGGAACGCATGGGTTCCGGGCGATCTGGTCTGATGTGACCAGGGCGGTTGCAGTTGTAGCACCGGCGCTCATGCCGGAGCTCCCCCTCCTTCGGTGGACTGCTGCCCGCAGGCGGCCTCTGAGTCCATTGGGGGGTATTGGCAGACTTTCTGGCCGGTGCCGCCGCCACCGCCGCCTTGGCTACTGCTTTGGCGGTAATCAGGGCTCGGCTGGCCACATAGTCGTCTGCAAGCCTCGCCGACTCCTGGTAAGTCTTGGGCTTCTTGTCGTACACCCAAGCCCTCACCGCCGGCGGGCACTGCTGCATGAGCTGCTCCTGAAAGATGAGGTCCAGCAGGCGTTGGTAAATCCGTGCCTCATAGCCCTCCACCCAGCGTATCCCGTACAAAGCCATGCGGGTCATGTAGGTAGCATAGGACTCCTGGGGCTGCCTATCTTCCTGCCGAAATTTACCCCGGTAGGCTTCAGGGGTAAAACCGTACTGAAACAGTAACAGTTCTTTCAGGTGGTCATAGTCATCAGCATACTCATCTGGAAGCGCCATCATCGTCTGCTTAGCCAAGCCGGACAGTAAGGGGTCCAAACGTGCAACCCTATGCTGGGGAAGCACTTTGTACCGCCGGCACTGTGTCTCAAAGTTCTTTAGAAAACTGTCTATCTGATCAGTACCTTCCACGAACTTGGTGAGACTGTGCAGATCCAGTTTGAGTTCATCTGTGTTGGGTTGGACAGGGGGGGCAACAAGCGGGTCGGTTCACTGCCATAGTGATAAACTGCAGCCGCTCCTCCGGTGTCCCTCTGTCACCCCACGCAGTAATCAGTGCCAACATTTCAGGGGTGAACGGACTGGTAGCCGCAGCAACCAGTACCCCTCCTGTTGCACTGCTCCCGGGAGGTGCACTCGTTCCCTCCCCGAGATTCCGCCGCCCTGGCACTGGGTTCCTTCCCTGATCTCCGGGTGGCTGTATAAGGGCAAGCTGAGCCGTATCCTGAGGCTCTGCAAGCCAGGCTTCATAGTTACCGATTGCGTCAACCATGTCTGCGACCTCCTGGTTCTCATAGGGCAGTCCATATTCACGGCACTTATCTTTCAGCTGAGCTCGGGTCCTCATGTTGGATGAGCCTTCAGCCTCGCTCATGGTTCACGGTCGCAGCAGTGAGGTGGTGTTACAACTTGTGTTAACTGTTGCACTACTGTGTGTTCAATATCTTTAGTCCCAGGAACTCGCAATTACTCTCGAGTTCGCACTATATGACAGAGTCCCACAGAACACTGTAATATAGGTTCAGTTCAATCCCGCCGCTGCCACCAGTTAATTATAGAGCTTGTCACGGTAGCTTATGAATACTAGAAAACAAAGACACCCTCAGGGCAGCACTCGTTGTATATGAAAATGTAGTGATGATAGACTTAAAATTTAAATGCTTTAATTATGTTAGTTAAAATAAGTGTCAAAATCGTTGAAATAAATGAACAACTGACAGTGGTAAAACAACACACAAAACAGACAAAAATACACAATACTTAAACTGACATCTAGGGGGAAAGGTAGAGATCCTACCTATCTGCTAATTAGCAGTGATGAACAATCATTAACTGAATAGTTTGCCCCCTGGTTCAGCAATAGTAAGGTTAAAAAGCCTGTAAAATAGATACAGGTGACGGTGGACTGACATGCAAAGGTATATGCCAAAAAATGTAATGCAAAATATGCAGTAATAGAGTGAAAGCTCACTAGTGATGGTATAGTGCAGCCACAGTAAACAAAAATGTTGAAATAGCTCTGGTCGTGGAGGATCCCTAATTATGGGATAAAACAGCTTTAACTGTGAGTTGGTAAAGTAGGTGATCTGAGTGTTAATAAACAGTGCGCACAAGAGCTCACAAAGTGTGATACTTAGCTCTGGGGCACGGTTCTAGTCCGTATCCAGTTATAGCCCCCTAGTTCAAATGTGCCATTATCACGCTTATTGAAGCCTCTTAACACGCAGAAAACAAAGATAGTTGAATCTGGTCGTGGAGGATCCCTAATTACGGGATTAAACAGCTTGAACTGTAAGTTGGTAAAGTAGGTGATCTAAGTGTTGATAAACAGTGCGCACAAGAGCTCACAAAGTGTGATACTTAGCTCTGGGGCACGGTTCTAGTCCGTATCCAGTTATAGCCCCCTAGTTCAAATGTGCCATTATCACGCTTATTGAAGCCTCTTAACACGCAGAAAACAAAGATAGTTGAATAGTTATAATGACTGTCGATAGCTAAGTGCACAAGAGCTTACAAAATGTAATATCCAGCTCTGGGGCACGGATCTCGTCCGTATCACGGTAGCTTATGACAAGATATAATGAACACCAAATATCTGGGTTGAACTGAACGAGGCTTAGATATAATAAAATATAATGTATTCCTTAAAAAAGGTGAACACAGCAATATAGTACAATTAACAGGCAAGAAGGTAACACTTACTTAGGGTTGGGGAATGGAGAAGTATCAGCTAGCAATTCTCCAGCAATCTGGTGACATTCCAGGTGGAATCAGAAGCACAACTAAAAACTGTAGGGTTGACACAGTTTATATACCTGTGTAACCCTATTCTTAACATGGAATACAGACTATTGGTGAACAATTATCTGAATCCAATCCCTAACGTGGAGACACAGATTAACCCCTGCCCCCCAGCTAATTAGCCCATGTGTACTGGGACTCTATGGGTAGCCCCATAATTAAACCAGGGGCGACGACCAGTCTATCAAATGAAGTATCTGCATTGTTTGTAGGTGAAGACATAACACTTACAAACCACTCCAGTTTGATGATTCTCCACCCTCAGGTAACAATTAGAGTGGCAGAGTCTGTTGATTAGTACTTGATCTGTTGATTAGGACTTAGTGTAAACAATCAGGCAGTTAACTTTTGATCACAGTGCTTAGGCTCAATCAGCCTGCTGCCCTTCATGACCTATTAGCATAGCAGATGGAGTCTGCATTTTCAGGGCAGATCCAAAATACCATACATATACACTTTAATATCTACACATATTAATAAGTTCCATTCTGGTGGGCTCAGTGGGTCGACATTTGCCAGTTTTTAATGCCTACAGTGACCCCACATATTGGCCAAATATCAACTCTCTGCGACCTCCAGAACTGGAGATACAGAAATTTAAGAACTATAGAAAGGGACCTCGCTCAGACCCCTAGAAGGTAGAGGCGTGCTGCCTGGGGATGGGCTAGATAGATAATAAATGTGTATCGAGAGTGATACACCAAAGAATCCCCTTTGGATAGGCGCACTGCAGACCTGAAAATAAAGACGTCAGGGGTAGGATATGGTGTGTATAAATAAAAAACTTTATTAAATATTTGTGTATAAATAAAAACTTTATTGAATATTAGTGTAATAGTGTACACAAAACAGTATATAGTGCTGTACTATACACTGACTAATAATAGACTGCTGTTGGTCTATGTCAACCTCCGTCAAGCGTCTCACTGTGCTCCCATTAGTTCTGTCTCCCTTGAGGTGTGAAAATCTTGGCAGATGCTCTAAATGTCAATAATCTAGATGGGTTATTGTAACCCTATGACATATTGGTAGGTATAGGCTCTACCGAGACTAACAGAGAAGTTCACGCAGCACATCAACGTAATGTGCACACTGCGCATGCGTCATGTAAGTTAAAACAGTAGAGTCTGTTTATATGCGAGTTGCGCATGCGCCGGGGCAGTGCGTGAAGTAAATGTTTGGACGGCCCGTATAAGGTTGGTAACGGGTAAAGGGAGTACTGGGTATCGAGGAAATGTTCAATAGTGATTACACATAGTGACACACAGAGCGTAGTGCCTATGGATCACTATAGATCGTAGTTTGATATGAACCCAGTATATATGCGTATTCTTTGTACATTGGTGCGTTCATGTGTCAAAGTTTGTGCTGTATCTGGTATAGTGTGCGTCTCAAACGGGCGTAGGTACGAGGATGCTGTGCACCTTTAGTAGCAGGAGTAGTGAAAAATAGTAAACGCAGGTCTGGGCTGCTTGGTAATATTTTCAACGGGGTTTTTTGGTGCCCATGTGACCGCAGAGCTGCTCACTCGTAAACTGCTGCAATTGAGAAAATGGTATAGCACACGAGACCTAGGTAGTCAGAGCAGCTGTGTCTATACAGGGCTGCATGGAAAAAACATGCACGGTAGTATTTAAAGCAGGCAGGCTATTATGATAGTGAATAGCAAGTGCTGCCCTGTAGCAGCACTAACACCTCTTTAAATGGGTGTAAAAAATGAAAGTAAGACACAGGTCAGCGCACTAGAGGAGCTAGTAGAGATAGCTGGCGTGGTAAGGTATGAATCCCGGATGAAGTCACAGGAAGTGACGAAACATGCAGCATGTCGGGTCTTTAGCTGTATGATTCATACCTTACCACGCCAGCTATCTCTACTAGCTCCTCTAGTGCGCTGACCTATGTCTTACTTTCATTTGATACACCCATTTAAAGAGGTGTTAGTGCTGCTACAGGGCAGCACTTGCTTTTCACTATCATAATAGCCTGCCTGCTTTAAATACTACCGTGCATGTTTTTTCCATGCAGCCCTGTATAGACACAGCTGCTCTGACTACCTAGGTCTCGTGTGCTATACCATTTTCTCAATTGCAGCAGTTTACGAGTGAGCAGCTCTGCGGTCACATGGGCACCAAAAAACCCCGTTGAAAATATTACCAAGCAGCCCAGACCTGCGTTTACTATTTTTCACTACTCCTGCTACTAAAGGTGCACAGCATCCTCGTACCTACGCCCGTTTGAGACGCACACTATACCAGATACAGCACAAACTTTGACACATGAACGCACCAATGTACAAAGAATACGCATATATACTGGGTTCATATCAAACTACGATCTATAGTGATCCATAGGCACTACGCTCTGTGTGTCACTATGTGTAATCACTATTGAACATTTCCTCGATACCCAGTACTCCCTTTACCCGTTACCAACCTTATACGGGCCGTCCAAACATTTACTTCACGCACTGCCCCGGCGCATGCGCAACTCGCATATAAACAGACTCTACTGTTTTAACTTACATGACGCATGCGCAGTGTGCACATTACGTTGATGTGCTGCGTGAACTTCTCTGTTAGTCTCGGTAGAGCCTATACCTACCAATATGTCATAGGGTTACAATAACCCATCTAGATTATTGACATTTAGAGCATCTGCCAAGATTTTCACACCTCAAGGGAGACAGAACTAATGGGAGCACAGTGAGACGCTTGACGGAGGTTGACATAGACCAACAGCAGTCTATTATTAGTCAGTGTATAGTACAGCACTATATACTGTTTTGTGTACACTATTACACTAATATTCAATAAAGTTTTTATTTATACACAAATATTTAATAAAGTTTTTTATTTATACACACCATATCCTACCCCTGACCGTCTTTATTTTCAGGTCTGCAGTGCGCCTATCCAAAGGGGATTCTTTGGTGTATCACTCTCGATACACATTTATTATCGATACAGAAATTTACTTTAAAACATCTTTAAAATACAGGATTATAATGAAACATGGGAACAGGGGAACATACATTTTCATGACATGACAAGGTGTAAACCACATTCCTGGACCGCAGTCCAGTTAACCCCTTGCCTCCCTGTGAGGTCAGGGGGTGGCCATATGAGGTGCAACCCCTTTATTATCGGGCCAACCCCCTCTCCCTCTACACATAACTTTACATTTATCTGTATTAAACCTCACCTGCCCTTTACCTGCCCAAGTTTCCAGTCTCTCCAAGTCCTTCTGGAGAGATATTAGATTGTGCTCTGATTCTACTACGTTACACAATTTAGTGTCATCAGCAAAGATGGAGACTTTGCTCTCGATGCCAACCTCAAGGTCATTAATAAACAAGTTAAAATAGTGAGGCAATGCTTTACAAACCGCTAAGTCAAACAAGGGGTTAACCCCTACCACCCTCTGGGGGACTTAACCACCCTCCCCCGGCAACAATTCCCATCATCCACCCCCCTAACCCCACCCCCAACAAACATCACCCCCCCATCTCCTCTATAGACCTGACCATAGCTCTTTTGGTGGCTAACAGGGCTATTGGCCAGTGTAAGCACAATAAAAAAAGAAAAACATGAAAAAGGACATGCATTAACATCAATAAACATTATTTAACCTACCATAATAAAAATTAACCCATTTATTGTCATTGACACACCCCAACCATGATGAAGGCCTTACTCATCTTCAAGGCCATTAGCCTCAGGAACCATTCATAAAAAACAAGTAAAGGCTCAGCTCAGCTGTAATATACAAGGGTCAATAACAGTACTGTATGACAGTACTTCAAACAGTAATTTAGGAAGAGGTAGTAGGGCCAGGTTTGGGATGAAATATGAGCTCTGTTTTTGACATGTTACGTTTAAATAGGCGGAAGGCCAACCAGGATGATACCGTAGAGAGACATTCCTAAACTTTGGTCTGTACAGGAGGTGTAAGGTCAGGAGATGAAAAGTAAATTTGTTTGTCGTCAGCATAGAGGTGATATTCTTATTTCAGGGGTTCAAATGTAATTGGACAAATTAACACAATCATAAATAAAATGTTAATTTTTAATACTTTGTAGAGAATCCTTTGCAGGCAATGACTGCTTGAAGAACAAAAAAACCGTGTACAAGCTCCAGGTGGTCCGGCTGGAGATGCATTTATAGCATGATAATAAATGTGATATAGGGAGCTGACACCGGATAATGGGGAATAAAGGGTTAAGCAGTACTATAATGATTACGGATGACTGGGGGTAACAGGAGGGGAACAAAACAGGGACACAGTAGTGTGAAATGTATTCACAGAGTCCCCATAGCCCCGGCAAGCCCGGTGTGGTGTAATCTTTACTCACGATAAGACACCGTCCTGATCCCCCTCCTTCAAGCTGCTTCCCTGATGCTGCCAGAAGCATCTCCCGTATGGCCTCCGGTGGTGTAGCAGATCCTCTCAGACGGCAGCAGAACAAGGTAAGGATCAAATTTACAACCGCTCCAAGAAAAAGGTAAGGCGCTCACCAGCAAAAGAGGGTAAAAATCAACTTTATAAAACTACATAAAAAAACAAAGAAACAAACAGTGCTAACTACTCTCCCACGCGTTTCACGCCCACTGTGGCGCTTTCTCAAGGAGACTCCTTGAGATCATGAGCTGTTCCAAGCCTTCTCCATACTTTTTTCTTCCCATCATTCTGGTATAGGTTGATCTTAGTTTCATCTGTCCAAAGAATGCTGTTCAAGAATTGGGCTGGCTTTTTCAGATATTGTTTGGAAAAGTCTAATCTGGCCTTTCTATTCTTGAGGCTTATGAATGGTTTGCATCTTGTGGTGAACCCTCTGCATTTGCTCTCGTGAAGTCTTCTCTTTATGGCAGACTTGGATAATGATATGCCTACCTTCTGGAGAGTGTTCTTCACTTGGCTGGATGTTGTGAAGGGGTTTTTCTTTACCATGGAAACGATCCTGCGATCATCCACCACTGTTGTCTTCCGTGGACGTCCAGGCCTTTTTGTGTTGCAGAGCTCACTAGTGCGTTCTTTTTTTCTCAGAATGTACCAAACTGTTGATTTGGCCACTCCTAATGCTCCTGCTATCTCTCTGATGTATTTTCTTTTTTTTGCAGCCTAAGGATGCCCTGTTTCACTTGCATTGAGAGCTCCTTTGGCCACAGGCTGTGGGTTCAAAGCAACAGCTTCCAAATTTGAATGCCACACCTGGAATCAACTCCAGAACTTTTACCTGCTTAATTGATGATGAAATAACGAAGGAATAGCCCACACCTGTCCATGAAACAGCTTTTGAGTCAATTGTCCAATTACTTTTGGTCCCTTGAAAAAGAGGGGGCTACATATTAAAGAGATGTCATTCCTAAACCCTTCCTCCAATTTGGATGTGAATACCCTCAAATTAAAGCTGATATACTACACTTCAAGCCCATATTCATTGTTTAACTGTGACTTTAATTTATTTTGGTACACAGCCAAAATAACAAAACTTGTAGCAGTGTCCAATTATTTCCGGACCCAACTGTATAACGTATATACACAAGACATATAATTTGTATATATTGTATTATTAATGATAAAATATGTTTTATGTACTTCTAGTATCCACAAACACTACCTTCTACCTTCCTAGCCACTTACTGTAAAGTAACAAACCCTTTATAGCCCTTAGTGGTCAGCTAGTCATGAGTAGATGACCACTTGGGCGGCTAACGGTTAATATCATGTAACATCTGTAATTTGTCATATGTTATCACCTATTCCATGTTTGTTTAGCTTATCTTGCCTATGTGGGGCTATTGTGGAAAAGGGGGACTGGTGTGGGGTTATTGTGGGGCATGCGGGCTATTGTTAGGCAGGGGAATATTGTGGGGTATTGTGTGTGTGTATTGCGGTGGAGGGGGTATTCTGTTTCCTCTTCTCTAGAGTCTTCTCTGGATGGGGAATGAGAGTGAGGGGATGGAGGAGAGAGAGAGAGGGAGAAGGGATGGGGGTGGAGAGACAGGATGGTGGGAGAGAGAGGGAAAAGGGATTGGGGACAAAGGGTATAGGAAGAGAGAGAGGATTTAGGGGAAGAGAGAAATAGCAACGACATATTTTTTTAGTAAGGAAAACTCAAGAAAATTAAAAAAGTGTAGGCGTCGGTTCTACGGACTGTCTCTAATGAAAATTCCTGGTGCAGCCCGACTCCTGCAGTCGGACTTAAGAATTGTCCCCGCAGCTATTCTGAGATTGATGGACCTGATCTAAACTGTCAAATAAGGCCTTTTAAAGCAGCAAACGTCTCCAAATTGTGATAGCTATTTCTATATGTTCTCTATCAGGGGATCCTTGATACAGAACTGCTCCAGTCTCGTTGCTAGGTTTTGGAGGTATTGAGCATGGAAGATGTTTAGTAGAAAAGCAGTCACTGTAAGATTTTGCATTATCTTTCAAGCTTGATACCTCTGGGTCCCAGCAGTAAGACAAATGGTTTCCTGGTCAGTAGGATCAGGATCCAGATTCAGAACTAAAATGTGCTTGTAAACAATTGTGTAGATCAGGTGGCTGCTTTAACTCATGGGTAATTTGGTAAGTTTGAAGCCATTTTTTCTTTCCATTGTACATGTTGCTAGTTTGCCACATTGCTAATTTATAAACAGCATCACATTATACACTGTATATATAAACATTTTCAACTATTCACTTATTGTAAATGTTTTCCCTTTTTTTGTACATTTTAGAATATTCTCCAATGTTGCATTTTTTAAAATATTCTCCAATTTTACAAGTTTCGAGAGAAAAAAAGAACATCCAGTGGCGACTTTTTTTGATCCCTCCTACTGAACTTGCAAATGTAGTATATCCGAAATGTGAGCAAACGCAATTTCCATGGCAAATTCGCAAAAAATGTGCCCATCTCTACAGTATGTCAGATCAATAATTGTGGTATTGTTTATGTGCTTATAAACTAGACATTAAAGGGATAGACTGAACGAAGTAGGTAGTGTTACCCTAGTAAACCTACAGGAGTTTCTGCTAGAACTATAAAGGTTAGAAGGAAACATTTACCTGTCAGTCAGATATGTATTCTGGAGAAATGTAGCAAACATTCACATCACTGAGATTCTTTATAAAAGAATAGTATGTACAGGTGCGGAGGGGGAAGTTACCATGCTTATAAGTCATGCATATAGAACCCCTACTTATTTAGTCTCAGACTAACACCTGTTGCTGAGGTTGGGGCCGGAAACCTCTTCTCACAGGTGATGTGCCAGTCGTGGCATTAGTTCAGACAGCGTAAGCTCACAGTGTTTGTAATATAACCGCTTTTATATGACAGGTACTAATACCTAAGAACGCTGTGATCCTTAAAACTAGATCACTACACACGTAATACAGCATATATCACAATACTACACATAAACACTGTGCGGGTGTATGGCAGTGTCAGTTGGAAGCTGGCCACCCAAGTCTGGGTATATGGGCCTATGTAATGGTGCTGGCACACTGTTGGAGCTCTTAATGCACTAAAATGTAGCAGGCCTGTACTTCACAAAAGGTGCTTCGGTACCACTGTTAACTGCAACTGTATGTGCTTTCCGGCACAGATCTGCGGGACCTTGCTGCACCAGGTACTGCTCTTCCTCCAGTGAATCTCCGCTCTACCAGCGGGACTCAGACTGGCCCTGGGTTACACTTGATCAAGCCTGAAGGCTTAAGGCTTGTGTAGATCTGGCTCCACATGTCATGACTGTCCCCTTTTCCAGGCTCCTCTCCATCTTAGTCCCACCTCTTCCACAGCCTTTGTCATTGGCTGCTATTATGTCCATCACCAGTCACATGTCCATAGCACACTGGAGAGGAACCTGCCAGGGGGCAGTGTGAATGTGTTGCTTGCATCACACAGGGGGTTACACACATATATACTGCTTTTCTGTCCACTAATGTTGCTAAACATCAATACTGATGTGTCTTTACTGCAACTGTAGTGCTTAGCAATGTTAGAGCAATCTCTAGCAGTAATGGCAGTGACTTCAGTATCTCTGAAGTGATCTTCATTCCTGAGTAATGAGGTGTTAAGCAACCCACCTCAAAACTTACCATTTTTACAGGGCTCTCAGTGTGTGGCATATGCAGCAACACAAAAGGACGTTTGTGCAACATTTATTCATGGACTTATAGCTGCAATGCAAACGCAGCTCCCTGATTCTGGAAGTGGATGTTGCACATTAATAACTTACTATAGAGAGTAACACCCTAATAAATATTCTACACTTGTTGCTAATGAAGGGTAGTTGTGTGAATACGGATATCACTTCCTTCAGACAGAGCGATTAGTATGACGTCTGTTCAAGTGACATTGATGTTACAATTAAATACTGCCGATCAGATTTGAAATCAAGCCAGTGTCACCTTACTAAACATAGTTAGCAGCCTTGGGATATTGTAGTTGGAATGTAACAGTGGCTGCAAGGTCTGTCCCTCTTCTACAAAGAGATGACTCTGCAGTTATTTTGGATATCAAAGGTCCCCTAAGGATGAGGAATTACGCATGGCATGTACTGGTTCTGGTATCTCACCAGACTAGTTGTGGCTTTGAACCCTGTCCCCCACACAGCGATTGGTGAAGGATATCTCCCCCCCCCCCCTCCTACACAGGTACCACTTTATTACTGCTCAGCCCCTGACCACATGCACAGAGAAGAAGTGGCACCTGAAGAAGAGCGGGTAAGATTGGAAAGAGACGTGTCTTAGTGAGAGAACAAAAGTGTTGTAGAAAGATTTTCTAGAGGAAGTGGAAAATTGTGTCTTCATTCAATATAATTTTATGGTAGTTTTGGGGTTCTTGACTCCTTGTTATAACCTTTCATATGTGTGTGAGAACTGAGCATTGTCAAACTCCAGGTTAGGAGTCATTATAACAGATATGAAAAGGAAAAAGGGGAAGGGGAAGGTAAAGGACGGGGAAGGCTTAGTTTTTCAGCATAAATACGGATATAGGTAATTAACATCTAATAGATAATTAATATCTAGTATTACAATCCTCAGTCAATCTAAGAGGAATACTGGTTCTCACACACTTTGTTGACTACATTGTACATAAATATATTTTATTAGCTATCCAAAACATCACTCAATGGAGGGATTGATGTTACTGTGTTAGAGGTATTATTTGTTAAGCACTACTCAGGTGGCAGCAGAACGTATATTTCTGGATACAATTGACGTCACGTTTATCACAGAGGTTGCACTTCACTACGACGGACATTATTTATAGCAATCCTAACTGTTTACACTTAGGATTTTTGCGATTTCTCTCAGATCCACTGGTTATACATTATTTACATGTTTCCTATTTGACACTTCGTTACACATTGATTGGGTAGAGACATACACATATACGGTAGTCACTCTTTTTATGTTTACCTATCTTTCACATTGTTGGGTATTTACACTTCTTGTAAATGTTATATTGCTGTTGGCTCACAGTTGGTCTTGATACATTTGGACTCCTTCAGGATTCACTGTTACACTATCACTATTCTAAGTTTGCGCCACTGTATTTTTTTGTTTTAAACACATTCCTACAATGTGCTCATTATGTCTGTTACTGCCATCTTATGCACAGTAGCGTTATTCTTTTATGAAGTGTGTTCATTTGTTTTTGCTTAGCTATGGTTGATTGATAGGTCACATAAAAGGTGACTCTCTTGGACATTATTTTATTGTGTATATATGAGTAACGGTTAAGTTTTATTGTAATTCATTATTCTATCTTTATTAGTTCTGAGTGGAAGTAAGTGGGGATCTTTTAACTGTCCAATATTGTATGTACACGTTTGTCTAATCCACTGGTCAGCACCGGCTGCCTGGGCGTCTCACATACAGCCCACAGCCTTTAGCCACCACCAGCCTCCCGCCTCACCCCCCTCCCCAGTGCAGAGCGGAGATGTTGCTGGTGTGCATTGTAGCTTTTCCCTGCTCCCCCAGCTGTATAATGAGAGTGTGCTGATAAATACTGCACTGCCCGCTCCTCTCCTGTGCTAATCACTAGTTCCCTGGGAAAGGAGAGCAGTGCGACAGTATTCATCAGTGCGCTGGCATGACCAGAGGGGCAGGTAGAAGCTCCTACCCACCGCTGCAACGTCCCTTCTGCCAGTAAGATATATATATATAAATATATATATATATATATATATATATTCATATATATATAAAGGCATACCCCGGTTTAAGGATACTCACTTTAAGTACACTCGCGAGTAAGTACATCTCGCTCAATAGGCAAATGGCAGCTCACGCATGCGCCTGTCAGCACGTCCTGAAGAGCAATACCGGCTCCCTACCTGTACCGAAGCTGTGCGCAAGCGGGGTGACTATAGAGCCTGTTACAAATGCGTTATTTACATCGGTTATGCACGTATATGACGATTGCAGTACAGTACATACATCGATAAGTGGAAAAAGGTAGTGCTTCACTTTAAGTACATTTTCCCTTTACATACATGCTCCGGTCCCATTGCGTACGTTAATGCGGGGTATGTCTGTGTTACATACATGCTCTGGTCCCATTGCGTACGTTAATGCGGGGTATGCCTGTATACATACAGTGTTCGACAAACCTATATATCTGCACGCCCCAGGCGAGTGGATTTAACATCGTGGCGAGCTCATATTGGCCCAAGCAGCACACGTGTGGTACTAGGTGACGAGAAGATTTTTTTGTTCGGCGAGTAGATTTTTTTGTTCGGCGAGCAGATTTTTTGGTGATTTGTCGACCACTGAAATATACACAGTATACTGTATATATACACACACACACACTCACACATACGTGTGTGGGGGAGGGGGGAGGGGGTAATATTCGGTCCCCCTGAGCTAACCTAATTTATTTATTAGAACAGGTTTCAAAGACCTTGTTTCCAAGCTGCTAAATGTGTTTATTTATTAAAGGCATAACCTGTTCTACTCCACTTTGCAGAAACACATTCTTGCTACTGTTACTGTTATTTTCTATTTCTCTCTTTGAAAGACAAAAACATTACTGATTTTTATTTTTTTCACTGATAAATATTAGTAAACTTTTTTGCCCTACAACTAATTAATTGTTCAGCACAAGGTGGTTATGGGTGCTCAAGTATTCATCAAATATTGAAAGATATAAAAAATATAAACAGTATTCAATAAAGAAGTGGGTGACAAGGTCACGTGACCCTCATAAATCTTGCTTTTTAGTGAGCAATCTTAGTAAGTGTTCGGCAATAATACAAATATTCCCTGAAGGCAAGGGTGGGAGAACGGCTCCACACCACCCCAATCCTCATTCGGAGTGTCTCACAAATCTTCAATTAGATAAAGTTGCACTCACAATCTTTTACTTTGAAATCCTTAACACTCACCCACTTCCTGAATCTGTATGGAGGTGTGACAGCTGCTTGTAGCAGGATCCAAATGTAGTTAGCAACAGAGGTGAAGCGCCAAAAGGGAGTCAGGGTCCAAATGATTGAAAATATATACTTTCATGAAGAGACATGCTATAAGAAGGTAGAAACACACTCCTACGCGTTTCGTACACCTGGTACTTTATCAAGGAGTAACATACATTCTGTACATTTCTGAAGTCCATTTAAATTCCAGCTGTCTGTAGCATTTTGCGCCACAAACCTGTCAAGCGCATGTGCAAAGCCCGGACACCCCCCACTGTCGTCTGATGCCCCGCATACCAGAACGGGACACACAGAGGGACCAGGCAACTATGGTAACTGGCCACGAGCATCCCAACAGCGTGCCACGTCATGCAGCATGACGTCACGACGTAGCATGCATCAGACGCCCTGTGCTACTAACGACACAAGCAGGAGGGATACAATTAACCAACTAGCAGAAGAATCACAACATCAAGTGCAAAATCACAAACATTGAATGAAAAAACTCATCCACAATAGTGGTATAAACCAGGGGTGCGCAAACTTCTTAAGCTGCTCCCCCCTGCACGGGAGCCGCAGCGTTCGTGCCCCCCCCCTCCAATGACTCGATGTCACATGACGCCACGGTGACGCATCACCGAAGACTCGGCAGAGAACTGGTGAGTTACCGAGGCCTCACGCCTCCCCCGGCATTTAATTTAAATGCAGTGGGAAAGAGCGTGGGGCCTCTGTAACCGCCGTGCCCCTCTAGAAATTCTTCCGCCCCCTCTGTGGTGCACATCCCCAAGTTTGCGCACTGCTGGTTTAAACCATGGTAAGGACCTGCAGAATAGCATAAATCACTTTCACAAATATATACACTAGAGTTAATTAATAAAAACAAATAGAATACAATACAGGATACCTCCCATAGTATCCCAATCATTTGGACCCCGACTGCCTTTTGGCTGTGCGCTGCACCTCTGTTGCTAACTACATTTGGCCCTATAACTACACTAAAGATATATTTATACTGCACCGACACACTTTATTCGAGCAAATACCCGGTATGTACCTGGCAGATACCTGGAATGCGCCGCTCCTCACCTCTGACAAGCCTCGTTGCATTTGCCTTCCCAGCCTGGGTTCATGCCTGGCTGATGGGCGGCTGATCTGTTAAATGATAATGATTAGGATTTAATAGGCTGCAAAGCTTCGCGTGTCTACCAGATGGCATAAATTCATGAATTGTAATGCAGTATATATATATATACTGTGCAGCATTGCAGCCAGCGGGAATAAAATGCTTCAATCCCTGCTTGGAAAATACCTCAATGCACTCGGGCAGAAAACAGTCACAAACCTCAATACACCCGGGTATACCCGTAATCGTGGGACTAGCCAAGCTCGAATAAAGTGTGTCGCCAGTGTACGTGTCGGAGATGAATTTGGGCAATTTTGGTGTAAAACGGAGAGAAAGAAAAGTTGGTGTTTGCAGTTTTAAGATACTTTGCACCGAATCTGGAGAGTTTTAATAATAATAATAATAATAATAATAATACAGGTAAACCCCGTTATAACGCGCCTCGTTATACCGCGATTCGGTTATAACGCGGTTTTCCCGTGGCTCCCGTTTAAAAAAAAAAAAAAAACTGCACACACTGCACACACTGCACACACTGCTCATTGCTCACACTGCACACACTGCTCACACTGACACACACTGCTCATTGCACACACTGACACACTGCTCACACTGCACTCACACTGCTCATTGCTCACACTGCTCAAAGTGACACACACTGCTCACACTGACACACACTGCACACTGCTCACACTGCACTCACACTGACACACTGCACACACACTGCTCATTGCTCACACTGCACACACTGACACACTGCTCATTGCACACACTGCACACTGCACACTGCACACACACTGCTCACACTGACACACACTGCATACACACACTGCATACACACACACACACACACACACACCCCTCCCAATACACATATACATAAATCAGCCTTACCTTGGGGATGATTGGTGAGGCATGTCGCTGCAGGGGGGGGGGCGCTGCGTGCTGGTGGGGGTGGTGCTGCGGTGGAGGGGGATGATGGCTGCGGGGGCCCCCGATGCTGCGGGGGCTGGTGGGATGGCCCAGTGCAGCGCGGGGGGGCATGGGGGGGGGTGGCAGGACGACCCTGCGCTACGGCGGGGCCAGGGGGCCCTGTACTGCGGCGCGAGGGCCCTGTGCTGCGGCGGGGGGAAGCCGGACCGGAACTGGAGGGGCATCCCCCCTCCCATCTCCTGTCCCGCGGTGACAGGGGAAGCTGAAGCCGGGACTGGAGGGGCATCCCCCCTCCCATCTCCTGTCCCGCGGTGACAGGGGAAGCTGAAGCCGGGACTGGAGGTGCATCCCCCCTCCCATCTCCTGTCCCGCGGTGACAGGGGAAGCTGAAGCCGGGACTGGAGGGGCATCCCCCCTCCCATCTCCTGTCCCGCGGTGACAGAGGAAGCCGAAGCCGGGACCGGAGGGGCATCCCCCCTCCCATCTCCTGTCCCGCGGTGACAGGGGAAGCTGAAGCCGGGACTGGAGGGGCATCCCCCCTCCCATCTCCTGTCCTGCGGTGACAGGGGAAGCCGAAGCCGGGACCGGAGGGGCATCCCCCCTCCCATCTCCTGTCCCGCGGTGACAGGGGAAGCCGAAGGCGGGACCGGAGGGGCATCCCCCCTCCCATCTCCTGTCCCGCGGTGACAGGGGAAGCCGAAGCCGGGACCGGAGGGGCATCCCCCCTCCCATCTCCTGTCCCGCGGTGACAGGGGAAGCTGAAGCCGGGACCGGAGGGGCATCCCCCCTCCCATCTCCTGTCACGCAGTGACAGGGGGAAGCCGGGACCGCGGGGTGAATATGCGCTGATGCGGCGGCCATTTTTTTAATTACCGCGACCCCGTTACTCACGCGGTGGTCTCGGGGTGGACCCCGAGGACCGCGTTATAACGGGGTTTACCTGTAATAATAATATTATTATTTCATATAGCACTTTTCTCCCAATAGGACTCAAAGCACGTCACAATTACAGTATAGTATGCAGCACGAAGCACGCAGGAATTTTTACAGACAGTAAATAAGTAATACTAATAAAAAAATATTATTATTATTAATGAGATAGAAATTAGTTACTTGACACATGTTCCCATTTTACTAGCGTTAAAAATCTCCACAGGTGTAAAACTCTCCCGGTTAACAAACTGTGTCAAAGAGATTATTAAACAATTATTATTAAAGATTGCTTTCAAAAGATGATTAACAATCTTCTAACATTTGATGCAGTCCTAAGCAGAGAATAGTGAGGAATGTTAAAACAAACTTTTATTTGTGTTTAAACATCTTTATCTCCCAACTTTGCGCCCTGCGTCTCTCACATGATGAACGGACCTGTGATCACATTTCTTTACAGACCGTCAGGAGAAGACATCATGGGGAGAATGAAGATTCTGCTGGGGGTCGTGTTCCTGGCTCTCTGTTTTAACGAGTGTCTTTCACAAGGTGAGTGTGTAACATTGTAACATTCCCAGGTTTTAAACAAAAGACAAAAAGCACCAGTGCTACATCCCATATGACAAATTATATAGTTAAATACTTATGTTTTTCGTTGCATAAGGGGTCATTTAATTAAATTCTTTGGCCAAAGCATTTTACTCTTGCAAACCACGCCAAGGTGCTTAGCAAGACCCACCATTTAAAAGTAGTGAGCTGAAAACTAGGGAGGATGGGTCATAAACCTCCAAACAATGGAAATTTACAAACACACACAGCCCCTGTAAGCTCAGAACCCAAACACACCACACCATGTATATTTGTGTCAAAAATAGTGTTGTTAGTATTGTGACCTCATGTATATAACAAAAGGCAAGAAAACAGCCACGTGCTACATCCAATATGACAAATTATATAGTTAAATACTTTCATATGTGAGGGTCATGTAGTAAAATTCTTTGGTTAAGCTTGCAGACCAGGCTAAGGTATCCCCCCTTTGCAAGTCCTAACACTACTGTACCTGTAAAAGGCTCTCCTAACCTGTCTAATGGAGGGAGAACTGTCCTAATAGACTGGTCATTCACAGGTACATAACAAGAACTGCCATTTAAATGGTTATGTTGTTATATACATGAAGTCACAAGACCAGTACCACCCCTTTTCACACAATATATATGGGGTGGTGGGTTCTGGTTCTGAGCTTGTAGGCAAGGAGGCCAACAGATTTTCTGTGGCTTAGGACTGCTGTTTCGACTGCCCCTCACCCCCCGTGTCGGCAGTCATGCAAGTTCCCCCCCCCCCTTAACACCTCTTTACTCTCCCCCTCTATCTCTCACGCTTCACTTCCTCACTCACTGTTCCCCCCTAAACCTTCTCTCTTTTCCTCAATCCCTCTTACACCCACACTCTCCACACACATTCTCCCTGCCCTCCGCTATCATTCAATTACCCCACTATCACTCAATTACCCTTTTCTCACTCAATCAACACGCACACACAATTCGCCCAATACACAATCCATCCAATACCCATACAACCCCCTCACACGCAATACATACACTACCCCCATCCCCAAATAAATACAACAGTAGTTCCCCATCAACAAATACAACCCTACCCCCATCCCCAAATACATACAACACTACACCCCTCCCCAAATACATACAACACTACTCCCCCCATCCCCAATTACATACAACTCTACCGCCATTCACAAACACATAAAACCCTACTCCCCCAAATACATACAACTCTACTCCCCCCATCCCCAATTACATACAATCCTACCCCCCATCCCCAAATACATACAACACTACCCCCATACACAAACACATAAACCCTACTCCCCATCCCCAAATACATACAACACTACCCCCTTACACAAACACATAAACCCTACTCCCCATCCCCAAATACATACAACACTACCCCCATACACAAACACATAAACCCTACTCCCTATCCCCAAATACATACAACACTACCCCCATACACAAACACATAAACCCTACTCCCCCAGCCCCAAATACATACAACACTACTCCCCCCATCCCCCAAATACATACAAACCTACTCCCATTCACAAACACATAAAACACTACTCCCCCAAAAACATGTAACCCTACTCCCCATCCCCAAATACATACAACACTACTCCCCCCATCCCCAAATACATAAAACCCTACTCCCCCATCTCCAAACACATACAAACCTACTCCCCCATCCCCAAATACATACAACAATACTCCCCCATCCCCAAATACATACAACACTACCCCCCCATCCACAAAAACAAACAAAACTACTCCCCCATCTCCAAATACATACACTACTACCCCATCCCCAAACACATACACTACCCCATCCCCAAATACATACAACACTACTACCCTATCCCCAAACACATACAACCCTACCCCATCACTAAATACATACAACCCTACTCCCCCAGCCCCAAATACATACAACACTATCCCCTATCCCCAATATAAACACCGGAAGTTGGGCACAGCTTCTGGCCCGCACTGGCGGGAGAGAGGATCTGCCATGGGAGAGAGGCCCACAGCACCTGGGAGAGCCAGGGCCTGGTGGAAACCAGAGGCCCAGCAGTCAGACGCAGAAGTTGGGCCTGAAAATTCCAGTGCCGGCCAGCCCGGACTCCTGCAGCCACCAGGCCCAGGACACTTGACACAGCTTTCCCCCCATCAGCGGCCCTGTTTGCAGGGGTTGTGTGTGTTTGTAAATCCCCAGGTTTTACTTTGCTATTAGTCACTTTTCTCTTGTTTCGATTTTCTATAAAGGTCAAAATGACTGATTCTTATAAATATATTTGACCTTTTTGTCAAACTTATTCAGAAAATAATCAAAATCCAGTCAGCATTCCTGTGAGTAATCAGATTATAATGTTTGGTATATGGTATAATGCATTACACGCCAATGTTTTTTATACTCCTACTGTAAAAGCCTTAATGCTGCCACCACTGGAGTGTAAGCCAGGGGTCACAGTTCTGGTAATCTGCTATGCATGGCAGGTTTCAAATGAAGGGACAGAGCAAGGAACAATGATGCCTGGGTAAAGGAAGCACAGAGATCCAGGAGGCTCAAAGTCTACTATCTACAGAAGCTAGTGAACAATGTGTCAACATGATGCCACAGCACAGCACATGTAGCCTAGAAAGGAGATATAAGGGATGATCGTGACCAAACATCAGTCTCTTGACAATCTGTTGCTTTCTGCTAGTAACAAGGCACAATGTGTAGCTGTTAATGTACGAGAGAGAGAATCTGAGTTAGTTTAAGATGAACTTTCGTCTGTGACATGAAAAGTAATCATTGTGTTTTTGTTTTATTTTTCAGCCGTCCTCACCTCATGTGAGTATCTGATCCTTCTTTGATTTACAGTTGGTTCTGTGCTGATCTGGGGTTTCTGTCCTCTCTATTGGGACTGACAGCTCTTCTCCTGGAGGCTTTACATCCCCTAACCTGCAGGAGTAGATCTTCAAGCAATTGCTGACAAACAAGCTGATCTATCCATACTCCTCACTACTAACATATAGAACCTGCCATAGCAAAGCTTGGCTCCCTTCCCTCTCTTATCATTCAGGTTACTGAAGCAGCTACAGTATGCATCTCCCAACGCTCACTCTGTGTTGAGAAAGCAGAGCATAGTCCCTTGCTGTGTTAGACTTATGTGGTGGGCTTCCCATCACTTCTTCATGAGGAGCTGTTACTTACTGTACCCATTTGGTAGCCAGTTCTGCCCCATTTTGGTTTCGGAGAGTTTTAAGAGGGCAAGCAGTAGACCAGGGGTGCCCAACTCCAGTCCTCAAGACCCCCCAACAGGTCAGTTTTTAAGGCTATCTCAGCTTCAGCACAGGTGGCTCAATCAGTGGTGCAGTCGAAGAGCCTGCTTCAGCACAGGTGGCTCAATCCTGAAGTAGGGACTGATTGAACCACCTGTGCTGAAGCAGGGATATAATGAAAACCTTACCTGTTGGGGGATCTTGAGGGCTGGAGTTGAGCACCCCTGCAGTAGACATAGTTTTACTTAACAGTAGGACAATCAATGTTTTGTTATTTGTAGCCATACTCATCACTGATCTGTAACACAGCATGTTCATTCTCAAAATCACTTGGGGTTCAAGGGGTCACTCCCTTCTAGGACCAATGTGTACAACTGGCAGTGGAGGGGTCACATCTGGGTAATTGATGCCTTTTTGTTACCAAAATCTTACACATAAGAATTATTCATTCATTTTGAAAGTTAGTTTATAAACTTGGGAGGGGTGTGATTTCCTCTGGCTGCTCCCTTTTGACTGATATCCCTCTGTTCGACAAGAGTTTGCACAGGCAGAGCCCACTCTCCTTACCTCCCTTATCTTTATTGGCTCTCTGATAAAGACTGGCGGTGCTAAGAGTAAACAAAACACTCGATTGACAAAGACTCCCCCATTTACAGCACCCAGACGCGCAATTTGTAAGTCATTTCCAGAGAAACAAAAGAAGCCACATGTCTGCATCTATCATGGTTAGATTGGTTTAAGGAAGACAATTAGATTAATTTCTTACAAATGTGTATATTTTGACTGGCTATGTGGGATTGCACCTTTAAATAATTGCTGTCTTTTCTCTTTATACTAAACTAAACAAAGCAGCATTGCACCTTACAATAGAAAGTACTGTATGTTGTGGATGCATTTAAAGAAAACTTGTATTATAATGTTATATCAGAATTTAAATAAATGTTTTGTTTAATTATACTTATAAGTTATAACCATTGATCATGGCAGACACCCTCCAAATATCACACTGTGCCCAATCAATCATACCAAGTGACACCCTCTCTACTGTTCTCTGTGCTAGGAGTGAGCAGTAATAAAGGCATGACCAGCATATAGTCCAGGAAACTCCAGTCCTCAAGGGCCACCAACAGGTCAGGTTTTCAGGATTCCCTACTTCAGCACAGGTGGCTCAATCAGTCCATGCTTCAGCACAGGTGTCTCAATCAGTCCTTGCTTCAACACAGGTGGCAGTCTTCCACTGAGCCACTGCTTGAGCTGGGATTTCCTTAAAACCTGACCTGTTGGTGGCCCTTGAGAACTGAAGTTGCCCACCCCTGACACAGGCTAACAAAGACATATAGTACTCCAATCTACATATAATACCCTCCCTTACATTCATTGGGGATTATACACTAAAGTCCTCTTGCTGCAGAACTGGGGGGAAAGGAATGTAACCGGGTGTAGCAAAGAAACAACTCCAATTGCTTCAATGTGATTCATTTTCTTTGCTAAATCTGTGCGGTTTTGTGCTGGTTTTGCCCCAGTTGTGCAGCAGGAAGACTTTATTAAATGGTGAAAAATGGCAGATTATTTATCAAAGTCTCCCGGCCCCCAAACAGTTTGTCTCCCAGTTTTGCAGGGAGAGGACGCTGAAGATTCAGCTGTGCTGCAATAAGACTGTGCTGCAGAGTACAATCCAATGTATTGCATGCAATATTATTAAAACATACTATTCACAAACGCTTTACATTTTAATAAAACTATTAGGATTCACATAATAATTATTTGCTGTATGCAGTCTGTAATTTTTTTTTATTCACACAGATGCCAAAACTTGCCATGATTGCAACTCAACTAATGCCAACTGTGAGCAGACGTCTGACTATGTGTCTTGTTCCTGCAAAGTTGGATTCGTAGGAAATGGTCTTAACTGCACAAGGCTCGTGTTTTGTGGCACTTATTCTTGCTGTCCACAAGGATACACCTGGAACAGCGCTTCTAAGGCTTGCACTGATGTCAATGAATGCACAGACCCCTCTCTGAACAAATGTGGCCCGGCACCCTGTATTAATAAAAACGGCATCCACCTGTGTGGCAATACCATTAACAAGCCCTGCGGTGGTAGTGACAGTGCCTGCCCCGCTGATCAGGACTGTATGACCATTAATGATGCTATTAAGTGCGCTGACCCCTGTGCAAACTACAAAGAGCTGAATGGAGCCAGCAGACTGTCCACCATCTCCTCCACCGGCAGATTCAAAACCGACCGATATAACTTTGGCTGGTTCCGTTACACGGGGAGTGTCGGTTTAAGTATGAAGGAGGGGTGTGTTGGCTCCATGAGATGTGGCTCCCGTGAGCCCTTCAGTCTGGGTGGCAGCCACCCGGGAATTGGAGAAGGAGTGAAGATGGTGCCTCTCAATATTAACTCATTAGCAGGCTGCACACCAGGAGCGTCTCTCCCTGTGAAAGCCTGTCCTGGGGGATTCTACGTCTACAAGTTCTCAGGGACTACAAAGTCTGACGTCTATTGCACAGGTGAGTGGGACCAGTTTTCTATCTTCAAAAACTTTCCTCACTGTGTGAGAATTCATAAATTGGTCTATTCTGTCTTTTCCGGCTCATTGTCCTAGCTCTTTGCTAGTGATGTGGATCACGTTGCTTTACAGCACCCTGGGGCAATGAGGCGGTCTGGCAATATGAGCCACTTTTGGAACATGATAAAAAGCAGTATTTATTAAATGGAAATGTTTCTCATCCTGTTCTCTGAAAATGCAGCCCGATAATCTGTATGTTGATAACTAATATCTCAATACACTTCATTCAAATGATAAAAAATACAATTTGTTGGCCCTGACAAGTTTGCCTAGTCTGCCATATTGCTTGTGTCCCTTTCTGTGCCTATACAATCATTGTAATCAACAACAAAGAAGTTCTTCTGCACAGCAGTGCTAGGATGGGGATTAGTCAGTGGGCACAGGTGACAGCAAATGTAATGATTTGCAGGTTACAAAAATATATTTTTAGTATAAAAAAATTAGATGCTTCAGACAGCTGAAAGAATATAATGATTTTTATTGCAGCAGTGTCATCATCAGGGCATGTTCTCATATGGATCATGAGGTGGCTTGGGCCACATTGAGATCTTGGGCTTAATTTTGGACCCTGTTGCAGGGTACATGCAACTACACACGTGGGTTTCTTGCCAAGGCTTATTTATTTAGCCTTAACAGATATACAACACACAAAACAAAAATAGCTTTTCTTCAGCAAAAACAAAACGAAACAGTTTCTCTTTAGCAGACAGTGTGTAACTCAGGCAGCAATCCCTTTTCTAAGCAGGAGACAGACAGTTTATAATTCAGTTACTTTGTTTATCAGACCTTGTATCAGGAAATCTCTTTAGCAGCAGCTTACTCCTCTCTCATCAACAAACAAGATCCATGTGTCTATAGCCTGGGTTTTAACACACCTTGATTAGGCAGCTGGGATCCAACTAATTGTCCTGAGGTTCCCAGCTGAAGTTAACCTAGTCAGTGCTGCACTGCAGACTAGACATAGGTTTTCCAGGCATATAACTGGTGGCTTTTATTTACCCTGTCACAGACCCCCTGACTTTTTTTATGATAGTAACCCCACTGCTTCAGTGCTCCTCCAAAATAATACGTAATGTTACATTGCCAAGCAATACATTGATCTCAGACAGTCAGAGATTCACAGGACACAGAGAGGTCATGTGGACCATATGGACAAGCTGGTGAACATGGCTTAGTCTTGGGAAATGGCGATGTCATGGGGAGCAAGGAGACACTGAGGAAAATACAGCCAGGTTATAGGGAAACGGATGACATTAGAAGGAACACAGGGACTTTACAGGTACCACAGAAATGTCATGTGGTGAAGTCCAATGTAACTGGGTGACAGAGGGGAAAAGAGAGGCATTTTCCTTTGCCCTAACGAAACATATGTTTGTTTGCTCTATTTTAGATCAACAACCTCGAATAATCACCACCACCACCCCAACAACCACCACCACTACTCCAACTACCACCACCACCCCAACTACCACCACCCCAACTACCACCACCACCACCCCAACCACCACCACTCCAACAACAACTACCACCCCAACTACCACCACCACCACCCCAACTACCACCACCACCACTGCAACTACTACTACCACCACCCCAACTACCACCACCACCCCAACTACCACCACCTCAACAATCACCACCACCCCAACTACCACCACCTCAACAATCACCACCACCCCATCTACCACTACCACCACCCCAACTACCACCACCACCCCAACTACCACCACTTCAACAACCACCAACACCCCAACAACCACCACAACCCCAACTACCACCACCACCACCCCAACTACCACTACCACCACCGCAACTACCACTACCACCACCCCAACTACCACCACCATCCCAACTACCACCACCACCCCAACAACCACCACCACCCCAACTACCACCACCACCCCAACTACCACCACCACCGCAACTTCCACTACAACCACCGCAACTACCACTACCACGACCCCAACTACCACCACCACCCCAACAACCACCACCACCCCAACAACCACCACCACCCCAACTACCACCACCACCCCAGCAACCACCACCACCCCAACTACCACCACCACCCCAACTACTACCACTACTAGCACCACCACAACTACTACCACCCCTAACCCAACTACCACCACCCCAACTACAACTACCACCACCACCACCCCAACTACAACCATCCCAACTACCACCACCAACCACACTACCACCACTACCCCCTCTACTACCACCACAGCCTCCCCTACTACCACTACCCTGACTACCACCCCCCTTACTACCACCACCACCCACCCAACTAGTACCCTCCCTACTACCACCACCAACCCAACTACCACTACCACAGAGGCACTCACCAAGGGTCAACCCACCAAGGCCCCTGTTACCAAGACTCCACAGACTGAGGCTCCAGTTACTGAGGCACCCACTGAGGCTCCACCCACCAAGGCTCCAGTTACAAAAGCTCCACCCACCGAGGCTCTGGTTACAAAAGCTCCACCCACCGAGGCTCTGGTTACAGAAGCTCCACCCACCGAGGCTTTGGGTACAGAAGCTCCACCAACCGAGGGTCCAGTTACAAAAGCTCCACCCACTGAGGGTCCAGTTACAGAAGTTTCACCCACTGAGGCTCCAGTTACAGAAGCTCCACCCACCGAGGCTTCAGCTACAGAAGCTCCACACACCAAGGCTTCGGTTACAGAATCTCCACCCACTGAAGCTCCACCCACTGAGGGTCCAGTTACAGAAGCTCCACACACTGAGGCTTCAGTTACAGAATCTCCACCCACTGAAGCTCCACCCACTGAGGCTCCAGTTACAGAAGCTTCACCCACTGAGGCTCCAGTTACAGAAGCTCCACCCTCCGAGGCTTTGGGTACAGAAGCTCCACCCACTAAGGGTCCAGTTACAAAAGCTCCACCCACTGAGGGTCCAGTTACAGAAGCTCCACCCACTGAGGCTCCAGTTACCGAGGCACCCACTGAGACTCCACCCTCCAAGGCTCCAGTTACAAAAGTTCCACCCACTGAGGCTCTGGTTACAAAAGCTCCACCCACCGAGGCTTTGGGTACAGAAGCCCCACCAACCGAGGGTCCAGTTACAAAAGCTCCACCCACTGAGGGTCCAGTTACAGAAGCTCCACCCACTGAGGCTCCAGTTACAGAAGCTCCACCCACTGAGGCTTCAGCTACAAAAGCTCCACACACCAAGGCTTCGGTTACAGAATCTCCACCCACTGAAGCTCCACCCACTGAGGGTCCAGTTACAGAAGCGCCACCCACTGAGGCTCCGGTTACAGAAGCTTCACCCACTGAGGCTCCAGTTACAGAAGCTCCACCCACCGAGGCTTCGGTTACAGAAGCTCCACCCACTGAGGCTCCAATTACAGAAGCTCCAGTTACAGAAGCTCCATCCACTGAGGCTCCAGTTACAGAAGCTCCACCCACCGAGGCTTCGGTTACAGAAGCTCCACCCACTGGGGCTCCAATTACAGAAGCTCCAGTTACAGAAGCTCCATCCACTGAGGCTCCAGTTACAGAAGCTCCACCCACAGAGGCTCCGGTTACAGAAGCTCCAGCTACTGAAGCTCCGGTTACAGAAGTAAAATTAAAGATATCTGTCTTCAGTGACCCAACTACAACCACCACCCTGCCTATAACCACTGAAGAAGATTCAGCCGCTGAAGAAGGTTCAGCCATTGAAGAAGGTTCAGACACTCTCGAAACAACCACCAATGCTCCGGTTAAAGAAGCTCCACCAACTGAAGCTCTGGTTAGAGAAGCAAAATTATTAAAGATATCTGCCTTCAAAGACCCAACTACAACCACCGCCCTGTTTACAAGCGCTGAAGAAGGTTCAGCTGCTGAAGAAGGTTCAGCAACTGAAGAAGGTTTACTCTTCAGATAAGAAACTAATTTATCATCTACGACTAGTAAGGAACTGTACTGATTTTTTCTTATTAATTCCCCCAATCAGGAACATAATCTGAATGGCATCAATTACCTTCTGATTTCATCTGTTTATCACAAAATGTATTGGAATTTAGGACCATTAACTAAATGGCAAAGGCTTTTACAAAACATTAATAGCAACCACCACAAATGTAATTTAATTCCCTAATTCTAATATTAAGAATATTGAATAAAGCAGAGTGGTATTAGATCCACTATTCTCAAAATGAGAACTAAGAT
Organism: Ascaphus truei; assembly: GCF_040206685.1. Classification (NCBI taxonomy): domain Eukaryota; kingdom Metazoa; phylum Chordata; class Amphibia; order Anura; family Ascaphidae; genus Ascaphus; species Ascaphus truei. The sequence continues at coordinate 34,827,817 of NC_134488.1, read as the reverse complement.
ACCTCATGAAGTACTAAACTTACAGTCTGATCAGATAATATAAATCAAACAGTGCAGGGAACCTATTATACTGTAGGTATGCCTAACTGTATGGTCATCAGGTGGTGAAATGGTATAGGGTTAAAACACACAAGGGGTTTAGCTTCACCTAGCTAGCCCTACATGGTATATATTTGTTAGTGACCATCACCACATTATATTCTGGTCCTTACATGTACTGGTGTATTACTCCACGATTGGAAGTTCTACCTTACTGTTCATAATAGCTGGCTGCTCTTCACCTTATTGTCCCTCATTGATGCCGGGTAGCACACCTTAGTGTGTTTTAACCCTATACCATTTCACCACCTGGTGACCATACCGTTAGGCATACCTATAATAGGTTCCCTACACTGTTTGATTTATATTATCTGATCAGACTGTAAGTTTAGAACTTCATGAGGTATCTTAGTTCTCATTTTGAGAATAGTGGATCTAATACCACTCTGCTTTATTCAGCTGACCTATTATTGCAGGATAAGGGACATATTAACCCCTTCATCACCATAGTGTCCTGGACTCATTACTTAGAGTCTTTACCACAGGACACAACTTTTGTTTAATGTTCGTTTTAATCCATCTTATTTTAATGGATATCTGACACCAGTAGTGACCTGGCAGCCTGCGGCTCCTCTCCAAAGTGCTCCGTATTGTAGAAGGAGTCCCACTCAATGCGTTTCACCACGTGATAGCGTCGGCTTCGTCAGGAGTTGACAGATTATGACAGAGATTCTAGACTTCCTCAGTCTACCCTATATAGTGACTGGGTCGGTTATTTGGTGACTTATTTAGTGACTTTTATTTATTGACGTTTATTTAGTGACTTTATTTAGTGACAGAGTGGGTGGGTGGTTTATTTAGTGAGTGGGTATTATTTAGTGACTGGGTGGGTGGGTTATTTAGTGACTGGGTGGGTGGGTTATTTAGTGACTGGGTGGGTTATTTAGTGAGTGAGTGGGTGGGTTATTTAGTGACTTTGTTATTTAGTGACTGGGTGGGTGGGTTATTTAGTGAGTGAGTGGGTGGGTTATTTAGTGACTTTGTTATTTAGTGACTGGGTGGGTGGGTTATTTAGTGACTGGGTGGGGGTGTTATTTAGTGACTGGGTGAGTGTGTTATTTAGTTACTGGGTGGGTGGGTTATTTAGAGACTGGGTGGGTGTGTGGGTTATTTAGTGACTGGGGTTTATTTAGTGACTTTTGGTTATTTAGTGACACTTGTGTTATTTAGTGACTGGGTGGGTGTGTGGGTTACTTAGTGACTGGGTGGGTGGGTTATTTAGTGACCTTTATTTAGTGACTGGGTGGGTGGGTTATTTAGTGACTTTATTTAGTGACTGGGTGGGTGAGTGGGTTATTTAGTGACTGGGTGGGTGGGTTATTTAGTGACTGGGTGGGTGGGTGGGTTATTTAGTGACTTTTATTTAGTGACTTTATTTAGTGACTGGGTGGGTGGGTTATTTAGTGACTTTATTTAGTGACTGGGTGGGTGAGTGGGTTATTTAGTGACTTTATTTAGTGACTGGGTGGGTGGGTTATTTAGTGACTGGGTGGGTGGGTTATTTAGTGACTTTTATTTTGTGACTTTATTTAGTGACTTTATTTAGTGACTGGGTGGGTTATTTAGTGACATCTCCCACTACCCCTGCCCCCCGCAGCCCCCATACCTCAGGCGGAGGCCTTAAGATAGCGGGTGGGCAGGCCTGCATTTCCCCCCTGCATCTTGCCCCCCCGCGGCGGCATGAAGCTAGTTTCAGGCCGGCATCACACCCCCACCCCCACCTCCCCCCCCCCCCACATGCGGCGGCTTTGGGGGCATGAAGATAGCGGGCGGCACGCCATTCCCTCCAACCCCCCCCCCATACCTCACATGGCGGCTTGAAGATAGCGGGCGGCACGCCATTCCCTCCCCCCCCCCCTCATACCTCATGCGGCGGCCGTAGTGGAATATTTGGGGAGGTGGGTGGGAGTCACGTGGTGAGGTGTCCCCGCCGCGGCCGCCACTGCCCTGCTCCTCCCGCTGGCAGGTCCCGCAGTGCGCGGCCAAGCAGGTTTGCATGCTGTGAGGAGGGTGGAAGGAGGCGGTAGGGCTGCTGCGTCGCCCCTGAGGGTTGTGAGGTGATGGGAGCGGCGGCGCTAAGCCCCCCACCCGCGCGGCCAAGCAGGGCGCCGCGAGGGGAGGTGAGTTGCGGGTGAGGGGGGTGATGATGGAGGGGGGGGGAGGTGAGGTTTGGGTGAGGGGGGGGGCTGGCCTCGGGGGTGAGGAAGAGGTGTGTGTGCGTGTGTGCGTGTGTGTGTGTGCGCGCGTGTGTGTCTCTCCGTCTCTCCTTTGGCCCGTCACTCCGCCTCAGGCCAATGAGAGGTGTGCGGGGGCGGGCGGGCCAAGGGAGCAATCTCATTGGGCCAGCCCAAGGTCCAATGGGATTGCCGCTAGGGACACAGGGAGGGACACAGGGAGACACATACAGACACGGAAACATATGATGCTTTCAGAAATATATAGTAAGATAAAAGCACGTCAATAATGATGGGTTTTACTTTTTTCTATCCCCATCTCCTCTCTCTCCCCCACTTTCTCTTTTTTCCCTCCTTCTTCCTTTCCCTCTTACCCCAGTCCTGTCTCTCCACCACATCTTTCATTTATTACCTTACGATATAATCAATTATTTTCACCTCTCACTCTCGTCCAGCATTCTTGCTTTCTCTTCACGTCAACTGACTTTCTTCATCTAAATGGCTGTCCGACTCTCCATATCTGCCAGCAGGCTATGTGTATTATGATGGCACTGATGAGCTCATGTCTGATACATACAGACATACAAGACCCACTGGCATATATTAGATTTGATGAGCAAAACATTTTCTACAATTAGAAGCTAGTTCTCTGCGTTTCCCTTCAAGCATGGACATCAGGATGGAAGGACAGTGGAAGTTGAAACCATGAGTCACTTTACTGTCTCTGTGGCAGCCAGAAATTAGAAACAACAAAATGCAGCCTCAGTGACTAGGTCTGTCCTGCAAATCTGCAAAACATTTTCTACCATTGCTTATCAGAGACATTTTCTGCTGGTTTGAGTGGAGTTATAAAAAATACATATTTTTGGTATTGTGGCTTCTTGACAGAGAATACCTTACAGCAAAGTGAACAAGCTTGAAGAGCTACAATCTAAGCAATGAGTGGGAGGTACACAGCATGACTGCATGCAATTATCTCTGTTTATACCCAAGGAGTATCTCTTTAGTACAGTATAGCGCAATCCTTATGATGGCAGAATTACAGTTAAATGTAATCCCTACACACAATTTAGATGTAAACTCCCTGGCAAAAAAAAATATATTAATTTTCTATCATTACACTGTGTATGGTGAAAAGAAAAAAACAGCGCACCAACTGTGTAAAGATGAATGTGAACTCAATAAAGATATAAATCATCCAAGTGATAATATAACCTCAATAGGGATTATCAGATAGGAGATAGCAAATATACTAACTCTATAACCGTGCACCCAAAATAGAGGTCAAATACATTTGTGACAAATAATAAATACATATAAACCTCATATAACAAAATGTGAGATTCTGCTGCTCGTCAGAATTGATGGCTCGGCGTCATGGGGATAAACATGAAATGAAAAGAAGACAGCGCACAACTCTCATAGTGTAACAATGTAAATAGAATACAACAATATTAGATGGTGATATATGCACATACTGTATAGAAGATTCAATTATAAATGCAGGGCATGTTTAGTGTACATGTTACCACTCGAGTTACCAGCTGATTCCCACTCCGTGGATGAACGCCGTCGTCGCTATATTCCGATCAAGTGGATAGAGACGTCCTCGTGTCTTGAACGCTTAGATGTACGGGAGATCCCCCACAGGAGCTACATTCACTCACACAGCAGCGATTCACTTCCGCGGTGGGTAACCAGGCGATTCGGCGGATAAAATGGAACGTTGTATCCCACACAGCTGGCCCCAGGGTTCAGATACCCACAATGTTAGCCCCAGCTCCAGGTGCCTCAATGTGGAGCCACTGACGTCACTAGACCACGCCACAATCAAGCGACACTCTAGCACTGACTCAGTGGGAATGACCGCAGACTACCATATAAGCTCAAGCAATGATATAAGGAGAAACCCAGTGCTTCAAAGATTAATTGTGTCCATATGATGACATAAAAACTCCTCAATAGGACTCCATATAGATTCTTGAAAATATCAGCATCCAATAGCCATGGAGTGGGGAACTAGTACCTAGTGCTGCCAATTACATAAGCACAAAAGATAACAGTATAATATTTGTCCCCAGACTGAATAATAAATCCTAAATGTGGAAACAGGGCTGAAGCAACTCACTCAGTGGGTATCCATGTACTGTATCCTGTCCATCATAGGAGTCCATAGGGAAGATCAGGCGGCATGCAGAATCTGCCAGAGAGGTTGTACAGGCAGAAATAGAGCAGAGCACTGCCACCAATAAACCTGTAAGAGGCTCACATTAGAAAAATAAGAAGCTTTATTAGATCATTACAGACCCGATACAAAAAAAATGCACCTATGCGTTTTGGGCAGTGCGCCCTTTTTCAAGGTGTATAAAGGGCGCACTGCCCGAAACGCGTAGGTGCATTTTTTTGTATCGGGGGTCTGTAATGATCCAATAAAGCTTCTTATTTTTCTAATGTGAGCCTCTTCCAGATTTATTTGTGGCAGTGCTCTGCCCCGTTTCTATTTCTACCATATGAGCTCAAGCTGTGATATGGGGAAAAGAGGCAACAATGCTCAATACAATATCCTCAAATAATCCAAAGTTTCAAATTTGAGGATATTGTATTGAGCATTGTGTCCTTTTTCAACCATATCACAGCTTGAGCTCGTATGGCAGCCTGCGGTCATTCCCACTGAGTCCGCGCTAGAGGGTCACTTGATTATGGCGCGGTCTAGTGATGTCAATGGCTCCGCAGATCCCCATCGCCATTTTGTACTTTTCCATCATGTGCTTTTATGTGTATTGCACTTATTGGATTATATTTCTTTGTATTGAAGGTCTGGTTTGTAAAGTGCTGTGTACATTGTTGGTAATGGGAGTGAAAATATCAAAATTGAGAAGCTACTCCAGAGAACTGAGCAGGGGGCACAAATGCCCATTATAACAGAAGTCGCTGAAGAGATGCTAGACAAAGTGGCTCAGCATGAACAATGTGGTGAAGGCTGAAGCCGTGTCTTGGACACTGAGAAGGTGATGCCGACCCCACAGTGCAGAGTTCAATAGGTCAAAAAGGGAGTCCTGACTTTCAGTTTAAATATCAGAAATGTCATTAGCAACTTTAGTGAGTTCACAGTAAAGTTTGAGTCTAGAGTGTCAAAGAGAGAGTGGAAAATTGAAAACATTTATTGGTCAACAGCACTACAAGGGTTGAGAAGCAAAAGACAAGAGAGAGGTAAGGTCTTATCTGCTAAAGCAAATCTTTAATTACCAAACATCTCAAATCTGGTTGTAAAAGCAGGTAACCACTAAAACGGGCAGACGTGAATTTTGAATAATGCTCTAAGAATTCAAACGTACAGAAACAGGACAGTAACATAAGCAGGGGATTTTTTTTTTATAAATGTAAAAGATGTAGAGATGCAGGGTAAACATAAATAGTGGAAGGACATAATAAATGTCAACACAAGTAACACAAGTATCTGTGGAACTACAGGTCCAACATAGATTGTACCCCTTAGATTGGGGCAGGGTCACCATATGCCCAATGTTATCATTCACTTGCTGTTCTTATCCCCAATGTTTATACTATTCCCCCCTGTATTTTGAGAGTTACTGTCCATGCCCTGTTGGCAGTACTGTACATAAGTACAATTATACATACTGTAGAAGTTCACAGTATATGAATTATATACTTCATCAAGTTACATAAGGAGTTTGAGAATTAGCAACTTACTACATTTCAGTACAACAAACATGTAGTAAAAAAAGGAGGGAGAGGGACTAGCGAATACCTTATATTGGACCAACAAGTAGTTGATATGTTACAAGATTTCAAACTTGTAAGGGTAACCCGATGAAGGACCTTGAGAGGTTTGACAGCTTGTAGCATCTCAACTATTTGTTGGTCCAGTAAATGGTATCATACCCCCTATTCCCTCTCTCTCCTTTGTTACTACATGGAAGAAAGGACAAACATGCCGCCCTACCCATCTTTGCCGTACAACTAGCACTGATACCCAGAGAAACTAAAACAACAAATATCAGTACCAAAGGGCAGACTGGGAGGGCCCTTACTGTATATATGTGTGTGTAGAGTATATATATATATATATTATATTATATAAAGGAAAAAGTGCAAGAAACGCTTCTATGGCGTAATTAAGTAATTTACTAAGTGAAAATTAAAAGATAATTTAAAAAATGCACACTTACAATCGCAGTGACTGTTCGTATGAACACAGTATACAGGTACTATAACCTGATGATTTAGAGGTAAGTCAGTGTAGGGCTTGTCTGCTGGGTGAGTGTTCTCCCTCCACTGGGGTGTTCATATGTCAGCGTCGGCGAATGTCTTCCCTCCAGTATCTGGACGCCACCTTCTCAGCCCGGCTATTGGTCGCGTCTTCACTGCGCAGGTGTGCACAGATTAGTTCTGCCAAGTCTGCCTGCTTCCTTCCGCTCACGCGTTTCGTGGGTGCGCCTCCCACTTCCTCAGGAGTCTTGGATGTGGATGGGAACTCCCATCAAAAGCCTAATTTAAATAATGTATCCTGTAAGCATGGTAACTATGCAGTAGGTGATCAGATTAGTCACTATTAATTGTGGTAAAACAACTATAGATGACCAACCGCTCAACCTATTTTATATCAAGAGGTAATTATGTGAAAAAAGAAAAATATTGTGATAAAGCGGTAATGCTTTAAACTTATCAATATAATTATTGAGTGTGATTACAAAATACTGTACCCTAAAAATAAAGAGCTAGGCAGCCTGATAAAAGTGACTGATACAGGTCACTTACAGTACAACAGAATAACACAATAATACCGGCGCCTATAAACAATATTATAAATCACCTAATGTGATTACTGACCAATATACAGTCCAGCCCTTTAGAATCCAGACAAGGTCACAGAAGTCTTGATAAATGTCTCATAGCATGTGGGAAAATGCAAAAGAGCATATCATAGTGCAACATTAATAACATTAACCAAAAAATAAAAAACAAAACAATAACATAAAACACAGAATAGCTAAACATATACTGGTGACAGTTTAATAAGAATACACAAAATCATTAAAACATAATTGCACACGCTACTGGTGATCTCCTCCGGGGGGTTAAAATGGGAATCCTATTCCAAAGTACATAAGAACCCCCGGAATCCACTGGGAAGGTTGATCATCTCTGGGAGAGGTTCACTTACAACGAACCTATCAGAATACGTGGACCAATATCTCCAACCTATGGTCCCCTCTTTAAAATCACACCTGAGAGCTAGCAGCCATTTAATACACAAATTGGGAAACATTACATGGGAAGAAGAATATCTGTGGGATGTGCAATCCCTATACCAGTATTACATCATGTCAAATCAAGGAAAGCTATTTGAGTGTCTTCAACGACACTACTAAAGATAAGGCCAAATTCATTCGTGTTAATGTAATGTAAACATTCAGTTAAAACATTTCTACTTCCTTTCCAGATGATCAGCACGTCATCAATGAAACATGCCCATAGTACAATATTTTTGGCATAGGAGTTATTTTGCCAGATTGTCTCCTCCTCACTGTAGGTGATCAGTAAATTCAGCGTGTCCCAATGTGACTGGCAGCAACCCTAGAGCCTAACATAATCCTCTAATAGTATAACAATAAAGTTTGTTACTCACTTGAGCGCTGTTGGAGAGTGTCTCAGAGGCGTGCGTCCAGCTGAATTGTAAATGCAGATGGGCGTCCACGTGGGAAAAGCGGAGCACAGCCGGTCCAGAAATGAATGATCCGGGGCTAAGCAGTTGAAATTAAAAAAAATATTTATTGTGGGTGCACAACATGGTGGCACAGGGATGTACCTCTGATGCGTTTCGCGCTAGAATCGAGCTTTTCTGGTGGAAGGAAAATATGTGTATACATATACAAACAAACTTAATACAAAAAAATTGATACATGAAAAAACAAATTATGAAAAACATATGAAGAAACAAGATAATTAAGAAAACCACAGTGCAAAAACAATGATATGGTTGTGTGAACAAGTAACTAACAAAATAAAACATACATGAAATAGCAACCTGAAAGTGAGAACTAAAATATATATATATATATTAAGATACAGAATAAGGGTATAGTACTAACATAAAAGTATACCCATTGAATCAATTATTAAATCACATATCAAAACATGATGTATATGCTGTAATTATTAAAATCAATATTGAGTAACCGTATATAGTAATATACAAATGGGACATATATATGATTATACTATCTATAGATGAGGAAGAATATCTATATCTGGTGGCAACAACAATTGAGTGATATAGAACCGAGAAGTTCGAATCAATAATCCTAATAATGAATTATTAATCTCTTTGGATCCAAAAAACAAAAATGAAGCATAAGATTCAAAAACATATAAGAGCCTCTCTGGTTTGGTATATCTCAGCATCTAGCTCCAACCTAGGTACATATGCATCTAGCTCCAACCTCATCAACAGTTCATACAGTAATATTTCCAACACAGAACTGAAAGGATGACGATGTGAGTGTTCAGCAATGAAGAGTGTGAACTGATATTATGAAGATTAATATAAATCCATAAATGAAAAAATAAAAATAAACAAATAAAGAATCAAAAATAAAAATAAAAAATAAAGCATAATCATAATCAATATTAGTAATAAAAATTAGAAATCAATGAGCATAATTTATTCAATCAAAAAATGTTTTAACTCCCAATCTGTATTGATTCCACTAGGGGCCATAACCCCCAGAGTGAAAATCCAGTACATCTCACAGCGATTTAGGATATTTTCTCTGTCTCCTCCCCTAGTTGGAACTGGGATATGTTCCACTGCACTGAAGGAGAAACCCTTGGTGGATCCAGATTGACAAGCCGTGAAATGTCTGGATACAGGGAACTTTGGATCTGAATTCTTTATAGTTCTTAGGTGCTCATTGATCCTGATTTTTAGGGGTCTGATTATACGACCTACATAAATGCTACCACATGCACAGTTCAGTAAATAAATAACATAGTTACTATTACATGTGATAAATGAACTGATTTTATGTGTGGCATTAGTGTGTAGATCTTTAACTGAGGTGATCGGTTTAGCATATTTGCAAACCGAGCATCCCCAACATTTATGGAAGCCACAGGACGCTTTGTTTTTTACAGGATTTTTTCCCATTTTTAATAAGCTTGGGGAAACATAGTGACGAATAGTTTTTGCCTTACGGTAGACAAATCTAGGTTTTCTAGTTGTAAATTTTTGAAAATCTTTATCTATTCTCAGGACGCCCCAATGTTTATCAACAATGTTGCGTACCTGATATGCTTGTTTACTAAAATTAGTAATAAACAAAGGTGCAGTATCTTTGGTAAATTTACTTAGTTGTTTGTTATCATTAGTTTTTTTATTATTCATGGACTGCAGTAAGGTTGACCTATCCGTATCTGATGCAGTACGGAAGGCAGGTTGGATCACCTCATCACTGTATCCCCTTCTTTTGAATCTTGACATTAATTTATCGGGTTGTCTAAGATATGTCTCTTGGTTAGAACAAATTCTTCTCAGTCTGATAAATTGGGCTTTGGGTATACCCCTCAATAGGGGTTTATGATTTCCACGGTTAGCCATGAGAAAGGAGTTGCGGGCATTGGGTTTGCGGTAAAGGTCTGTCTGGATGCAACGATTCATATCCACATATAAATAAAGATCCAAATATGTGATGTGATTTTGATCAAAAGAGTGAGTAAATTGTAAATTATATGTGTTAGTGTTTAAATATGTAAAAAATTAATCTAATTGTGTGTTATCTCCCTGCCAAATTAACAGCAGATCATAGATATAGCAACGGTAAAAAACAATATTTTGTTGATATGGATTGGCATCACCGAAAATAAATAAAGACCATAAAGAGGTTGGCATAAGATGGTGCAAAGGATGTACCCATAGCTGTCCCCCATGTCTGTAAATAAAAGCGGTGATCAAAAAGAAAATAGTGTTGTAAAAGGAATAAAATAGAATCTAATATAAAAGTGCATTGTGCCACAGAAAGATCAGATGAAAAAAGATAATGTGACACAGCTCTAACACCCAAAGTGTGATCAATAATGGTATATAAGGATGTAACATCCAAAGTGACCCATGTGTAAGTGCTACACCAATTGAAGTTGTGAATTAAAGTGAGTAAATCAGATGAATCCCTTAAATAAGAGGGAAGTGATTTAACTAACGGTTGTAAATAAAAAATCAACATACCTAGATAGACCACCTCCCAAAGATCCAATACTCGATATAATTGGCTTGCCAGGAGGGCATACCAGAGATTTATGGATCTTTGGGAGATGGTGAAAAATAGGGACGAATGGGTGCATAGGGGACAAAAAAGAAACCTCGTAATCATTAAGTACCCGCAACTCCTTCCCCATGTCTATAAGACTGAGGAGCTCAGAGAGATACATCTTAGTAGGATTATTTTGAAGTAAACAGTATGAATTCCTGTCTCCAAGTTGTCTCATGGCTTCTTTCACATAATCATCACATAATCATCAGTAGACATAACAACAATCGCCCCACCTTTATCAGCACTCTTAATTGTGAGACTCATCCTTCCTCAGTTCATACATCATGACCCACTCTTCCTTGGAAATATTATTATTTCACCTATTGGTTGAAAATGAATATCCTTTAGCTAATAGCTGAAGGTCGGGTTCAACTAGTTTTTCAAAGGTCTCCAAATAAGGACCCCTATTGAAATTTGGATTGAAAATAGTTTTTTTCCTGAATGAGAAAGTCTAGTATTTGTGAGGAAGGAAACAGAATCATACAAACACTCAGCATCATCATCCTGTTCTGACAATAATCTGTAAGATCCTGTAAAGCACCTTGTTCTCTAAAAGAGAGGGGCTCTGGCCTGGCGTGGTCAGCAGGGGGAGCTGGGCAGAGAATGTCCAAGTCCCCCTGCTGAGCAACAACAGGATAGGCCCCATCCTTTGTACTAAAGAATTGTTTTAAAGAAAGCTTTCTAGTGAAACGTTGAAGATCAATGACTGGGGAATAATTCAAAATCATCATGGGGTGCGAAATTAAGTCCCTTATTTAGCAGACTTATATCATCACTTGATAAATCCATGCCTGGGATATTGATAATGTTATCAGACATCAAACTTTTTTCTTTTTGTGGCTTTCCCTTCGCCTTTTTCCTCGTCTAGTCCTCTTAGATAGTTTTTTGATTCAGTATAATCATTAGAGGATGATGCAAATTCCTGTCTATGATGTGCAGTTGGTGTGAGTGAACTGCTATGATGTTCCTGAGTTTCTCCCCTGAAAAAGGAAACTGTTTGGTGTCTATTGTCACTATCTGGTGCATCTGAAATACTTGAGGCTTCAGAGTATTTGTTCTTATTTTTAAGTATAGACTTTTTTGGTGTGGATTTCTTTGATTGATCTTTATCACCAAAAAATTTTTTTGAACTTGTGTTCTGACGTCCCTGACTCCTCATTTGTGTTGGTTTTTGCCAGATATATACTTGTTTGCTTGGTCAGCATTGACTCTACCTCCACTGTGGAGGACTGGAAGGTTTTCTGAGCCATAGAGTTTAGCGTTAATCAATTAACATGTATCCGGTTGTAATACAGGTATTTAAGCACTAACATCATTACCTATGCCAGGATACTCTTCGAAAAAGCACCATGTTGTGCACCCACAATAAATAAATTTTTAATTTCAACTGCTGAGCCCCAGATCATTCATTTCTGGACCGGCTGTGCTCCGCTTTCCCCATGTGGACCCCGCCGGCCTATTCTAGTAGGTTTGATAACCAACTCATTGAGGATTTGGGGCAGTCATCACCAAATTTTGCTAGGTAGCTAGTCAGAAAGCCTTGATGAGTTGGCCAAATCATACGGGGAAGGCATTTTTTCGCGATTTCTGCATGGCTGTGCTCTGTTCCTCCTTCCTTCACCGGATCACCTGCCTATCCACACCACGTGAGGCATGCCACCGGAGGAAGAAAAGCAACTATATGTGAGTACTTCACTCCCTATCAATCATTGAAATAGTATGGGAATTCACTGTTATTGACACCACAGGGACACTAATGCATTAGGGAGGCAGGAAAGTCAATCCGCGCTCATGCTTCCTAGAAGAAATCTTGTAGTAGATCCACTCTCCCCTCTTGCTGCTGCTGTGATGTGGAGGCGCCCCTCCTCCACTGCTAACTTCCGTAGGAAGACTCCGACGTCAGAAGATAATGAAAGAGACACAGAAGCGCACCAAGGGTTAAGAGGATGTATTAAGCAATAAGTATAGTAAAACATAAAAACTTACACATGACCGCTACTGGAATTTTATTATGATGTGTAAGTTTTTATGTTTTACTATACTTATTGCTTAATATATCCTCTTAACCCTTGGTGCGCTCTAGGGAGGCAGTCCAAATAGGAAGAGAACCAGAGGGGCTGATATATCACCAACCATCTGTACTATCAACCAGGACATTCATTCACACCTCCTTTAATGTGAGCCATACACCTGTGGTTATCAAGTGTCTGAGTTACTCTATGTCACTTTGATTATTGTTTCTCTACAAGCAAGCTTATCAACATCTATTGTTTATGCAACTGGTTACCCATGTTTTTGTAGCACCGTTTCTATGGAACTTAGGGCTCTATGCAGTAAGCGTTGATAAGGCCTTTTTCGCCATTTTACTGACAAAATTGGGTTTGAGATTCAGTAAGCGCCGATAAGTGCTTGATTTCGGCAGGTTTCGTAGCCGATAATTTTGTTATGGCTAGTCTGCTGCCGATAAGCCTGTTTTCGGCACTTATCGCCACTTTTTTAATTCGGCTGGATTCAAGTAGCAAAATTAGCTTATCGGGGCTGATCGGCACTAAGAAATTGAGACTTTATGGCCAATTTCTCCCGCCAACTAAAGTTGGCAAGTTGGAGGGGAGAACGATCGCTAAGGTTGCCGGAACGGCACTTAGAAAAAAAAAATCATCTGTACATCAATGGAGTCAATGGAGCGGGGACGTATAACAGTATAGTACTGTTTACGTTCCATTGCAATCACAAATGTGATTAGCATTACAGTGTGGGGGGCATTCACTGCATTGTGTCACACCTGACGTGTATTATTTGATTAACATTGTACTTTTATATGTTTTCATCATTTGCGTGTCACATTACTCATCATGTGATGATGTGTTAGGGAAAATCCTATACTCAACTCTTAAAGGAGAACCTCACATCATATGACACATTTTACTGAACTGAGCGACAATTGTTTATATGATGTTACGCATGTCACACATCTAACACATCCACCGTATATTCATGTTGCTTTACATTACACAATGCTTGTAATGTGTAACGCATCTTTAAACGTTCATGTACATCTTTCTTCTCATGTTTACATGTACTTTGGGTCTTCCCTTTTTTCATGACATCCGTTATTGGACAGTCAATCACATTGCATGTTTACATTGTAAACGTTGCATTACAAGCACTTCAACCTAACTTATACACACATCTACACTAGTTAATCATTGTTACACCTTTCAAACTGATTCAATAGCAACTATCCTCATTACATAAATGTATGCATATGCACACGAGAATTCATTGTTGTGAACATGTGACAATAACATGGCTAATTAGACATGTTACAGCAAACTTTTTCGACGTCAATCTCAGGCTTTTTTTCTAATTACATGACTGACTGTTGGGTTCAGAAGTGTTACATGCATTGCACATTAGACTAATAATTTTCAATGAATGCTTGTACAAAGCTTCACGTTACATCATTGTCAAATATCATGATTCCCTGCCGAATACACAGAACAAATACTTCTTAGATCAAATGGAGACAGCTTGGGAGCCAAGTACTTTAATATGTTAATGTAACACCTTGCATTTTACTATGTCACCTGACATCATCACATACCTATTTAAAGGACGTCCATTACCTGCTCATTCACAGCTACTCATTTCAAAATGTTGCGATTGTTTAGGAGACGTCGGAACATTCTTTTGCATGAGTGGCTTGCAGATGAACAGAATGACATAGGGCAAGGGAGGGACAGAGCAAGGGACAGTGACAGGGACAGGCACGCAGATACGACAGGGACAGGGAGAGGGACAGGGCGAGGGACAGGTAGAGGGATAGGAGATCAGAGGAGAAGACAGAGGAGACAAGTTGTGCCTCGTCCGCGTCTGTACAGGGAGAGAACCCTGTTAGATGGGATGAGTGAGGAGGAGATAGTAAGTCACTATCATTTGAGTTCAGCAGCAATCTTATCTCTTTATGAAGAGATAAGGGGAGATTTAGATTTTTTGACAGCCAGAGGTCGTGCAGTCCCTGGGCTTGTTAAAATGCTGTGCTCATTACATTATCTTGCTTCGGCGTCATTCCAGACAACAGTGGGCATAGTGGGCGGGGTCTCGCAATCTACATTCTCGCGGGCCTTTACCCAGTTTCTCTATGCACTCAATAGACGTGCTAGGAATTATATTCATTTTCCTACAGAGGCGACAGAGTGGCTGGAAGTCAGGAATGGCTTTTATAACATAGCAGGGATACCATGTGTGATGGGTGCAATCGATTGCACCCATGTTTCTTTGATTGCACCTAGTCAGAGTGAGCATGTTTACCGCAACCGTAAGCACTACCATTCACTGAATGTCCAGGTGGTATGTGATGCCACGATGAGGATAATGCATGTGGTACCCAAATTCCCTGGTTCCAGTCACGATTCCTCTATCCTGAGGAACTCTTCAGTCTTCCATGCTTTCGAAGAAGGACATTTTGGACATGGTTGGCTGCTGGGTGAGTACATATTTGGATTTTGTAACACCAAACACATTTTTGTTTAGGAATCATTTCATTGTAGAATCTTATCACTAATGTAAGCTTATGTGTGCTCCATTGATTATAGGTGACTCAGGATACGGAATTAGGCCGTGGCTCTTGACTCCGGTGCTAAACCCTCAAACTGAAGCAGAGGAGAGGTACAATGCAGCCCATATATCTACGCGATCTGGTATAGAGAGGACATTTGGCCTACTCAAGACCAGATTTAGGTGTCTCGACAAAACTGGTGGGGCTCTTCTATACAAGCCACAAAAAGTGTCTGATATTATCATTGCCTGTTGCATTTTGCACAATGTGGCATTCACACATAATGTACAATCAGACCTAGCTGAGGCTTTGGTAGAGGAGCATCCCACCCATGTAGCTGCTGAAAATGAACAAACAGCCAGTGGTGGCCAGACACGCCAGAATCTCATAACTTCGTTTTTTTCTTGTAAGTAAAAACATATATTTTCATAGTACTACTTTTATATATTAATTATGTTATATTAACACTAATTGTTTTTTACATAACCTTCTGTTAGGACACAGATGAATATGGGTTGCACACCTTTCTCTTCTCTGCTGTGTGCACAAAGGCATGTGGCACCGGTATGTTATTGTTGCACAGGTTATATAATCCTTCTTCGATTGTAAATTAGTTGTGTGTATGTGAATACAACTGGTGTAACAAATGATTAATTGTTTAGCATTGTGTTGTTGATGATGCGAACACAATACACATAGTATGGCCATAGTCATTCATTCTTGCAGTATGCTTACATACAATGTTATTGTTACAGTGTAACATGCACATCCATATGATGTGTACACCAGGCTGCTTTTCATTTTTTATGTGATAAAATATACATGGTGTTTCACATTTAACACTAAATACACACTTTGCTGTGTTGCTTACGTTAGTGAAGATGTCATGTCAATGTTTGCAATTTATATATTGTTCCATTGTTTTATAGGCATATCTCCTCTATGACTGATCATGGTATGTATATGATCTGACATCTGTCATAAGATGTGCCTACCTCAATAGACGTTTAATTATACGATGTAAAAACCCAACATATTGTTAAACGTTAAATTTTACATACATGTAGTTTCTGAATCATGTACATGCGTTTAGCTACTATTGAGGTTTCATGAGCATTGTATTAGAAAATGATTAGTGCCATTACATCACATTTAATGTATGTTCCCTTAAAAATACCATTAATCTAATATAGAGGTTGGTGGAGAGAACGGCAAAAATGCTGATAGTTTTATCCTTACGGGAGATGATTAATCACGGATGCAATTGAGTGATCATAACAGTCCATGCATGAATGCCTGTAATCACACCAATGCTTTGTACATCTTATATGTTGCAATGTATGTTCTTAGTAATGCTGTAAATTATTAGTAAAGATTACTTTAACATTGTCACGTGTATGTATAAGTCACACATCTGTGTTGATGTGACCTACATGTAACAAGTGTCAAACTGTTAACACAAACCCAATAGTGTGTCAAATTTAACTGTAATTGTGCATTATTAATTTCACCCAATGACAATGTTGTTAATATAGTTGTCATGTAATTCATGTCACTTCATCATTATTATGATGATCATTTACAAGTATTATCAACATATGAACGTCAATCATGTGCACATTTGCATAGGCACACTTTTCAATACAACTGTTTGTGTCTGTATCAATTTGTGTATGATGCATGTATAACACCGTCAAATGATAACATCAGCTTTATTATGGTAGCTTATATCATCATATTCACTTTACTATGTATGTGTTGAACGTTTAATAAACACAGAAAACTACAGTTAGTTTGGTACAAGAAATATACACATAAACGTAATTGTTTACATGATGTTGACCTAATATTTATAACTGCATGCATTGTAGTTGACCACTACATCTTGCCAATAACATTATTTGCAGCAGTCCCAAACCATTTTAACAACATTCCCATGTTACAAGTGAATTTTTACATTAAATGGCTAGTTGGTTGTAAGTCTCCTTTACATAGTTTTTACATTCATACGTTCCATTAGACAATATACTACACAAATGTTTGTTCAGAGTGGGAATGGTTGTTATAGATAAAACAGACCATGCCATATAATGTTAGTACTAAATAAAGAACACACATTAAATTTTCTAACTGCACAGTTTAGCAACATCATTATGTTAATTAAGTGCTTATGCAATATAGGCATAATTGGATCACATTTTGTATTGTTATTTAATATGCGCTGCAAGCAATATCTAAATAGTTCCATATGTAGTATATTAGTCGGTCGCTCCTCCTCACAATCATCTCATATAACGTTAGACTTTTCTGAAATCATACATTGATCCCATTGAATCTTCCCCGACATCTCTGAAAAACAGCAAACACATTATGGTCAAAGATGGCACCTTAATATATGTGTAGCCGTGACAACGCGTTACACATCTCTATATGATTGTGTATATCCACGCGTTAATCACTTATATGTTAGAACTATAAGGTTACAAGTAAACATCATTATTGATCATTTTGTTAATTGTGTTGCACGCATAACTATGTATATGAACTGTCCGTTGGCTGTATACATAAAAATGTGCGCGCACATCTTACTGTGCGCACGCACTTCACGATTGGGTCGACAAAGTGTTAGCGCATGCGCAAAACAATGCGTACGTTGTGCGTTCAATACATGTTGTAACTACCATTAACCATATAATATTTATTTCAAATCCAATGAAGGCGAAACTACATTCGTTCTAAAGGCGTACTTCTATAATCTTTTTAAACAGACGTGTGTGGACGGAAACAACGGCCGATCACACAATGCGCGATTCGAATACGTGTGACGTCATGTTAAGGCAGCGTGAAGTGCACGCAAACACTCCTCCCACAGAATTAACATTGGCCTAACGCACAGTGCACGCCCACAAACACAGACGCATGACACAGTGCAGTGACCGTAACTATAACAAACCGACACAGCCAATAGGCTTTGACGCGTGCACGTCGGTTGGGGGCGGGCCTTACATCCGTAATCCTTTTTAAGGACGCCTTGGCACATGACAAGGGTCCCACGTCATATGTGGCCGACCCGTTTTTTTTTTATAGATGTTGCATGCTAAAGAAACAGGTGTGTGTTACAGTTAGGGTAACATGTTGCTATTATATGTTTTAAGAGATAGGAAAGTAGGAATATGTATTCCGTGACCAATGTGTACTAATGTTTCTGGTTCTAGTATATTGTAATAGGAAACAATGTGTTTGTGAACGCTACATGTTATGCAGTCTGCTGTATCCACGCATTTAAAGTAAAAATGGTGGATAGACAAAAGTTTAAATTTTTAACGGTGAGTTAACGCATAACGATTGTTATATTTACCATTCTTCTAGAAGTAACACTTCGTCTGGCTGCAACTGCTCGCTCCAGAAAGACAATGCATTTGCATCCATGGTTGAGCCAACCGCTGAATCCTGTATGACACACATCTCCATGAGGCGCTCATAGGAATCGGGACTGCCTTCTTCAAACAATTGGTCCGGAGGTACGTTCATTTCTTCGTGTAGCCATTCGAATGCGTTTGCAGCAGAAAGGCTTTGTAAAACATCATAGCAGTTATGTTCTTGTAGCATGTGTGTTTCAGGAATGGAGGGTGCAGATATTGCAGCAGGTATCGATTCACACGGAACAGTAGTAGCGGATCCATTGCTAGTGTTATTAGGAATAAATATGGTATTTATCAGAAGATATGTACCATGTTCCATGGTGATTTTAAATTGCGGTGCAATCTGCCAAAATCCATACCTTTCATGTAGGTATCCTGCACACGTTCAAAACATTCATTTGTTGATAAAGTGAATCTTACAGAGGATTTAAAATTTCCAGCCCGCCCAGGGTCTTGGTAATAAGGATATTTAGTTCTGATCAAATCATAGATCTGTCCCACGTTGGCTTTGTTTTCTTGAGTTGATATGATCGCCTCCGCAATCATTACTTTATACGCTTTGTGTGGATGACTGTTGAGAATTAGATCCTCAGCCATTGCAGCGTCTCAAATAATGTGAGTGGAGTTGTAGGTTCTCTCTTGAGAATGTGAAACTAGGTAAATGTTATCTGTTTTGTGGGTTTGTACTCAAGGTCACCATAAAAGTTACATGTTTCACTTATGAAAATAGTGCTTACACAGACATATAATTAGACATACACACAGCTGCTAATGTTTTTTGGTCTATGTTTTTTGCTACATTTGCCTGTGTATCTTTCTGTCTGGTTAACTCCCTGTCTTTGTCACAGAGTTAACTATGTGTGTATATGTAGAGATATATATATCTCATAAACACATATACATATGTATATTGTACAATATATATATATATATGTCTCTAAAACCAATATTTAAATATGTGTGTATATAACTGTATTTAAGGGCTTATATGTAAACATGGTTTTTTATATTGCTGTGACTTTGAAATGGTTAAATATTACAGGGTTAGTATGTTTGAGGGCCTATTACATTCAGCTTTGTCCAATTTAGATTTACCATCAAACAAGGCCTTTTGTTAGTTTAGAAGGCCTGTAGTGTTAGAACCTATAATATATCTATTTAATCCAGTTGTACACTGAACATATTGATGCCAGTAAGTAGGCCTTGTATGAAACCTATTTAAATGGTGATCAACATGAGTGAATTATGTGATTAATAATAATTTTAGGCCCATAGTGTTATAGGCTCAGATTATGTATATTTCACTAACATTAGCCCTTTATTATTATAATACTGTGTTTTCACAAGGAAGAATCAAGTGAATGTTGTGAGAAAAAAATATATACCATTTTATATATATATATAGATATATATATATATATATAAAATATATATTTTAACTATTACACTGTGTGTGTGTGTGTGTACATATATCCCTACATACTACATATATATTACTAAACATTCACAGATATGGGATTGAAACCAGTACTCATACATAATGAAAGGACAACATTAAGAAGGTTCAAGCAAGGTGAAGGTAAGTAATATGTAACACTTAATCCTGCTCTACACGGACAATAAAGATGTTAGCAGTTAAATAGATGTTTGATTTAAGTTGCATGTGAATAATATTCACATGCAATGACTAGCTCAAATATCTATGAAACACACCCAAATACAATGTTTTGCAGCTAAGTGAATTGCAGCTTCTCTAAACATAGCAACTGGGTAATGTTGGACCATTACTGAACAGATGATTAATACATAAATATAAATAAAAATATTCATTCATTAGGACTGTTAATCTTTCCAAACCTTCACGTGTACAAGGACATACTTGAATGTTTGGAAACAACAGGTCTTCATCATACATACAATATTCATTAGATAATCTCAAGTGAACAAACAAGGCCAAATACAGATTTAGTTAATTATAACATTTATTATTTTTTTTCCTTTTGAGACCGAGTCACAGGCCTGCTTGTTGTCTCTTGGATTTTTCTTTTCCGTTTGGCTACAACTTTAAGCACAACAGAGCCACTTTGACTGGCCTGTGGCACTTCAGGGGCAGGGCTTGTGGCCTGTGGCACTTCAGGGGCAGGGCTTGTGTCCAGTGACTGTTCACGGGCAGGGCTTGTGGCCAGTGACTGTTCACAGGCAGGGCTTGTGTCCAGTGACTGTTCACGGGCAGGGCTTGTGTCCAGTGACTGTTCACGGACAGGGCTTGTGGCCAGTGACACTTGTGAACAAGTTGGTACACAGTGCACAACTGATGCTTGCTCCGTTTCATATTTGGGTTTTTTGGTTTGTGTCCAAAAACTGGTCAGTAGTAACTGCTTGTGCATTTTTATTTTTTGCGCCTCCTTTGTAGGTGTCGGCTCCAGAATTTCTACAGATGGCAGCGGTAGGATGTTGTCAGGAACATGCACAGAACTTTCAGCTACTTAACCGGTAACATCCCGACCTGGGGAATGAACATCAGATGACTGGGGTGAAAAAGTAGCAGCATGTAAACATCCATCCTCTGATGGTGTAAAGCTGAATTGATGTGCTGCTGTAGTCATTCTCAAGTGATTAGCTTGGGTTAGCTGAACAACTATTGCTTCTAATGACGTGTTAATTTTTTGCATTTGTTTAGGCACTTCAATGAAGACTCTATGGAGATGTGACAATTGTGATATCGTTTCTTCCTGCAGTGATATCATCCTTTCGTGCACTGACATCAGATCTGAATGGCGACGATTTTCTGCTTCAACAATTATTTCTTCAGAAGCTACTATTGCAGCGTATGTGCTAGTTGCTGTAGGAATAGCCTGTGTAACTCTTTGAATGGGAACCTCTTCATGGTCACTTGATTGCATTTCTGTGTCTTTGGCGGCATCATCATCATCATCATTACCATCATGTGCTAAAAATACATGTACACATAATGAAATGGCAAGTTAATCTCAGCTGTTTTACTATGTAATTATACACTGTGATAACTAACACCTAACATGTATTTATAAGTTTTATAACGTCACATTAAAATGTACCTTGACTTACGAATTCTGTTTGGACTCAGTGTGAAATAAGAATGAATGAAAAGTTGTTCAAAACTCACAACTCCTACATGATACTTAACATCACAAACACAATACATGTTGTCTTAAAAAAGTTCATTTTCACTGACACTAAGTAATCCTATTTCAATAACATGTGCAAAACAAATAATGAACATTTTTAACATAACATATAGAAGTGAACATATTATATGTCCTGCACCTCATACACTTAACTTCCAGGTGTGATGAGCTGCATGACCCAGGTGAAGACACTTGTTCCGTCTCAGGTGACACATGTCCTCCAGGAGCAACTATATAGAACAATAACATCAGTTGTTAATTGACATGTGTAAATATTGAAGATAGAGTTACTGTATGTTGAGTTTTTATGGCTAACTAACAGCATCAGTTCCTGAACTGAAAATGTGTGTGGCAAAGTGAACATAAATATTTGTAATTACAATGTACATGCCAGTGTACTTAGGGCTTTTTAGTTCTGTAACATACAACATACTATGTTTATGCAGTAATGCATTAGGATAATATAATTAATATTGAACATACACTGCATATGTTGTGTACTCATATCACAATAATAATGTACATAACTATCATGAGATGAACTTTCACAATGCTTATCATTAACAAGGTCATATTGGAAAAGTAATATTTTTTGTTAGAGGATATGTGTGGTACATTAATAGAAGCTGTTGCATGGCTGAATGTGGCTGCCACTCAACAACACAACACATGCAGTGTGTGATAATGTGGTGTTGATATCAGTTGAACTATAGATCTGAGTGAACGAATGTGTGACATACGGTTTCATAGCTAATGGCTTGTTGGGTGATTTAGTACCTAGAGTGAACCTTTCAAATGACTGTGATTACCTTCTGTTTTGCTAGTCAGGTTATAAGAACGGTAGTCCCTCCCCCAAAAACAGTAATCACCCAGACCTTTCAATTACTTCAAGCAGGTGAAAATGGTGTCAACAAAGTTGACCGTAACATGACCCTGTTTTTTGGCTGTGTGCTGAACCCCACCCCCTCTGTTGACGTGTATGCTGTGATTACATATTCATTGCAGCTGCTTTAACACAATGGTAGATGAGCAAAATATTACTCTGAAGTGTGCAAGCTATGAACACAATGACATAACATATGCTACGTGTGCCTCATTATGATGTCTGTATATGACATGAAGCAAAAAAGGACCTTTTAATAAACCAAAACACATTTGTTAGTGCAAGTGATGTTTGTTGGCCGTTGCATGTAATATATTAGATGCGTGATTTGAAGAGGCAGTAATGTCGTGTTTGTAGGAGTTAAATAAATAAAATACACATTAATATTATATATATATGTTCTGCACCAATACCTAGTAATATTTTGTCATTAGCATGTATCTATATATAGAGACACAGACATATATACATATATGGATGTAGGTATGCTTATATTGGGAAGAAAGTATAAATAGCAGCGGAAATGTGTAAAATAACTGTAAGCAACGACACGCCTAGTACAGTAACATTTCTCACCTGGTGGAAATTGTGAGGAATAAATTCCGATGTCCCTGTCACCGGGAAAACCCTCCACGACGACGGGAAGTAATTTTTCCGAAGCAGCTCCTCCAATGGAGTTAAGATGAGACATTGTGCTGGTGGGCCACCTCCAGTGGCAGAAGCATGCACGCGTTGGTCTTGTATTTTCTTTTTTAATTTAGCCCTAATATCGTCAAATCTCTTGCGACAATTACTCTTGTCCCTGACCCGATTCCCACACGCATTCACACCAATTATTATTTTGTCCCACATTTCTTTTTTGCTTGATGAACTTGTCCGCACTAGAAATACATACAAAATATATGACGTTAATTCATAATAATACAACCACCAGTTTCCTACACTGCTAGCTGTTCCAAGAGATAGCAAACATGCTGGTTTAGGTGTAATATGTGAAGCACATGAGCATTAACTTCTAAACCTAGACATGTAAGGAAGCTTGCATTAATATTGTATGCAGTTAGCGTAAATTGAACGCCTGAGTTTTCTTGTCGTTGTAACGCATGATAAAAAGATGTGTTTCAACAATAATTAACTTTGATAGATATTATGGACCCATATTTGCATATTAACAAAACTCACATGACCTAGGATCACATGTATTTGAAGAATGAATGGAAAGGTACACTTACCTACTAAATGGCCATACAGACTGTCATAGTGCTCCAGAATCCCAGTGACAAGAGCTGTATTTTCCTGGTCATTGAAGCGAGGATTACGTGGATGCTCCACACGTTTCTTCCGAGCACGTTTAGGTTCAGAGCTTGGCTGGTGCTGACTGGACTCTCCTTGTTCCAATGGAAGAGACTCCAAAAGCTGGCCACCTGCAAGAACGCCACCACCAGACACCCCATCAGCAACTGAGCCACCAGCAGCACTCACACTCCCAGCAACAGCACTCACACTCCCAGCAACAGCACTCGCAATGCCAGCAACAGCACTCACACTCCCAGCAACAGCACTCGCACTCCCAGCAACAGCACTCGCACTCCTAGCAACATCACTCCCCTGAACAGTACGTTCACTCCGATGCGTACTCGCACGAGTGGCACTACCACTCACACCAGCATCACTCTTCCCACGCTTTGCAGCCATACCTCTAGCACTCACAAAAAACAGACAACAAATGTACAGCCAATCACACGAAACACTTCCACATAAAAAACAAGACAAAGATGTAAACAAAACAACAAAGGACAAAGCTCTCACAATACACAACAAGTCTCTCAGTCAATATGCAAATATTAAATCGCCCAGCTCTGTGCGTCACTCTCTCTCTCACTCCCAACAACACAGAGAATGATTAACAGTACACGTTGCCTTTAAATATGGCGCGCTATCCAATACATGCTTGCTTCGCCTGATTCAGCAAGAATTTTGATTGGTGAACCTAATAGCACCCCGCCATGCACGCCGATACACCTGTGTGATCGGCAAATCATCGTGAGAGTGGGCGGAATGTTTTTCGCCTTGATTCTGAAGGGATTCGGCACTTACTGCATACGGAGAGGGAAAATCGCCAACAACATGCCTAATCGGTAAGCTTGCCGATTTCACATTTTCGTCGCTTACTGCATGAGGCCCTTACTTCTGCTCTTATACAGTGGTACATCATGCCCATCTAATATGAGCATGATTAGCCACTATAGCAGTCATTGGGCAACCAAAACAAACAGCACCTAAACAACACAACAATAAAATAAATCAAACGTCTACACAACAATTAAAGAAACCAATCACCTAAGCAACACAACAATAAAATAAATCAAACGCCTAAACACAACAATTAAATAAACCAATCACCTAAACAACATAACAATAAAATTAATCAAATGCCTAAACAACACAACAATTAAATAAAAACAAGCCCTATAAATACATAACAATTAACTCAAAACAAGAAACACAAAACATAACAATTATTGTAATTAAAAATAACCATTTGCCTAAAAAATGCATTGCCTGTCACTGTATTTATCTATACCTGAAATGGGCATAGATAAACATATTGGCAGTCAATGGCCAACCTTAAAAAAAAAAAAAAAAGCATCCAAAAAACACAATTAGAAAAAGCAAGCATAAAAATACAGAATTAAAATAAACAAGAAGAAAAAAAAACAATCAACAAAAATACATACAGTATCTATGAAATAAAAACAAGCATTTGCCTAAAAATGCGTTGCTTGTCACTGTATTTACCTATAGCCCTAAAGGGGTATAGATAAATACATTGGCAGTCAATGGGCAAGTAAAACAATTAAATTAAAAAATACAATAAAATAACCTGAAAAACAAAAATGACGGAGACCGCATCCGGTTATAGCCTCCTACCTAGAATATAGCTGTGACAGAGCAGCTGATGATGTCTTATATCATATATTTTCCAGGTAGTAGATCTTCTCAGTGGTGTGCGTTTATCATTCATACCGCATGGTCCACACGATCTACGACTATATTAGTAGCTTGCATGCTCTTAAGCATATGTGGCATATCTGTAACAGTTAGTTAGATTAATAAGCTCAAATAGTGCACACTGTTCACAACATAATAGCCTATCCCATACCGCAAGTGCGGGAGGTGATGGAGGTAGTGATTCGTAAAATTAACCCCTACATTGCCCTATCCAGCAATGATAAGATAGCTAAAATAAAAAAGTAATCACAAGTGTTTCTGCATATAACACCTAGTCAGTGCTTTGTCAGAAATGAGTAATATGTATCCAGGGAGGCAAACGAATGCATATGTCAAAATATCTCAAGTGTTAAACACAGAGCCATGAATACATATCTCATAAGGACATCTGCTATAAATTGGGGGTCTGTACAAGGTGTATAATTACAGCCTGTGTTGTGGTGTATTAACCATTTACTTTCCGAACCCTCCTAGATATATTTATAGCAGTACAGTAATACCAGTCACCATTAAAGAGAATGTGCTCATCCAAGTTAGGCACATTGTCAGTCTATGCACTTAGTGTGTGCATGGTATGTCTATAGCTGTAGACTTAATATACTGTACCAACTTCAGCATCTCATGCCTATGTTACAGCCAAGTGACCTTTCTCATACCGCTAGTATGCAGAATAAAAATGCTGTTTATACTCATCTGTTTCAAAGCACGCTGCAGGCGTTCTCTCCATAGGTATATTGTACCGGCTTCTGTTGAACAGTGGCTTTCAGGTGCTTCCGCATTGTGTCATCATTCCGTCAAGTCACATGACGTACGTTTTGCGCTATTGTGCGCTTTTTCAAAGGTGAGTATGTGCTGTCTACGTAAGGTATTTATGGGTAAAAGGTTGGCATGGCAATCAGTTAATGATTAATCCCTGCCAGTCTGATGTCGTTCTCTAACGCAACCAGAGGATACTAGATCGTATTCTCAAGTTTCCCTTCTCTCTTTCCCCCACCCCATTGTTCAAGTGTACAATACAGGTTAAGCCTTCTGGTTACCCTTGGGGCCCTGGCAGCTACCTAGAACTATAAGCCAGGGGCCAGGTATCATTACATGAAAAGTTAGTGTCCTCTGCTTTTCCACTTTCCATGTTCCCTTTACCCCAGACTCATGAAACGTTCTATGTGTAAGGTTTAGGTGAGATATTTGGGTAAGAATACAATTATTTTGTTTGCAGAAGTTCGGGGGCTGGAGCTATCGTTAGTACCTTAATTCTACCCGGCGAGCAGGCATGATCTGCCAGACTTAGAGGAGCCTGCCCAG
Organism: Ascaphus truei; assembly: GCF_040206685.1. NCBI lineage: Eukaryota > Metazoa > Chordata > Amphibia > Anura > Ascaphidae > Ascaphus > Ascaphus truei. The sequence continues at coordinate 34,800,870 of NC_134488.1, read as the reverse complement.
TAAGTGGCAATGGGTTGACTGGGTGAAGCGGAAAAATGTCGGCTTGTTTCCCATTGGTCAATTCGTATGTCCCGACCACAGGGCATCCCGACCCTGCTTGACACGCCTCCTCCTCTGACATCAGCCAAAGGACGAGCCCCTATTCCTATTGGCTAGTGGGAGGGAATTCCCACGCTCTGATTGGTCGCTCCTCCTACCTCCATGCTAAGGATAGCTTAGCGGAGTGTATGTAAGGAGAAGCCCCAATCAGAGAACCAGACCATCCAGTGACTTTTGTCGATAAAGCTAATGCGGGCTTTTCAAAGTTGCTCTGTTGCGAATAGCAGAGCAACCGGCTTCGTTTTGAAGCTAGGAAAGTCTGCCTCGCAGAGACTAAGTCGCGTCTTTTGCGGCCAAGTTCTACAAATCAAACGTAGAGGTTGCAGCTAGGAATTGAAGCCGAAAAGAGGACAAGCAGAACCGGGTGTATATCTCGGTCAGGGAAAGCTCATCCAAGCAGGTGCCCTGTGTAAGGTTAAAACTGTCTTCTGGAATTGATAAGGTTAAAAAGAATACGCTGGCCTTGCTATTTTCACGGGAGGCTATCGTAAATAGCTGCAGACCAACTGTTCAATGCTTGTCAAAATATTGTTAAAACAGAGGATAGGGCTGCCTTATAAGTCACCATTGTATATGTCTCTTGCTCAGCAGTTAAATGTTTTAAGCTCTACAGAAAAGGCATTATGTGAAGGATACATGTAAATTTAGATGTGTACCCATATTTGTAACAGAAGACAACTGTATTTTTGTCCCTGCATTGTGTATATAAACCTGCTTGAGAATCATTAAAATTTAGTTGTGACAATTCAACCACTAGCTTCCTTGAATTTTCACAGCTCCGAGCTCGTATATGCTACGCTAATTGAAAGCATCCCATATCTGTTGCGTTTCAGTAGCTCCCGGGAGAAAAGGTTTTGCTTGCCCTAGAAGGACCTGATCTGTAGAGATCTAACAGTTTTGGTGACAGAAGTGGAATTTCGCACAGGAAAAAGGGTGAGTAAAGATTCTTTTTATTTGTTTCTCACCTTTTCCTCTGCGAAACTAAACAACCTAAATTTATAAGGGCAAAAGAACATAAGGTGAGAGTCCTTATTGTTTAATCGTGGGTAAGTCCCTTTAATCAAGGGTAAGTCCCCGATTTATGTAACAAAGGGTGAGAGTCCCTTTTGGTTTTATCGAGGGTAAGTCTGTGATTAATGTAACAAAGGGTGGGTCCCTATTGTTTAATCAAGTGTACAGTAAGTCCCTGATAAGTAAAACGGACAGTATATGATTTCAAATAGCGTGGCAATTTAAGTTAAGTTAAGTTAAAATTGTTTAAAGTTAAGTTAACATAAGGATTGTTTAATGTTAAGTCAAGGTATTGTTTAAAGTTAAGTTAACATAAGGATTGTTTAATGTTAAGTCAAGGTATTGTTTAAAGTTAAGTGAAGGTAAGTATTGTTTAAAGTTAAGTTAATAATGATTTATTAATACGTGCGCATAAAGTGTTAAGATTTCTTTCCTGTATAAACTCATTATGGGCACTAACATTTTGTCATCTAATGAACTTACACTAACCTGTCAGCCCTCTCCCTCGCTGTTAGTGGCAAAATCAGCTGTCTCTCTCTCTCGCCTGTATGTATTGTAATAAGCAGCTGCAAGTAGCCCCCACCTTTTTTCCTCCAGCTATTTTTACACAGGCATAGGAATGTACTAAAAATCGTGAATGCCTCTTAGGAAAAACGAACATGCAAACTCAAATTATTTGTGCAACATTAACTGAGTATGAGTATATATTAAGTATAAATTAATAATATTTTCCTGTCTGAATTGAAAAGTGGAAAATAAGAGTATAACAGGTATAGGTTTCTTTTTCCCTCAGAATGTTTTATTTTTAAGTATGGATATGGTAAAAAAAAAAAAAGGTTGATTGATTGAGTAATCCCTGTATGTGTGCTTGTAAGAATCTGGGTGAATTCTATCTATGTGAAAGTGTTATTTGCATTGAATAATAAGAATACTGGTTTATTGTATGTATACAAAATGACTATTCAGGACTTGCAAATGATTCTAAAATAAGAATATAATTAATTGCTCATGATTGAAATTTAATTTTTAAAAGGTGTACACCACCACAATAATATAAACTAATTTAAAGTTTTGGGTATCTGTGGAGAAAAAGAATAAAGAAAGGATGAATTATTTTTGTAAACAGTCCAGTCACTGGAATAATAAGGATGTTTATCGTACTGGCCAGGCGATTTATTTCCTTAACCAGAATTATAATTCTTTTCCTCTAAATCTCCACAGATAAAATCAGGTGAATATCTTATATAGAATAACAGGGGAAATATATTCTAGACACAAAGCTAACTAGAAGCTCAGCATTTTAAAAATTAGTTTAAAGAAAGAAAGAGAAAAAAAAAAAAAAAAAAGTTAATTATGATATGAAGAAAAAAAAGGGATATCTTTATTAATTTATTCTGCAGGATCAAACTGTTTTGTTTTCCTATTTATTAAAATAGGTAAGAAAATATGTGTCTGTTATTTTTTTGTAAAAACTGGTTGAAAGTGTGAAAGAAGCGTAAAATTCTGTTTGTTTTGTATCTGCGCTCTGTGCTCTTTTTGTGTATAACCAGTAACTAAACTATCTAAAAGTATATGTTAAAGCCTACAATTTTCTGTTTAACAAAGATCCAGTTTTAATTTTTGAATACCAGAAACATTGTCGGGCTGTGTGAAGAGCTGCATATTTCAAGCTGTCCCAAATTGTATTGCAGTAACCAGTAATTAACCATTTTTTTCAGTTACAAGGTTTTGGCAGGAAGCCCAGAGAGTTATTTGAGCTTGTTATATGGCTTGAAATGGAAAAAGGTGTAAATTGATTAATATAGAGTTCCAATAAACAGAGGACAGTAACCCAAAATGAGCACTCTAAACACCTGGTGGGTGGGTAACGAAGTGGTTAAAACTTAAATCTTTAATATCCGTGTAAAATAATGGGGATTAAAACAAATATTAAACGCTCAGACCCTATAGTATGAACACAATGTAATGTTCTGGATCACTGATGAACTGCATAGAATCACTAGTGTATTGCAGTGGGAACAGGTGGATAAAGTAACCACTAGTCCAATGTAATTAGCACAGAAACTCTAGTGCTGAGCCATGTATAAGTGTGCAGACCCCGAAATAGCAGTAAAGCAACGTACAAGGAAAACGGCCCCTGACCAGGTCTGCCAGTATACTAATAATAATAATAATAGCATGTTCTTCTATAGTGCTGCTGGTTGTGCGCAGCGCTTTGCGGAGACATTTTTGCAGGCACGGGTCCCTGCCCCGTGGAGCTTACAGTCTACGTTTTTGGTGCCTGAGGCACAGGGAGATAGAGTGACTTGCCCGGAGTCTCGGGGAGCCGACACTGGGAGTTGAGCCGGGCTCCCCTGCTTCAGGCTCTCAGTGCTAGTCGGTGTCGTTACTCACTGAGCCACTCCTTCTCATATACTAGAGGTTTCTCTATGGAATTATTTTTCTGCAAAGTTGATCAAATATTTAATATTTTATCATTTTTAACCTTCTTTTTCTCTCAAATGTGTCCCCACCTTTAAATCTGTGTCTATAGGTTTTTATGCTACAGGTTGTTCTTTCAGCAAATCAGATGCTATTTTGTGTTCTAAAAGTTTCTGTCAGAAGACTATAGCAGATTATATGTATATTCAGTAGGGTTCTTTTGAGATTTTTTTATGAAAATGTTATACCCAAAGGTTTTAGGTTACTTTTGCTATACATCAAGCAATTCCATTAAGGTTATGCTTTAAATGCTGTTATCCTTTATATGATATTGTTCACATGTAATACAAGTGAACAAAAGGAGGGTGTTATTGCTGTTATTATTGCTGGCTGCCCCTGAAACCATATGGCAAGGGCTGAGAGTGCCAGCTCTTGGCTCTTGGGTATAATTGTAACGGATTTTCTGGCCTGGCCTGACCCACCCAATCTCATATTGGCCCCTGTGGTATAAGCAGCCCCCATTAGTGTAGTGTCTGGGGGTGCACCTGTTGGCAACAGGACTCCTGAGTCTCCCGCATGATGGTGTGTGGGGATTGCCAACCCAGACAGGCAGCTGAGGTACTGTACTTGAGTCGTACCTATATCCAGTGCAGCACCTCCATCTCATCAGGATCCCAGCGTCCGCTTGTGGATGGTCCTGGTGAGGAACTCCTCTGTGGTGCACCCCTCGGTGCAATCACTCCCATCCATACATAGGGCACCTCACCAGGGTGTGAGGGCAAACCTCCATAATTACTGCTGGCATGCCCATAACTTACCAGGCCTTACTGTCAGCAGGAGAGATGACTGTAGCCATTTTACAGCATGGTTACATAATATTGTACCTTACTAGGTTGCCTGTAATTTTTCCTTTTTATGCCCCCACATGGGTATAAACTAGGAACTGTGTATGTAGGGTTAACTGCCAGTGGGCTAGTTAATGCATTCTCTGTGTATTCCCTTTGCCTCATGGGCCTGCAGCTGTCTGTGCAAGCTTATAAGTGGATTGCCTTGTATGGGTGGCCCCTTATGAGAAATAGCTGCACAGAATATGCTTATGAGAACAGAGTCTCCTGGCACATGAGGGGAAAGGGAGGTGATATTTTGGCGTGTCTTGTCTGCCAAGCAAAGTATTCTTAGCTGGTATCTTAGAGAAGAGAAGGTTTTAGAACCCCACATGATAGGTGCAAATAGTGGAGTGCAAGCTCTTGTGTCTACATGTTTGTTTTATGAGTTCTAAACCTGCAATGCATTGTGTTTGTCCTGTGATTTAAACCCAGGTTGATGAATGACATGTGAAGAAGCATTCCAATGCCCCAGCTCAGATATGGAGTGCCTGAAAGTGAACTGACCTTGTTATTTTCTATGTCATATTCCCTTAGCGGAACTGTGAAATTTCTTGTGTGTCAGTTTTAGGAGGATATTTGGGTGGAAATATAATTATTTTGGTTGCAGGAGTTGTGGGGCCAAAGTGCTGGTAGTCACTTAATTTTCCCCAGCAAGCAGGCATGATTTGACGGAACGCAGTGTGAATTACACCAGGGCCTCCCTGTGCCCCCCAGACTCCTGGATTTCGAGTCCAAATCTCACCAAGTTATTTTCCTAATAAGTATAAGGTCCCCCAAAGTATATTCTCTGTTTCTTGTGTTTGTGTTTTCAAGGTCTTTTCCGAATGAACCACCGTTTATTTTTCTGCCTGTTTAGCCTTGTGATTGATCCCTTAAATATAAAGGTGTATTTGGCCTGGCCTAATGTGACAATCAGATATAATTTTCTCTCATGGGAAGACCAGAGGTCACCCTAGGTACCTTGTAGATTTGATGTTGTATGATTATGTTCTAAAACAGACGATATTAATCAGCATCTATTGTGTGAAACTAATGCAATTGTCTGAGTGTCTCATGTCCAGGTGCAGTCCTTCCAATTAGATGAAGATAAAGGTGACGCAAAAGCGCTTTTCATCTAAAGTGGAGAGGCCCATTCCAGATTCTACCCAGTCAGAATATTTTTCCTGGATCCATGTTACACAAGTGCACCCACAGTCGCTTCAAAATTAAACCTCAACAAAGGAGGGATGGCCTAAAGACACAGCCGTTCTCAGTTGGTGTTTTGGTTCATAAGAAAACCCGGCACTAACCAAAAAAAGGAGAAAAGTTCATAGGAAGAAAAATCGGACCTCAACATATGAACTTTGAACTTTTTAATAACCTTTCTTTTTACAGGTTTTATTATTTTAATTACAATGTTTATTCTATTAGGTTTATATACTGTAAGTGGTGTCCACATGAAGACGATAAGGTAGTAACAAGAATATTTTGTTATATAATGGAATCCTGGTAAACAAAGCCCACATCTTAGTGCAATATATCCCAATGTACTATACATACCGAATAAATTGCACCCCAGGAACACGAGAGTTATATTTAACCCCTTGGAAAAAGACAAGATGCTATAAGATATTTGTAGAACTATATATATATAAGAAATTGGTTATGAAGGGAGTAGAAATACAAGTTTACCCTAGGGAAATTATTGACTCTGTGATAGAAGGATAGATAAATTATTATCCTGCAACTAGACCAGGTTATGTTATTTGGGAAAGTGGTTCCAGTGTTTGAAGGTAGAGATGAGGGTTGGGATTTGTTGGGACTTGGTGGTTAGATTATTTCGCTGGGAGCGAAGCTAGTGGATGTTTTTGTATGTGTGTCTGTCCTACTCATTACTCTCTGTGTTATGAACAGCAAAACTTTGGTCCTGAAGTGCGTTGCAACCCCCCCACCGATGCTATGTCTCTTTTTGGTGATGAAGATATCAGCAGTCCCCCAGAAGAAGAGACCGAAAAAAAAAGAAATCAACTGGGCCGATACAATGGCCAGAAAGGAATCAAGTTATGTACTATGGGACTATTTTTTTTGGTCCGGCAGGACTATGATATGGTTAACTGTTTGGTCCGGCAGGACTATGATATGGTTAACTGTTCTTTAAAAAGACTGTCTCTAAAGGAAGAGGGGGCTGAGAAGATCAGAAAAGAGGAAGGTGGGGAGGTCACCCAAGGGCGTGTGTCAACCACAAGGAAAGGATCACAAGTCAACCATTTTGCCTATGGCAGCCATTTTGTCTGTTCCGATATTCTGAGTAAATGTAGTATGTAAGATGTATGTGTTGGGCAGTCGCTCCTAGGAAATATTAACCCACATCAACCCCCACTTATGATCAGAAATAGAATTTAAATAATGTTCATCATACCTAAGCAAAGAATACGAAATTGAAAGGCATTAATTATTAAAAATAGCTCAGTTAAGAGAGTAGTGGGAAGTCTAATACCCTGTTAGGAATGTATGATTTATATGCAAAAGGGGATTTTTCAGTAGTCAATATAAATGTTGTTTTTCACGATACTAAAAGACGCTATTTTTAAGGTTCAGCAATAGATAAGGACAGTAGTTTTGCAAAATTGTATGGCATTGGGTTATCTGATGGCAGCACAAGGAGGGGTTTGTAAATTAGTGGGTAAAGAATGCCGTTCTTATATTGACACCCAATCAAAAAGTTTACACCATGATATGGATACTCTAGCAGAAATTTAATCTAGAATGCGAGAGGAAACAAAAGAGTTTGATTTTACATTTGGCCTTGAAAATTGGCTCGATGTATTGGGAATTAAATTCTTTTCGGAATTAGTATAATCGCAGGTTTATTACTCTGTGTGTATGAATTAATCTAGATGGGTAAAAGTGTAATCAGCTCTATTTTTTGCCAAAGAAAGATGCTTCTGCTTCTAGCTCGACCATTATGTATATGCCTCCCACAAAGAGAGCGAGAAATACCAATAGTATTGGTACTCGTCAACCACCCATATGTTCATCTCAAACGAGATACCTAAAAGAGATAGGTTTCTGCAGGCACATGGTCTCTTGGAGGTTTCTTCCTTGGAGTTTTTCCTCTCCTGAGTGGTTTGCAGAAGAATAAATGGGATTGGTCAATTGGTTTGTTCTTTCAGAACAAAAGGAGGGGATGTAAGGTTAAAACTGTCTTCTGGAATTGATAAGGTTAAAAAGAATACGCTGGCCTTGCTATTTTCACGGGAGGCTATCGTAAATAGCTGCAGACCAACTGTTCAATGCTTGTCAAAATATTGTTAAAACAGAGGATAGGGCTGCCTTATAAGTCACCATTGTATATGTCTCTTGCTCAGCAGTTAAATGTTTTAAGCTCTACAGAAAAGGCATTATGTGAAGGATACATGTAAATTTAGATGTGTACCCATATTTGTAACAGAAGACAACTGTATTTTTGTCCCTGCATTGTGTATATAAACCTGCTTGAGAATCATTAAAATTTAGTTGTGACAATTCAACCACTAGCTTCCTTGAATTTTCACAGCTCCGAGCTCGTATATGCTACGCTAATTGAAAGCATCCCATATCTGTTGCGTTTCAGTAGCTCCCGGGAGAAAAGGTTTTGCTTGCCCTAGAAGGACCTGATCTGTAGAGATCTAACACCCTGCACCTAGGAAAGCCTTGATTTTCCCCCCAGACCCCAAGTAAGTGTGCTTTTGTCTGTCCATTGTGTAATTCTTCTTGTTGTACTCGGGTTTACCTAAATAAACTACATTTTGTTTCTACTACCTTGATTTGCAATATGTATGATCCCGGTACAAATATAAATAGGTATTAAAGGTCCTGGTCTCCTGTGACAGGACTCTCTTTGCCTGTTTGCAGCCCTGTCCTGCTATGCCTGCTGGGAAGTGAGAAGGCCCACCGGGGCATTCTCAGCGAGTCAGTCCAACCCTGAATACACATAACATTAACATTCATCATTAGAAAAACAATGGTAACAATTTTTTAATTTAAAATACTGAAAATATGTAGCACAGAATCACCCTGCAGGGTTGTTAGAGATAATGTTGTTCTGCCTGTTGCGCTGCAACGCCGCTCTACTTTGTCCATTCACAACCTGCATGAAATATATGGCCTTATTGTTCAAATCAATCTGATACTTTAAAAAAAAAGGCATTCAGTCTCCACTGACTGACCCTGCCTACGGGTGTTCATTCAGGTCTGGGTCACACTACTTGCAATAGAACTTAGAACAGGGGTCTCCAACTCAGTCCTCAGAGGTCACCAACAGGTCAGGTTTTATGGATATCCCTGCTTCAGCACAGGTGGATCAGTGGATCACTGATTGAGCCACATGTGCTGAGGCAGGGATATCTATAAAACCTGGTCTGTTGGTGGCCCTTGGGGACTGAGTTGGAGACAGGTGACTTAGAAGGCAAGATTGGGTCAAATAAAAAATGCTTGCTTGGTTATTAAACAGTTTATCATATTTAGTGACATATTACCCATTAATAAGATTCTCCACTGCTGCCTTCCAGTTCTCAGCACAGATTATACCATCTTCTCTCTTGTTCAGTCAGAATTCAACTACTAAATGTGGCCAATCATGGCCAAGCTGGAAATCCATCCCCATCTTGCCAGTATTTCCACTTCCTGTTTGCTTTCTGTTTCCATATTCTTCCAAACACAGTGTACAATAGTAGCCTCTCTTACTAGTCACCAATAGTATTTTATCATAAGGCCTCTCAAAATAACAACTGTGAAGAGGCAACACAGAAATTACAGTGATAGAGGCCACCCAGTCCAAACCAAACTGAATTCCTATCCACTTACAAATGGTTAACATTTCAATTATAGTTGTTTTTCACTGTACCCATATATGGCCTGCCATTATGACTCTAAAAGGTTAATTAATCAGTAAAAAGGGGAGAATGTTTCCTCAATAGCTACTGGCCCATCTTAGCTAGCGGTGTGACTTCAGGCTAGGCTATAAATAGCAGTGTTTGCATTAAGTGTACCTGGAAAAACCAAGGCGGTATACTGGCTGAGCAAAGGTGCCTCCGTTCAGTGCCCCGAGGCAGCCAGAGCGTGATATTTTATTTAAAAAATGTTTTACAAAGAAGTAACACATTGAGAGTTACCTCTCGTTTTCAAGTATGTCCTGGGCACAGAGTTAAGACAAATAATACATGGTTACAAATACAGTTACATAAATGAACAGGTTATACATTATATACAAGACATTGCGTGCACAGTTAAAGATAATATATATTATGGGCATATGAAATATTTACAGACCAGATTAAAGTGTGAGACAGCCTTAGATTTGAAAGAACTTAAACTGGTGGTGGATGTGAGAGTCTCCGGTAGGTTGTTCCAGTTTTGGGGTGCACGGTAAGAGAAGGAGGAGCGGCCGGATACAATGATACATACATTGGTCCTAAATTTGGAGGCTATAGGAGTTCAAGGGAGTACCAGCCCTACCGGCCCCCACACCCTTTCACCAAGGCACTGGAAAGCCATTCTAAACAACCTAAGGACTGTGCCCCTCAACCGCAGACCCGGGACTGGCTGACCAGGTGAAACCCTGTTACTGTTAACCAGCAATTCAATAAACCCTCAAATGGTTCAGTTAGAGTTGGATGGAGAACCGTTATTCCGCATCTCACCCAGGTCTGAATCCTGAACAAGTCGCAGTCCTGACACCGTAGTGCAAGTACTTAGGCTACACATATATATTGAATATTGAATATACAGCTGCATTAAATTTCGTTTTTTTTTATTTTCATGCCGTCACATTGCTACTAAAAGCACAATAAGACCAGGAGAACAGTTTAGCAACAGAAGATGACCAGAGAAAACAAAAATAATTTGGGGCACTGAAATCCCAGGAGGGCAGGGCTCCTCCCAACTACTACTACCAAAAGCAACAAAAGTATGGGAACTCACTGAAAGCAACACAATATAACACCACTTCAGAAAAATACTTTTATTAATTGAATTAAAAATTCAGTTATAAATCAATTACAAATCCCAGAATCCATGAAATGCACAACAAAATGACACCCCTCACAAATCTCTCTGGGGTTTGTTGCGCTCCCCACCTCCTCCTGTGCCGAGGGCTATACAATATAATGATGTGTGGGGAAGGTCATATTCATCCCTTCTTCTGTAATACACACTAAGCTGCAAGACCAGTAAAAGATTAGCTGACAGCTAGCAGGGTTCGGGATGCCTCTGTCCAGTCAAGCTCTGCTGGTTTCCCATCCTATGGAAAGGAGACTGTAACGTTGATGGCGCACATGAGGTTACAATTATAATTGCTGTGCAATTACAGAAACGTACATCTTTACTGCAGCTGCAACAACTGGTAGGCTCAACCATGATGAGACTGTAAGGCCTCAAAAAACAGAGGCGATCCTCTAGACTGGCACACTTCTTTATTTCTAGCCCGGTGAGTCAGTCCATGAGCAGCCAGGAAAATATAAACACTGAACATTATGGAATATTCTTTCACCATGTGGTTATCTTTTGTTAACAATAGCTGATATTGAGTTGAGCCTTCCAGTGTCAATGGAGAGATACTTTTCGGTGCTGGAGAGAGCAAAAATACATTTTACTGGGTGCGATATTTTAACTAGAGTTGCAATGTGATAATTAACACAACAGATAAAATGTAGCAGGGTAATGTAATATTTGTACCAGAGAGTTATGAACAAGAAAACAAAAAGGGCAAATAAGTACCTAAACCAACACAATACAATAATGGTGATAATAATACACAAGTAATGTCCAAACAGGGGATTGCTACTCACAAAGAACAGGTTCCCAAACCTGTACCCCAAAGTCCAAAACAAATATATCAATTATTACATAACCCTATGGTAGAAAATCCATTAACCGCATTGATGACTAGGGTTACCAAGGTATTCCACAGACACCAAAGGTGTTAATATTACAGGTAAACTTTAGTACCAACCCCCCTTGGCTACCTAAGTGGCTAGCAAAGCATAGTGAGGCAATGCTTTACAAGCCGCAAAGTCAAACAAAGGGTTAACCCCTACCTCCCCCTAGGGGACTTAACAACCCTCCCCTGACAACTACCCCCAACACCCGCCCCCCTAACCCCGCCCCCAACAAACATCACCCCCGTCCTCCTCTATAGTACTGACCTATCGGTGGCTACAAATGTAAAGAAAGGGACAGAATGCTTCTGAGTGCATTCTACTGTATACTCGTGATATTGTAATGGTGACAATAATTAATTTATAGGCGTCATGTTGCCACGGTGATGAGGTAAGTTTTAACCCCTACCCTTGCTGGACCTGTAGTGATGTAAGATGCTTCCTGAGCTAACTTACAGATGTGTGGAGGAGATAATTAGGAGAACTGAATACAAAGGAAAATGGAGCAGATAAGTTAAGGTAAAATAACGCCAAGTATGTTACATGTAGAGACTTACAATTAGTACCAAAATAAAATAAGGGAGACTGGGTAAAAAAAAAAGTAAAAACTGGCAGTAGCACATAGAACCATCTATAAAAGACATAGATTGAGGTGGTCAAATGATGAAATAGTCAAGAGGTCCAGGCGGTCCCTAAGAACTGCATACATCATGCCATTTGAATTTGGAGGTGCAGGATGGATGTGAGGGTGTCGATTTTAAATGAAAGGTGAGAAAACAAACCCTTCAGTCAAGCCCACGGGCGATTATGTCCCTAAGTTCAAAATCCATCTGGCTTCTTTCTGAAGGATCTCCTTGTCCCAGTCACCTCCCATGGGTCCCATTGGTGAATGTTCAATACCCAGAAATCGCAGGCCACCATGGTCGCCATTATGTACTTGATGGATGTGATTAGCCAAGGTGGTGTCTAAGTGATTCCTGAAGGGAATCAGATGTTCAAGTACTCTGTGGAGTAACTGCTGTGTCGTTTTGCCCACATATTTTTTCCTGCAGATGCAGACTGCCTGATAAATGACTCCAATGGTCCTGCAGTTGATGAATTGTTTTATTTCAAACCGCTTGGAGTCCTTCAAGTTAGAAAAATATTTGGTGGGTTGGGCAAATTGGCAGGCTTTGCCGCCATGACATTTGAAATTGCCAATTGATCTGTTTTTCAGCCATGTGTCTTTTATCGGTGAAATAAAGTGACTATGGACCAATTTGCCTTTTATGTTAGTAGCTCTTCTTCTCACAAATGTTAGTTTAGGTTTTTAGGACCTGACGGAGATCGTCATCTATTGGTGGCTAATGAAATAAGACATGCATTAATATCAATAAACACTATGAAACATACCATAATACAAATTAACCCATTGATTGTCACTTGCTACCTAGGCACTCACAATGGCAGCCCAAATAGACACATTGGTACTCAGTTACATCAGACAGATTTAGCGGAGACACTAGAGGACGAGGAATGGGACAGGATCCTGCAGGCAGCAGCGAAAAGTTCAATCTGCACCACATTAAAGTAGAACGCATATAAAGTCTTAATGCGTTGGTACTATACCCCAGTAAAATTATCTAAATTTGTCAAAGGATACTCCCCGCTCTGCCCAAAGCAGTGCGGGGAGATCGCGGATCTACAACACATGCTGTGGTCTTGCACAAAGGTGGTCCCGATTTGGGAACAAATTAGTGAGTGGATACAGAAGATACTCGGTTTGGAGATCCCCCTGGACCCATGGCTGTTCCTATTGGGCAGGCGGGTCCGGGGTCTGTCAAATGCGTCGCACAAATTAATCGCGCACTTTGCAACAGCCACCAGGTGTGAGATAGCAGCACTGTGAAAACAATCGGATTTACCAGTAATACCCAAAATCAGAAACAGAATTTGGCATGTCTGCCGGATGGAACAATTGACGAGTTTGGTCAATGACACCGGCCCAAATTTCCTCAAAGTCTGGACGCCTTGGCTGGCCCAGACAGACATCCCGGGGATAAGCATACCCGCAATCCTAGATACAGGATCCGCGACCACATAGAGACGGACAATTAGATTAGAAGTCAGACAAGATCCAGATGAGTAGGGAAGAAGCCAAGAGTTCGAAACGGTGGACACAAAGGCGGCGGCCCACTATCCCCCCCCCCCCCACCTATCCCTTCCTCCCTATCTGTCTATTGTCTTGTCTAGTCTAGTGAGTCGTGTCTGTGGATTGTATGTTACCCTCAGTTGGCGTCATATACATGTTAGGTGTTGTTAAAAGATACGGGTTACAGATGTTTACTGAGATAATTGTTGATGATACAATGTATGCATGAAAAACCCAATAAAAGTAAAGTTGAAAAAAAAAATTTCTACAGACGTCTAAAAATGTCTTTGTACCCACAATAAAGCATAGCCAAGGTCTCTGGACATGCATGACGGATAAATGGCTATTGCTGGGACTGGAGGGGGAGGAAAGGTGCAGGAAACAAAGAAGAGAGTGGCCAGGGCCGTGATTGGGCCGGGGACTCATCCGCCCGAAAAGCAGAGCATTTGGCTGTTTCTCCAGCCATCAGCAAGGGATATACTGCAGTCAGGGAAGCCGTTGCCAAACTCCTGCTGGTAGACGCTGCTCCCATTGACCCGTTTGTATTTCCCTTCAAAGCCTGTTAACTCGCTGTGTCCTGCCTCCAGCCCTGATTGACCAATGCAGGTGAGCCCTCGCATCCTGATTGGTTACTGTCCAGCACCCACACTGTGATTGGTTGCTGGCGCTTTATGCGGAAATACCATGATTTCCTATGGCAGCGGGGAAATATAAGGGGAACCCAATCAGTGCTCCGGAGCTCATTCTCATTCTAACGTGGAGGTGAACTAAGCACTGTGCTACGCGGTTGTGCCAGAGACATCGGAAAACGAGGCTGGGAGCTTAACCGAGAGGGAGATTAAAAAGTGCTTGTGCTGCGGGACTGTGAGTTGCCGGAGACGCAGAGAGCAGGAGTTTTGAGCATGGAATTTGAATGTGCTCCAACGCAAAGTGCACTAGAGAGGTCTGGGCGGGCAGTACCACGACAGAATGGAAGCAAGGAAGGGGTAATCCTTTAATGTAGCACTTAGAATCTAGTCAGCTAGGTTACCGCCATATGCCCCTTTTTTAGTGAGTGTAGCTCTGATCTGAGGTTTGTGTTGTGCTTGCTGGCTCTGGCTGGAATAAATACTCTATATTGAACTGCTTTGTTCTGTCTGGTGCCTTGATCCCGGTATTAAATTGTAGTCTTGCGTGACAGTTAGTGTGAAACTTTTATTGCAGCTTACCACAGGGTACCAATGTTGCTATTGGTGTCTCATTGAGAGGGTCTAGCTAGCCACAGTGACAATCAATAGGTTTATGTTTACAATAAAAATATATATCATTTGTATATATTGTATTATTAACGATAAAGTATGTTTTATGTACTTCTAGCATCCAAAAGCACTACCTTACTAGACACTTAGGTCGTGTCATTTTAGTTAAGTATTAAACCCTTTATAGATCTTAGTGGTCAGCTAGTCATGACTAGCTGAGCACTTGGGCTGCTAACGGTTAATATCATGTAACATCTGTAATTTGTCATACTGTATGTTATCACCTATTCCATGTTTGTTTAGCTTATCTTGCCTATGTATTGTATACATTATGTAGCCGAGTCCCCTACCGCGCCTCCGGTGCGGGGAGCTGCCCGGCTATTGCCTTGAGCTCCGCGAGATCGGGAGTGAGGGGCGGCAATTTTGCGAGTTGCACATGCGCAGTGTGGCGAGGTGCGCATGTGCAGTGGAGGAGGCGGCAGCAATCTTAGGATAGCTCTGCACCTGCAGCTGCGGGACTATATGTCCCAGAATCCTCAGGTGGGAGGGAAGCACTACATGGGACTGTCCCAGCAATTAGGACTCTGAAGGGAGGAGGAACAGGATATCCTCCGCTCGCGGACAGCCTACGAGTTAGTCTTCCAGGAGCGGCAGAGAGGACGGATGCGTTCAGGGTGCCAGTAGACCTGGACTAGGCCATAACTCTGCACCTAGGCCCCAGACAGGCCCTGAGACACCAGAGAAGTAGTATTGTAGGGAAGGCCCCAGATAGGGACTCTTCCTCTTACTAGTGTTGTTGCACCAGTGGTGGATGGCCACGCGGCGCTTTGCAACCTGGGATCAGGCCGCAGTACCCCAGAACATTCAGGTGAGACACTCCAGCTGGAGCTCACCCTATGAGGATCAGAACGCATGGGACCCGCTCCAACACAACGCGCCAAGCAGCACCTGGGTACTGGAGTACCCAGGCAGGTACCCAACATGCACCTACATCTACAGGGGGTAGAGCTACCTCACATTTAGGTGGGATTGCTGGGACACCAGGGGTTATTGGTGCCACGGCACCCTCACACTGTGTTTGGGGTCACTGCCATATACTGTGGGTATCCGTTTATTGTGTTATCTGTGTTTAGTGGGTGTACAGTAAAGCTTAGTTATATACATTGTTTGGTGTATTACGTACTACTGTGTATTGGTCCTGTGAGGGGTTATCCTGCCAATGCTGGTATCTACCATAGCTGGAGGCGCTGCACGCAAGGAGAAAAAGCTCACCCCAGGCTCCCAGAAGCGGAGGCTTAGGTTGCGGTTCCAGTCTGCACTGTAGCACGTGCACCCGACGGGGTGGCGGCGCGTGTACTGCGCTTCACTGCGACCTGTGGAGAGAGGCAGAGATTGCGGGTGGGGGGGTTGGGGCGTGGTGGGGTTTTTTGCAGGGGCGTGGCCATGAACTCACGAGGCTGTTTCGCCCTCATTGGCTGAACTGCCGGGAGGGCGTGGCCACACCTCCGTCACAAGTTGCAAATACAATTTTGCTGAATTTGGAAAATTCCGTCGTAGAGCGCGGCTGCCAAATGCACGCCAAGGTACCTAGTGGGCTCAGCCCCATTGGGGGGGTGGCACTTGTTCGTACAGATGCACTGGGACCACAGCCTTTGGTCTCCTGTGAGCAGACAGGTACAGCAGCAAGCGCAGTTGCCCGTGCAGATCCCTTAGGCATAGGGAAAGGGGGCATATATTGGCCATTATAATGCAGTATTTTGGGATGTTAGCCAACTTCTAATAAATATACAGTAGGAACTTGATGACTGGCATCAAAATGAGTAAATTTGCCATATTTAGTCATTTTCTTGCCGATTACAATATTTTCCTCGGATGCAGTAAAAAATGTGTATTTTTTGCAGTACAATAATTATGACTTGCACCTTAAAAAGAACGTTTTTTTGGGGGGGGCCATAATGCAGCATTTTTTAACTAACGTACATTGATGATTCAAGGCCAGAGGGAGATAACTAAATGTAAAAATGCAAAATAACTGTACAGTACATCAACAAGGCAGTTGGAAATTCATCAAGTAAAACAATAGTGCATCTATTTTAAAATTAAACAGCGCTTCAGTGTATTGTATTGTATGTCTTTATTTATATAGCGCCAAAAGTGTACTCAGCGCTTCACAAAGAATACAGTAGAGGGAATTATAATAATACAATAAGTGCAGCAAAAATCAGACAATGGGAAAGGAAATCCCTGCCCCGAAGAGCTTACAATCTAAGAGTGTAGCAGCATCAATATTGTCAGCTTTCCGTGCTCTATAGGGCAGCGTTGAATCCATAGAGTGCACCCCCACAGGGTCTATGCCGGCCAGTGGGGATGTTAGGGTAGAACAGCACTGTACCGATGCAGTGGCTGTTATTCGAACTAATCACGGCGCCGATTTCATGTGCTCTGCTGTACTCCACGCGGCATGAATCGCCAATCACGCTTATCGCGGATGGTTTGTTTGAATTTCATGGAGTTTGTTTCTTTGGGTTCAATGAAATGAATGAATTGCAATGTGTACAGTACTGTGCTACTGTGTCAATTTCAGGTGTTTAAAAACCAGAACACTACAATGCCATTTTCTGCACTCGCTGCACTCGCGTCTTGTGGCGGGAAGGTTGGAAGAAATCATGCGCCATGACATCGGTATTTCGAGGTATACAATGCGTGAAGTGTTCCAATAACGGCCGCTGCAGCTGTAGTTCCTAACCTTTTTAACAACAACCCCTGCTAGAAAATATTTGTTCCACAAACTCTTAATTAATAAGTTTTATTCCATACTTATCAGACTATTGCTAACACAACTGATTGACCGATCCCAGGCAGTATAATGTCCTAAGCTCATGAGAAAAACACGCTTGTTAAGGCCCCAAAATACACTTCAATGTGCACAGACAGCATGGGTAGCTGTCAATTTTACTGCTGGAGCTTCCTAAAGTCTCGCCCCATAATGCCTAGTTGCACTGGATGCAAAGCATTGTGGAGAGTGACTTTAGAAGCTCCTGTTGTAATTAGCAGCCTCACATACCCACTATACTGCCTGGTATCCAACATTACATATTTTGGAGGGCAAACCCCTTTGAGACGCCTCATGAACCCCTAGGGGCTCTTGATCCCCCTGTTAGGAATCATTGGGATAGCGTAA
This sequence comes from Ascaphus truei, assembly GCF_040206685.1. Taxonomy (NCBI): domain Eukaryota; kingdom Metazoa; phylum Chordata; class Amphibia; order Anura; family Ascaphidae; genus Ascaphus; species Ascaphus truei. Next base: position 34,783,006 of record NC_134488.1, on the reverse strand, counting down.
TCCAGAGCTGAAATTCACTGGTGACATTTCATACAGTAGATTATGCCATTTGGTGCATTTCTCCATGTAATCCAGGGCTATCAAACTTGCTGAGCCGACATGAGGGAGGTAGTGCGCATTGGCTGGGACGGGGGTACCGTGCCCGGCGCAGCACCATAGGCTCCCCCAAGGTAAGGTGTGAAGTTATTGTGGAGCTATTGTGGGGGAGGGGAGCTGGTGCGGGGATATTGTTGGCGAAATGGGCTGGTGTGGGCCTATTCCGGGGGAGGGGGTCAGTGTGCGGCTATTGTGGGGGAGAGGGGCAGGTGTGGGGTTATTGTGGAGAAGGGGTACTGGTGTGGTGCTATTGTGCGGCAGGGAGGCTATTGTTGGGCAGGGGGTACTGTGGGGCTTTTGTGGGGGAGAGGGGGCTGTTGTGGGTTAGGGAGGTATTATAGGGTTATTGTGGGGGGTATTGTGTGTGTGTGCATCGTACGTGTGTGTATTGTGGGGGATAGAAAGCAAGAGGTGGGAGAGAGAGGAAGAGTGAGAGAGGGGGGAAAGTGATGGGGAAAGAGAGCAAGGACAGAGAGACAGCCTCTACCCCCCCCCCCCCCCCCTCAGGCCCACTTACTTGGATTCTGTTTCCTCTTCTCTAGAGTTTTCTCAGGATGGGGAAGGAGAGTGCAGGAATCAAGTAGAGAGAGAAGGTATAGCCGAGGGAGAGGCAGAAAGGATGGAGAGGGAGAGAAGGGGGGAGTGAGACGGGATGGTGAGAGAAAGAGAAACTGGATTGTGGAGAGAGAGTATATGGGGAGAGAGAGGTGATGGGGGGGAGGGGTAAGAGAGTGAGAGAGAAAAAAACGTTTAGGCGTTGGTTCTTGTGACTATTTCTAAAACAAATTCCTGGTGCAGCCCGACTCCTGCAGTCGGACTTAAGAATTGTCCTCCAAGCTATTCTGAGATTGATGGACCTGATCTAAACTGTCAATATAAGGCCCTTTAAAGCAGCAAGCGCTTCCAAATTGTGATAGCTATTTCTATATGTTCTCTATCAGGGGATCCTTGATACAGAACTGCTCCAGTCTCGTTGCTAGGTTTTGGAGGTATTGAGCATGGAAGATGTTTAGTAGAAAAGTAGGCACTGTAAGATTTTGCATTATCTTTCAAGCTTGATACCTCTGGGTCCCAGCAGTAAGACAAATGGTTTCCTGGTCAGTAGGATCAGGATCCAGATTCAGAACTAAAATGTGCTTGTAAAAAATTGTGTAGATCAGGTGGCTGCTTTAACTCATGGGTAATTTGGTAAGTTTTAAGCCATTTTTCTTTCCATTGTACATGTTGCTAGTTTGCCACAGTGCTAATTTATAAACAGCATCACATTATACACTGTATATATAAACATTTTCAACTATACACTTATTGTAAATGTTTTCCCTTTTTTTTGCACATTTTAGAATATTCTCCAATGTTGCATTTTTTAAATATTCTCCAATTTTACAAGTTTCGAGAGAAAAAAAGAACATCCAGTGGCGACTTTTTTTGATCCCTCCTACTGAACTTGCAAATATAATATATCCGAAATGTGACCAAACGCAATTTCCATGGCAAATTCGCAAAAAATGTGCCCATCTCTACAGTATGTCAGATCAATAATTGTGGTATTGTTTATGTGCTTATAAACTAGACATTAAAGGGATAGACTGAACGAAGTAGGTAGTGTTACCCTAGTAAACCTACAGGAGTTTCTGCTAGAACTATAAAGGTTAGGAGGAAATACTTACCTGTCAGTCAGATATGTATTCTGGAGAAATGCAGCAAACATTCACATCACTGAGATTCTTTATAAAAGAATAGTATGTACAGGAGCGGAGGGGGAAGTTACCATGCTTATAAGTCATGCATATAGAACCCCTACTTATTTAGTCTCAGACTAACACCTGTTGCTGAGGTTGGGGCCGGAGACCTCTTCTCACGGGTGATGTGCCAGTCGTGGCATTAGTTCAGGCAGCGTAAGCTCACAGTGTTTATAATATAACCGCTTTTATATGACAGGTACTAATACCCAAGAACACTGTGATCCTTAACACAGGATCACTACACACGTAATACAGCGCTGGCCACCCAAGCCTGGGTATATGGGCCTATGTAATGGTGCTGGCACACTGTTGGAGCTCTTAATGCACAAATATGTAGCAGGTCTGTACTTCACAAAAGATGCTTCGGTACCACTGTTAACTGCAACCGTTGAGTGTCCCTTCTGACGGCGATCGACACTCGGTATGCTTTCTGGCACGGATCTGCGGGACCTTGCTGCACCAGGTACTGCTCTCCCTCCAGTGGATCTCCGCTCTCCCAGCGGGACTCAGACTGGCCCTGGGTTACACTTGATCAAGCCTGAAGGCTTCAGGCTTGTGTAGATCTGGCTCCACATGTCATGGCTGTCCCCTCTTCCAGACTCCTCTCCCTCTTAGTCCCACCTCTTCCACAGCCGTTGTCATTGGCTGCTATTATGTCCATCACCAGTCATATGCCCATAGCACACTGGAGAGGAACCTGCCAGGGGGCAGTGTGAATGTGTTGCTTGCATCACACAGGGGGTTGCACACATATATACTGCTTTTCTGTCCACTAATGTTGCTAAATATCAATACTGATGTGGCTTTACTGCAACTGTAGTGCTTAGCAATGTTGGAGCAATCTCTAGCAGTAATGGCAGTGACTTCAGTATCTCTGAAGTGATCTTCATTCCTGAGTAATGAGGTGTTAAGCAACCCACCTCAAAACTTACCATTTTTACAGGGCTCTCGGTGTGTGGCATGTGCAGTAGCACAAAAGGACGTTTGTGCAACATTTATTCATGGACTTATAGCTGCAATGCAAACGCAGCTCCCTGATTCTGTGTTACGCCGGTGCTGCCCGCAGACCAGACCCGTCCCCTGTGCTGAAGGGGGAAGTAGGAATACACGCACCCGCAGCAAAGGGAGCGTGTCCGGAGTGTGGTGCTAAGCGTTGCCAGGCCAGATGTAAGTAACGTAGACAATACTTGCCGGTACCGGGTATAGGAGTAGAATAGTGATTGCCTTGCCAAGGTCAGGGAGCGGAGAGATGAGGAAGGTTGAAGTCCAAGCCGTGATCGTGGAATGCCAGAATATACGTAGTCCAAAAAGAGCCGAGGTCGGGAGCCAAAGGGGGTAGTCGTACGAGCCGTGTCAGAACCTGTAGAATACACCAAATAACTTCCATACAGAGACTATGTCAAGCGATGAGTGAGGGCTCAGAGATGCTAGATAAGGCTGGGCTGACCAATCAGGGATGGAGGCGGTTCAGGAGGACTGCAGGGAGCCTCTCTGGATAGGTGTGGCTGATACAACCCAGGTGAGCACTGGTAGATTTCTGATTACACCCGTGCGGTGTACAGGGGGCGGAGACTCACAGCAGGACTGGAAGTAGAAGAGTGGATCCTGGGCGTGTGCTCTGTAATCTGCGTGTGCATGCGACCAGCGTTGGAAGAGGACACACGTGTGCGCGCAGGACGGAGGACCTGCGCCTGCTACTGAGAAGGAAGAGGAGCGGTGGGACCGCCGAGGGAAGGAACCCTGCGGCGATGGAGGAGCTGACGGCCCGTGAAGGCAGGTAAGCGGAGGTTGCGCTGCGCGCCCTGAGGGTAGTCTGTGTATTGGGCGGACGGCGCTGAGAAATCAGATTCCTAACAGTACCCCCCTCTTCAGGAACAGCCTCTGGATGGTCCTCAAAATGCTTCTCTGGAAACCTCCTTCTGAAGGCTCGAAGAAGAGCCGGAGCTTGAATGTCCTTTAAAGGAACCCAAGACCTCTCCACGGGTCCAAAACCTTTCCATTGCACCAGGAACTGGAGTTGACCCCTGGACACACGGGAATCCAATAGAGATTGAACCTCATACTCTTTGTTATTTTGGATAGTAACTGGATCCGGCTTGCGAGTCTGGTCCGGGAAGAAGTGACTGGTGACTAAAGGTTTTAAGAGAGAAACATGCAAAACATTGGAGATCTTCATACTGCGTGGTAGCTGGAGGCGAAATGCCACAGGATTAATCTGTTCTAAAATAGGAAAAAGACCCAGGGATTTAGGTGCCAATTTTGGGGATGGTACCTTTAAATGGATATTTTTAGATGAGAGCCATACCAAATCCCCTGGTCTTTACCTTGGCGCAGGACGACGGCGGCGATCGGCCTGAAGTTTAGATCTGCGGGAGGAGTCGAGAAGGGTAGTCTGAATCCTGGACCATGCTGCTTGGAGAGAAGAAATGCGTTCGGCTACGGCTGGTACCCCAGAAGGAATGTTGGAGATGGGCAAACAGGGAGGGTGAAACCCATAATTTAGGGAAAAAAATGGCGACTCACGGGTGGCTTCATTTTTGGCAGAATTAACAGCATACTCTGCCCAAGGAAGGAGTTGAATCCAATCATCATGGGAATCAGAAATAAAGCATCTTAGGTACTTTTCAGAGACTGGTTGATTCTCTCCGTCTGTCCATTGGACTGTGGATGATAAGCGGAGGAGAAGGAGGAAGAGATGCCCAATCTCTTGGTGAAAGTTCTCCAAAACTTGGACACAAACTGGAACCCTCTGTCAGAAACAATGGAGGAAGGAATCCCATGAATCCGAAAAATTTGATCCGTAAAGATATCAGCAAGGGCGGGAGAGGTGGGTAGTCCTTTCAGTGGAATAAAATGGGCCATCTTAGAGAATCTATCCACGACCACGAAGACTGTGTTCATTCCTCTGGATTTGGGCAACTCCACAATGAAATCCATCGAAATATGGGACCAGGGATGGTCGGGGACTGGTAGAGGTAACAGAAAACCTAGGGGGTTTTGATGAGGTGTCTTGTTCTGTGCGCAGGTAGGGCAAGCGCGGGTAAATTCCAAAATATCTTGGGACATTTTAGGCCACCAAAAAGTCCGATGAATAAGGTCAATAGTCTTTTTAAAACCTGGATGACCTGCGGATTTAGAAGAGTGGCCCCAACTCAGGACTTCAGGAACAAACTTGGGGGATACGAAGAGTTTGTTGTCAGGTGACGCCAAGTGCTTAGGAATGCATTTCTGAGAATGCATAATCTTATCAAGGTTCTTGAAGGTAGATGTGGTGAGAATCCTCTCCCGTGGAAGGATGGTCTCCAAGGACTCCTCTGGTCTCTCCTCAGAGGAATGTTGTCTGGAAAGTGCGTCCGCCTTTACGTTTTTTGTCCCGGGAATATAACAAAGGTGAAAATTGAATCTGGAAAAAAAAGAGGCCAACGAGCCTGTCGTGGACCAAGGCGTCGGACGTTCTCGATGTAGAGAAGGTTTTTGTGATCCGTGAGGATAGTAAACGGCTCTTTTGACCCCTGCAAGAGATGTCTCCACTGTTGGAGAGCCATCTTCACAGCCAGGAGCTCCCTGTTACCCACGTCGTAATTCCTCTCAGCAGATGAGAACTTCTTGGAGAAGTATGCACAGGGATGTAACTTGTCTTGGGGCATAGGTCTCTGAGACAGAACTGCCCCTGCACCGCAATCGGAGGCGTCGACTTCCAACATGAAGGGAAGATCGATGATAGGAGGACAGAGGATGGGAGCGGATACAAAAGCTTCCTTGAGTACCTTGAAGGTGGACAGAGCCTCGGGTGACCAAGCAGCTGGATCGGCCCCTTTCTTCGTAAGAGCGGTGTCACAATGGTAGAATTACGTATAAACTTACGATAGTAATTCGCGAATCCCAAAAAGCGTTGTATGGCCTTGAGGGTATTGGGTCTTGGCCATTCAGTCACTGCCTGAAGTTTACCGGAATCCATCATAAAACCCTCGTCGTAAATGATGTAACCCAGGAATTGAGTATAGGTCTGAGGAAAGGTGCATTTCTCCAGCTTGGCATACAGATGGTGTTCACGGAGACGAGAGAGAACATAGGAAGTGTGACGAATATGATCCTGGAGATCTTTGGAAAAAATCAATATGTCATCCAAGTGAAACTATTACAAAAATGTTGAGTACCTTGCTAAAAACGTCGTTAATGAAGTCCTGGAAGACTGCTGGAGCATTACATAGGCCGAAGGGCATTACAAGGTACTCGTAGTGGCCGCTACGTGTGTTGAAAGCCATCTTCCATTCGTCCCCCTGTCTGATGCGCACCAGATTTTAGGCCCCACGTAGATCAGACTTGGAAAAGATCTTAGCCCCCTGTAATTTATCGAACAGTTCGGTAATAAGGAGAAGAGGGTAACGATTCTTAATGGTGATGCGGTTCAAACCCCTGTAATCAATGCAGGGTCTTAACGAGCCATCTTTTTTTTTCACGAAGAAAAAGCCAGCCCCTGCTGGGGAGTTGGAAGGGTGAATGAAACCTTTCTTGAGGTTCTCCTGGATATATTCATCCATGGCCTGTGACTCTGGTAATGACAATGGGTAGGTCTTGGACTTGGGCAAGCAGTAACCTGGAACAAGATCGATCAGGCAATCGTAGGTCCTGTGAGGCGGCAAAAGATCTGACTGGAATTTATTGAAAACGTCCCGGAACTGGTGGTAGACAGGGGGAAGGGTATTCTCAGGGACGGAGGTATTGGCCAAGAGTTGGAAAGCCTCGTCTGACCTCGGATTCCAAGTGATGGGGGAAGAGGAAGTCCAGTCAATCTGCGGATTGTTAAGCTGTAACCAGGGAAAGCCAAGGGTAATGGGTGTTCCAGGAGCATGGATGGCATTGAGGACTAAGGTCTCCTTGTGAGGGTGTGAGGTCAGAAGGAGAGGGGCCGTCACTAAGGAGATGTATGCCGGGGTAAGAGGAAGTCCATCTATACTGACCAGTGCGATGGGACTTTTCTTTCTCATGAGCGGTATGTGGTTTAGCCTGGCGAATTCTAGATCCACAAAGTTTCCTCCTGCTCCAGAGTCAATGAACGCTGCGGTCGAGGTCTGAAACATATCGCCTGTAAGAGAGACGGGTATGGTGAGTTTCTTAGGGAGTTCTCCCTTATGGAGGGGATGAGGAGACATGACACCCAGAGAGAGCCCCTCCGTACTCACTGGGTGTTCCCGTTTCCCGGCCGCAGGGGGCATTCCCCGACCAGGTGTTCAGCGGATCCGCAGTAGAAACACAATCCCCTGGCATAGCGGAATTGCCGTATAGGTGTGTGGATGATTTTGTACCCCCAATTGCATCGGCTCTAGTGGCTACAGGGCATGATGAAGAGGAGTGATAGCACAAGTAACCGCAGAGGTACTGCCAGGAGTACTGAGGAAGGGAGGTTGAAAATTATGAAAACGAGTGCGCTGATGCTCAGAGCGGCGTACCTGGATTCGTTGATCCACTCGGACTGCTAGTTCGATAAGAACCTCCAATTGATCTGGCTTGGGTTGACGAGCGAGTTCATCCTTGATGGGATCTGCCAGACCTTGCCAGAATACAGAGACGAGAGCCTCCTGCCCCCAGTTAATCTCGGCTGCGAGGGTCCTGAACTCCACGGCATACTGCGTCACCGTTCGTCGCCCTTGGGTAATCTGTAGGAGAGAAACAGATGCCATCTCCCGGCGTGCGGGAGAATCGAACAATTGCTGGAATTCAGCATTAAAGGCCGGGTAATCCTGGGTAAGGTCAGAACGTCGCTCCTAGACTGGGGAAGCCCAAGCCAGGGCGCTACCCGTTAGGAGATTATAAATGTAGGCTACCTTCTTATGTCCAGTATCGAAGAGATGGGGGGCCATTTCAAACTGCACCTCACACTGATTGAGGAAACCCCTACCTTCTTGCGGTTCGCCTGCGTAAGGCTTGGGAGGCGGAATTTTTACATCAGAGCTGCTAGCTGCGCTTGCGGGCTGGGGATTAACCGCAGGAGAGGAAGCGGCTGGTACTCGGGCCGAGAGTATGGCGACCTGACGTGTAAGTGCCACAATTTGATCCGCCATGGCCTGGTTTTGCTGAAGCAGATCAGAGAGAAACTGACTTAGTTCAGTCTGGTCTGCGTCTTGTGGGCTCAACATAATGTTACGCCAGTGCTGCCCGCAGACCAGACCCGTCCCCTGTGCTGAAGGGGGAAGTAGGAATACACGCACCCGCAGCAAAGGGAGCGTGTCCGGAGTGTGGTGTTAAGCATTGCCAGGCCAGATGTAAGTAACGTAGACAATACTTGCCGGTACCGGGTATAGGAGTAGAATAGTGATTGCCTTGCCGAGGTCAGGGAGCGGAGAGATGAGGAAGGTTGAAGTCCAAGCCGTGATCGTGGGATGCCAGAGTATACGTAGTCCAAAAAGAGCCGAGGTCGGGAGCCAAAGGGGGTAGTCGTACGAGCTGTGTCAGAACCTGTAGAAACACTGAGAGAACACCAAATAACTTCCATACAGATTCTATGTCAAGCGATGAGTGAGGGCTCAGAGATGCTAGATAAGGCTGGGCTGACCAATCAGGGATGGAGGCGGTTCAGGAGGACTGCAGGGAGCCTCTCTGGATAGGTGGGGCTGATACAACCCAGGTGAGCACTGGTAGCACTCTGATTACACCCGTGCGGTGTACGGGGGCGGAGCCTCACAGCAGGACTGGAAGTAGAAGAGTGGATGCTGGGCGCTCGCTCTGTAATCTGCGTGTGCACAAAACCAGCGTTGGAGGAGGACACACGTGTGTGCACGCGGGACAGAGGACCCGCGCCTGCCACTGAGAAGGAGGAGGAGCATTGGGACCGCTGAGGTGAGGGACCCTGCGGCGACGGAGGAGCTGACGGCCCGTGGAGGCAGGTAAGCGGAGGTTGCGCTGCGCGCCCTGAGTCTCCCTGAGCGTAGTCTGTGTGTTGCGTGGACGGCGCCGAGAAATCAGATTCCTAACATTCTGGAAGTGGATGTTGTACATTAATAACTTACTATAGAGAGTAACACCCTAATAAATATTCTATACTTGTTGCTAATGAAAGGTCCATGTGTAGTTGTGCTGATACGGATTCATTTACAATTGTAAATACGTAACATTTTGAAAGAGAACTATGTTTTTGTTGCTGATGTAACAACCTATTATAAAATTAAGAAGAGGTTTCCCTGATTGGAGCAATTCACGTCCTTCAGATGGGGCGGTTAGTATGACGTCTGTTCAAGTGACATTGATGTTACAATTAAATACTGCCGATCGTATTTGAAATCAAGCCAGTGTCATCTTACTTAACATAGTTAGCAGCCTTGGGATATTGTAGTTGGAATGTAACAGTGGTTGTCAGGTCTGTCCCTCTTCTACAAAGAGATGACTCTGAGGTATTGGCTCTGCAGTTATTTTGAATATCACAGGTCCCCTCAGGGTAACAGGAATTACGCATGGCGTTTTTCTAGTTCTGGTATCTCACCAGACTAGTTGTGATTGTGAACCCCGTCCCCCACACAGCGATTGGTGAAGGATATCCCCCCCCCCTCCACAGGTACCACTTTATTACTGCTCAGCCCCTGACCACATGCACAGAGAAGAAGAGGCACCTGAAACAGAAGAGCGGGTAAGACTGGAAAGAGACGTGTCTTAGAGAGAGAGCAGAAGTGTTGTAGAAAGATTTTCTAGAGGAAGTGGAAAATTGTGTCTTCATTCAATATCATTTTATGGTAGATTTGGGGTTCTTGACTCCTTGTTATAACCTTTCATATGTGTGTGAGAACTGAGCATTTACAAATAATTGGAGGGGAAATGGGGGAGGTGAAAATCCTGCTCAGCTCAAATCAAAGTTACTTACTAGAGAGGTGCTATCAGGGTTAATACATGTGTGTAGGGAGGGGAAAGAGACCAGAACCCTATGTGATGCACTCAACTCTACTAATATGAAAATAATAAAGTTTTATTAATATCTATTAAGGTAAACATAGAAAAAAGTTTAAAACCTAAACAGTGTACTTGAGAGATCCAAGTACACTGTTTAGGTTTTAAACTTTTTTCTATGTTTACCTTAATAGATATTAATAAAACTTTATTATTTTCATATTAGTAGAGTTGATTGCATCACATAGGGTTCTAGTCTCTTTCCCCTCCCTACAGAACTGAGCATTGTCAAACTCAAGATTAGGAGTCATTATACAAGATATCTAAAGGAAAAAGGGGAAGGACGGGGAAGGCTTAGTTTTTCAGCATAAATACGGATATAGGTAATTAACATCTTATAGGTAATTAATATCTAGTATTACAATCCTCTGTCAATCTAAGAGGAATACTGGTTCTCACACTTTGCTAACCACATTGTGGTTAAAGGTATGTGTTGGCCGTCAGTGACGTCACTGATGTAAGCTAAGTTATGAACTATTGTAGGGAGAGGACATGCCTGTTTCTCTCTCTAGAGGAGACGGGGTCTTGTAGATACCACTCTTACATTGGAGACATAAACACCTCAACCGTAGAGCGGCTAAATGGCCACCCAGTAATGTACGTAGTGTACACTGTAGCTATAGCAGATCCACTGGTTATACATTATTTACATGTTTCCTATTTGACACTTCGTTACACATTGATTGGGTGGAGACATACACATATACGGTAGTCACTCTTTTTATGTTGACCTATCTTTCACATTGTTGGGTATTTACACTTCTTATAAATGTGTTATATTGCTGTTGGCTCACAGTTGGTCTTGATACATTTGGACGCCTTCAGGATTCACTGTTACAATCACTATTCTAAGTTTGCGCCACTGTATTTTGCGGTTTTAAACACATTCCTACAATGTGCTCATTATGCCTGTTACTGCCATCTTATGCACAGGAGCGTTATTCTTTTATGAAGTGTGTTCATTTGTTTTTGCTTAGCTATGGATGACTGATAGAAAATGCCTATGTGACCTATCGTGGACATTATTTTATTGTGTATACAGTATATGAATAAAGGTTAAGTTTTATTGTTATTCATTATTCTATCTTTATTAGTTCTGAGTGAAAGTAAGTAGGGATCTTTTTCTCTTTCTCTTCCATCATTATTACAGTCCTATATTGTATGTGTACATTTGTCTAATCCAGGGGTGCGCAAACTTTGCCCTGTGCACTCCCCTGCCTGCTCTCCTCTGCAGCTTGCGCCCCCCCTGCTCAGCCCTGGCGTCAAATGACGTGTGGGGTTATGTGACGTCATGTTGTCATGGCAACATGACATCACGTGACCCCATGGATTCATTTGACGACGGGTTACCATGACGATGCATCGCTGGAAGGTATAGAGACCTTGCACAGTCCCCCGGCATTTCATTTAAGTGCCTTGGAGGAGAGCGTGGGACCTCTGTAACTACCGCTCCACCCCCCCCCAAAAAAATCTTGCGCTCCCCCTAGAGGGTGTGCCCCCCAATTTGTGCACCCCTGGTCTAATTCACTGGTCAGCACCGGCTGCCTGGGCGTCTCACATGCAGCCCACAACCTTTAGCCACCACCAGCCTCCCGCCTCACATCCCTCCCCAGTGCAGAGCGGAGATGTTGCTGGTGTGGATTGTAGCTTCTCCCCGCTCCCCCAGCTGTATAATGAGAGTGTGCTGATAAGTACTGCACTGCCCGCTCCTCTCCTGTGCTAATCACTAGTTCCCTGGGAAAGGAGAGCAGTGCGACAGTATTCATCAGTGCGCTGGCATGACCAGAGGGGCAGGAAGAAGCTCCTACCCACGGCTGCAACGTCCCTTCTGCCAGTGATTATATACTAATGTATTAAATATATATACATTCTTCTCTCACATTCAAAACTTTTCTAAAACCTGTTGCTTTTTCCTCCGCCATATCACAAAGATACGCCCTTTCCTCTGTTGTTCGACTGCTAAAACTCTGACTCAGGCCCTCATTCTCTCCCGTCTTGATTACTGTAACCTCCTGCTATCCGGCCTTCCTGCCTCTCACCTGTCTCCCCTACAATCTATCCTAAACACTGCTGCCAGAATCACTCTACTTTTTCCTAAATCTATCTCAGCGTCTCCACTGCTGAAATCCCTCTCCTGGCTTCCTATTAAATCCCGTATCACACATGCAATTCTCCTCCTCACTGTTAAAGCTTTACACTCTTCTGCCCCTCCTTACATCTCAGCCTTAATTTCTCGCTATGCACCATCCCGGCTCTTGCGTTCTTCTAAAGGATGTCTTCTTTCTACCCCCTTTGTAGCTAAAGCCCTCTCCCGCCTTAAACCTTTCTCACTGACTGCCCCACACCTCTGGAATGCTCTTCCCCTCAGTACCCGACTAGCACCCTCTCTATCCACCTTTAAGACCCACCTTAAGACACACTTGCTTAAAGAAGCATATGAGTAGCACCGTAGATGCTACTGGACACATGATACATAAAGCTTGGCCCCCTGCAGACGCACTTACCAGAACTCCCTCCTTCTGTCTTCTTCCTACCTACCAATTAGATTGTAAGCTCGGAGCAGGGACTCCTCTTCCTTAATGTTACTTTTATGTCTAAAGCACTTATTCCCATGATCTGTTATTTATATTATCTGTTATTTATTGGATTACCATGTGTATTACTACTGTGAAGCGCTATGTACATTAATGGCGCTATATAAATAAAGACATACAATACAATATATATATATATATATATACACACAAAAACTGAAGCTGGGTGCACACAAGAACTATACTCATACAAATAGTAATAAATACTTATCAGAAATCCAAGTGCTGGCGGATAGACAGGGGGCGCCGGTCAGTCTGGGGGATATACAAAAAGATAGAATCCTCAGCACACTCAAAATGAAAAGTTGCTTAATCCACGATATACATCAGGCAGTCACAGAAAGTCGTGGATTAAACAACATTTCATTTTGAGTGTGCTGCGGATTCTATCTTTTTGGGGGGGGGGTTAATATTCGGTCCCCCTGAGCTAACCTAATCTCTTTTTTAGAACTACAGGTTTCAAAGACCTTTTTCCAAGCTGCTAAAAGTGTTTATTTATTAAAGCCATAACGTTCTTGTTACTGTTATTTTCTATTTCTCTCTTTGAAAGACAAAAACATTACTGAAAGAAAAATTATTATTATTTTTTTAATTGGTAAATCTAAGTAAACTTTTTGACCCTATAACTACACCACAGATATATTCATACGTGTCGGAGAAGAATTTGGGCAATATTGGAGTCAAATCGACAGAAAGAAAAGTTGGTGTTTGCTGTTTTAAGATACTTTGCACAGAATCTGGAGAGTTTTAATAATAATAATAATAATAATTTTATTTCATGTAGCACTTTTTTCCCAATAGGACTCAAAGCGCGTCACAATTACAGTATAGTATGCAGCACACAGCACATAGGAATTTTTTTATTTTATTTTTTAAGAATTTTAAACTTAATTTTTATTAAAAAAATTTAGGGAGAGGGGAGGAATGAAGAAAATAAAAAATGGGGGGGAGGGAAGGGTACAGAAAATAGAGATGGGAGAAAGTTCACATTCATTTACAATTTTACCTAACAAGATTTCTTAAAATGTTCTATCACACAGTTAATATAAATATCCTTTTTTTTTTTTTTCCCTTTTTTTTTTGTTACAACAAAATTAAGTGGGTATTAATTTCTTGTTGATTTTCCCTCAGAATCCAAAGCACATAGGAATTTTTACAGACACAGTAAATAATTAGTAATGAGATAGAAATTAGTTACTTGACACATGTTCCTATTTTACTAGCATTAAAAAATCTCCACAGGTGTAAAACTCTCCCGGTTAACAAACTGTGTCAAAGAGATTATTAAACAATTATTATTAAACCTTGTTATCAAAAGATGATTAACAATCTTCTAACATTTGATGCAGTCCTAAGCAGAGAATAGTGAGTAATGTTAAAACAAACTTTTATTTGTGTTTAAACATCTTTATCTCCCAACTTTGCGCCCTGCGTCTCTCACATGATGAACGGACCTGTGATCACATTTCTTTACAGACCGTCAGGAGAAGACATCATGGGAAACATGAAGATTCTGCTGGGGGTCGTGTTCCTGGCTCTCTGTTTTAACGAGTGTCTTTCACAAGGTGAGTGTGTAACATTGTATGGCTGCGGCCCCAGTCCTCCCTACTGCACGCACACCTGGCGGCATGGTGGCACGTGCAGAGACTGCAGCTGTGATCGGCAGTCTGTAGGGGAGCTCTAGGGGAGCGGGGGGAGGGTGACCATGATGGGGGGCACCGCCATGATGGGGAATATCTGCCCTGCCATTGGCTGCGCACCAACCCCGTGATCGCGTTGCGGCATGGAAAATTATTGTCTTCCCTGCTTGCCGACCCGTCACAGCGCTTTGCGCGCCCACACACACGGCCACTGGAGCCTGCCGCATAGAGGGCTGTGCTGTGGTGTGTGGCGCGCACGCCGTACCGCGTGCTGACGTGGCCTCTGGGGACTCAGCCTAACATTACCAGGCTTTAAACAAAAGACAAAAAGCCCCAGTGCTACATCCCATATGACAAATTATATAGTTAAATACTTATCTGTTTATTGCTGCACAAGGGAGGGTCATTTAGTTAAATTCTTTGGCCAAAGCATTTTACTCTTGCAAACCACGCCAAGGTGCTTAGCAAGAACCGCCATTTAAAAGTAGTGAGCTGAAAACTAGGGAGGATGGGTCATAAACCTCCAAACAATGGAAATTTACAAACACACACAGCCCCTGTAAGCTCAGAACCCAAACACACCACACCATATATATTTGTGTCAAAAATAGTGTTGTTAGTATTGTGACCTCATGTATATAACAAAAGGCAAGAAAACAGCCACCGTGCTACATCCAATATGACAAATTATATAGTTAAATACTTTCATATGTGAGGTTCATGTAGTTAAATTCTATGGTTAAGCTTGCAGACCAGGCTAAGGTATCCCCCCTTTGCAAGTTCTAACACTACTATACCTGTAAAAGGCTCTCCTAACCTGTCTAATGGAGGGAGAACTGTCCTAATAGACTGGTCATTCACAGGTGCATAACAAGAACTGCCATTTAAATGGTTATGTTGTTATATACATGAAGTCACAAGACCAGTACCACCCCTTTTCACACAATATATATGGTGTGGTGGGTTCTGGTTCTGAGCTTGTAGGCAAGGAGGCCAACAGATTTTCTGTGGCTTAGGACGGCCGTTTCGACTGCCCCTCACCCCCCGTGTCGGCAGTCATGCAAGATCCCCCCCCCCTTCACACCTCTTTACTCTCCCCCTCTATCTCTCACGCTTCACTTCCTCACTCACTCTTCCCCCCTAAACCTTCTCTCTTTTCCTCAATCCCTCTTACTCCCACACTCTCCACCCACATTCTCCCTGCTCTCCGCTATCATTCAATTACCCCACTATCACTCAATTACCCTTTTCTCACTCAATCAACACACACACACAATTCGCCCAATACACAATCCCTCCAATACCCATACAACCCCCTCACACGCAATACATACACTACCCCATCCCCAAATAAATACAACAGTAGTCCCCCATCAACAAATACAACCCTACCCCCATCCCCAAATACAAACAACACTACACCCCTCCCCAAATACATACAACACTACTCCCCCCATCCCCAATTACATACAACTCTACCGCCATTCACAAACACATTAAACGCTACTCCTCCAAATACATACAACCCTACTCCCCCCATCCCCAATTACATACAACCCTACTCCCCCATCCCCAAATACATACAACACTACCCCCATACACAAACACATAAACCCTACTCCCCATCCCCAAATACATACAACACTACCCCCATACACAAACACATAAACCCTACTCCCCATCCCCAAATACATACAACACTACCCCCATACACAAACACATAAACCCTACTCCCCATCCCCAAATACATACAACACTACTCCCCCCATCCCAATTACATACAACCCTACCCCCATCCCCAAATACATACAAACCTACTCCCCCATCCCCAAATATATACAACCCTACCCCCCATCCCCAAATACATACAACACTGCCCCCATACACAAACAC